>NC_046661.1:49629336-49648023 GCF_010883055.1 Belonocnema kinseyi | reverse complement strand
CTTCTAGCAATCTAGAATCATAGAAGCTATTTTGAAGAAGAAAGAAACTTATCAAAAAAATGTAACTGAGATTAACTAAATAATAAATTAGACAGTTACCAATATATGTGTATTACATATATGGTAGTCTAAGGTCAAAGTTTCTGGAAGCCCTGAGAATCGCCTAGCTCACTTTGGCCAACTGTGTATAGTTCATCGCTATTTTCATGCGCGTGCGCAATGCTGCGAAAAATCTGTGTGAGATGGAAATATACGTCTGCACTCTATTTTTTACAAATTTATTTCAAAATATAGGAATTTAGCAATATATACCATTATGACATATATAGTAATCTAAGGTGAAAGTTTCTGGAAGCCTCGGAAAATTCCCCCACCCCTACCCCCTAGTCAATTATTGCGCGGTATCGGCAGTTGGCAATGTATGCGAGTATTAAATGTATGGTACTATTAGGCCGAACTTTCTAGAAGCATCGAGAAACCTCACCCTAGCTCACTTTAACCAACTATCTTTTCAGAAGTTACGAGAACTATGGGGGAATCCCCCGAGTGCCATTCACATTTCCCGATTCGACAACGACACCAACAACAGCGACAACGAGCACGCCGACGACGACAACAACAACAACGAGGACGCCGACGACGGGCCCAAAACATCTTTACTCAAACGGTAAGGAACCGTCTCCGTGAAAGTGACTTAAATGGAAGACATCCAAATCGTGTACCGATGATAACACGAACGCATTGCCCAGCCAGTTTAATATATGAGGGGTGCTCAAAAAGTAAGTTTCCCTAGTCTGCTGTTTTGCCGCAGCGCCATCTAGCGTACTGGGACCGAACATAGTTTTAGTTTAGGATATACCGATAAGAGCGGAACCGGTCTTAGCTGCTGTAAAAATTTTTTTCACCAGTGCAGGCTCGAAACCATGGAGTTGCCTGTGAAAAACGTGTCTACTTGTGAGTTGCGTGCAGTTATTCACTTTTTAACTGCAAAAGGGCTTAATGGCAACGAAATTCACAGTGAATTAGTGCATATTTATGGTGAAAAATGCATGAGTGTGTAAATGGTGCGTCGGTGGCGTACATATTTTCTCGAGGGACCCGGAGAAGTTCATGATGAGCAGCGTGCGGGCAGGCCAAAAACCGCAATTACAGATGACGCAGTTGCAGCAGTCGAAAAAATCATTTTGGCGGATAGGCGCTTTACAATCGACAGAATTTTAGACTCAATGCCTCCCGAAATCGATATTTGTCAGTGTCAATCGATATTTGGCAATCTGGTGTTGACCGGGTCGACACCAGATTGCCCAATTAATATTTGCGCTCCAATTGTGTAGCCCAATCACTGCCCGAATGGGCTACTGTCTTGGTTGTAACGGTCAGCGTAACGAATGCCCAGATTAAGGTAACTAGCTGGACCTTAGTTGGGCAGCCCACATCAAACTCAATTAATAAAAAAGGGTACAATTATTCAATTAATAAAGTTGAAAGTAATAAATGATCAATATTTTTGTTTAATTTGAAGCTTCTTTAGGATTTTAACATCTTCCAATATAATATAAGGAACAAGTAGTATTTGTAAATAATTTACTCACTATGTAAGGTTATAATGTGAGAATTATTTGCAATTATATGAATGAAATATGAGTGCTAGATTCTACTTGAATCGCTCATAATTTTTCAACCCGTATGCATAATTTATCATTGGCACGGCATTTTTTTTATCAGAATTATCCAGATTCATATTTATTTCTAATTGAATGCAGTTTATAATAAATTAATATCGATGTTGATAGCAAAACATAACAACCAACATGTTATCTCTATTTCCCTCTATTGATATAACTGGGTTTACATTTTGGGGCCAGACTTGTTTTCTCCGATACTACTTACAATGGGCATTCTATGGGTGAACCCAATTTAAGCCCAATTAAATACTAAATCAAACACTGATCGGCTTTATATACATAAGTTTTGATATAATTAAAACTTCTAACTATTTGTAAAGGTTACAGGATTTTGATGGGATTGCATCCACTTACTCATATTATTATAATAATCTGTTAATTAATTTAGAATGCCCTATGGGTATTCCAATGTAAACCCAATCATAAAAAATCCAACACTGATCGGTTTTATTAACATAAGTTCTGAAAATTAAAAATTCGTAATAATTGTATATGTTTCAGGATTCGGGAGGGATAGCATCTATTTATTTATATAATTAAAATAATCTGTTAATTAATTTCACTTTTTGTTATCTAGGCTGCCCATATGAGGCTCAATAAGCGCCCAGTTATAAATTGTGCTAAGCTGGGCCGATTTCCATATAAGATAATGATTTGGATGCGACTATTCACTACATGGTATTGAAAGTGAATTTAAGTATTACAAATGTCAACCAATTTTTGAGTTAAATAATGCTCAGACACAGTTTAACGTAAGAGGCTATGGGAACTGACACAGAAAGCACCCGAAGCACCACAATCTTTATAGTTACAAATTAAACGGAAAACACTTAAAACAAATTTAAATTTTTTTAAATTCAATAAACAAAAATTAAATATAGTTTTATAATAGCATTGCAATCTGCTTGTGGAAGACGCTTGGTAACTACAATTATTCGAGGCTAACTGAGGATACAAATATTTCATTCTATGTACGGAATTTTTTGTTCAAATATATTTTAACGCTTTTGTCCTCCATAAGGGATTCGGCGAATGATTTTTTAAAATTTTAACTTCAGATTCGTAAATAGCGCCCTTGCAACGTTTCAAGGATATCCAATAGTCCGCCATATTGAATCCGAGTTTGAACTTTCCAAAACAAATCTACACTTTTATAGTAGAAAAAAATGTTCAAAATGATGCTTAAATCAATATTGCTTTGATATTCAACAAAAATTTACCGAAATCAAGAGCATTTTCATCGGTTGGAATGAATGATCGACGTTTTATATCATAATGATCTGATTCAGGATCCTATAACAAGTCAAACTAAGATGGATGACGTTCTCATATTACTTTAGCTCATGTGCAAGCTTTTCATGGTTTTTGCTCGTGTATTGAACTAGAAAAGTTAAAAAAGATCTAATATTAGAAAATGTCAACTGTTAAGTATGGTTTCACATCGCGTGCGATCACAGTAAAAAAAAGGATCATAATTTTCAATAGATCATTATGATCTATCCATTCGGATCAATATGATGTTCTTTTTTATGTCATTGGTCAGACTGAACAAAATGACCGCCCATTTTTGACGCAGATGTCATAACTTCATAAGCTAGAAATTATATCTAATCACGAGTAGGTGACAACTGCACTTAACAGATAATATTTTCTAATATCAAATTTCATCAATTTTTTAACTTTTCATGTGCACTGCCATCTTAGTTTGACTTTATACATAATCGCGAGTCAGATCATTATGATCTCAAAAGTCGATCATTTATTCCCGGTGATCAAAATGCTCTTGATTTGGGTATAACTTTTGTTTTATATCAAAATGATATATAAACAAATAATACCATGCAAACCAGTGCTAAAAAGTGCCTCTAGGTGTGATAAGGCGCTGCGGACAGGATTATCTGCAGTACTAACATAACATTTAAATTAAATATTTATTCTCGTGATATACACATACATATATACATAATTAAAAGTTTGTCATAAGGACAACTGCAGGATTTCGCCGGGAGCAGGTGCTAATCTAAAAAACTGTACCCGATCCCAGCGAAATCGCGATAAAATTTCAGTCATAGCCACGTCTCACGATCGCGAGATAGGTAGTAACAGTCTGTGACGAATTCAATAAGACGATTCGGCACAAGTCTCGTGCTCCCCGAAGACACAGCGCAACACAAGGACGACCGCCTTCTGTATATTTCCCGCAAGTGTTTTAGCATATTGTTCACAGGCAGGGATGCTTTTCCGGCTATTAAAGAGTGAAAGCATAGCACCTCTAAGACCGCTGATAATAAGGACGATTAGTTTGCCAGAATATTCCGGGTAAAAGTGTCGCAACTCCTTTATGAGGTCTCTACACCTCTCTTTCTTTTCACTCTTCTTAGACAAGCGATCTTAAGGTTAATGCCGTAAGAATGAAAGATATGGTAATAAAGCACTCTTAGTGCTGCATTGTGCCTTTAAATGTAGGTTGCTCCCGCATGAGGTGGACAACTAGATAGTATGTATACTAGATGCTCGAGGTGTGCACGGCACGCCCTGCAGCTATCATCGAGAATGTCTTAGCTCATATGTGGTAACTGTATGTGGAGATGGAAATTACACCGTCTTGACATGTCGAAATCAAACCCTCCGTATCCGACTTCAATCCGGGTGATTTAAGGAAAGCAAAAGTTAGCTCACACGCTATTAACTGATCCTCCACATTTCTGTGGAAGATGCCATGCATCCTCTTATCGAGGAGCTGTTCACAGAAGTATTTCTTCTGTGTTCTCTTAATTCGGGCTTTTAGGAGTGAGTACTCGAGAAAAATAAGATTTGATGTGTTTTGCTCACCCCTGATACTAAAGTTAGGTCAAGTGTTTCAGCAGCCTCGTCCGCTGCTTTGTACAGGAATGCTTCTTTGCCCACACCTTCGTGCTGCCTGACCATTTTACGAAGAGTGTCTCTTCCATTTGCGACTCTATTTGGTGTACCCAGAATAATCCTGTTGTGAAGACATTCAAGACACAATATTCCGCGACCACCTTGACGGCATGCGATGTCCAGTCGCGGTACAGAAGACCTAAGATACATGCGTTTGTTCATGTGCATAACCTTTTATGTCCTGATAACAAGAGATTTGAGCTCTTTTCTCATCCATGGAACCACTCCAAATGAAAAGAGTACTACCGGGATGGCAAGCATGTTTCTTGCAGATATTTTGTTCATCGCCAACAGTTCGAAATACCATATCTGCCAGATGAGACGTTTGTATCTGCTTCGGAGAGTATTCTTTATAGATGTCAAATCTTGAATTCGGCTCTGTGGCACGCCCAGGTATGCAGAAGTCTTTACAGCGCAAAAGCGTCATATAGCGCTTCTATTGACCTTTCTGAAAGCTGACCTTGTTAGTCGTGACAAGATTTTTTCCAGATAGATGGTAAATCTAGTTTTCCAAAGCGGCATCAATTTCTCTGTGCACCTCACGATTTGCGAATAAACCTTTAAGCGTTTCAAAAGACAGATGATAAGTCTATGGAAGGTCGAATCAAAAGCTTTCCGGTAATCGATCCAAGCCATCGATAGGTCACCCTGGTAAGATGCTGCACCTTTGCAGACACATCTATCGATGAGCAGGTTCTCTCGACATCCCACAACGCCTTTCTTTGAGCCACGTTGTTCATACATTTCTTTTCATACAGGTTCGATTATCTGAACAGTCCTATCATTTAGCATAGCTGTAAATATATTGTACAGTTTTTTCCGAAAAGTGATTGGTTTGTAATTCGTCGGGTCAGCTAAGTTTCTCATTTTCCTTAGGAATATTGTGCACCCTTCCACTAAGCACTCCGGAATTGACTCTTCCGACTTTACATACAAAGTGAAAATACGGGCCAGATGCTGATGGGCTGAAGGAAACTTCTTCCACCAAAAGGTCTTAATACTATCTGATCCCGGTGTGGAATAGTTCTTCACACCTCGTAACAGTTTTTTCACCTCCTCGGTAGTGATAGGTGGATATTCTTCCTCAGGTGTTATGACATACTTTGGGTTGGGCGGGTATCCGACAGTAACTGGAAGGTCTTGGAAGACTCGAGGTGGGTCAGAGAGAAACTGTTGATTTTCTCTCAACAATAGGCTTCCTGATGGTCAACAGCTTTGACCTTAACGGTAAAATTCTTGCTAGATGTTATGTAGTCAATCACACACTGAATGCGGGACGCGTACTCTCTTGCCCAGCCTATCTTTATGGCGAGTTGATGCATTCGTCTTTTGGTCTCATGACCAACCCGTGGTTTCGTTTTACGGTTCGCGTCAGCCAAAGCTTTCGCTGCGTTATAAACACAACAATTTATGGTTCAGATGTCAGGTTTTTCGAAAAAAATGTGTACAAAGCTCGTCATCCACTTCAGCCAGATCTTTAGACTTGAGAGAAACCTGAACGTTGATGTTTCTCCGGGTCATAAAACATCGCTCTTCCTCTATTGGATGCCTGCCCGCGGTTGGTCCAAGTGTGACCTTTCTTTTTTTTGTTGCCGGCTTGCTCTGGCTGTGGCATAGTAGGCGCTCTGCTTACATAGCCCCATCTTTGGAGTAGTTCACCATAGTCTCACTCTGGTTAAATTCTAATTATTCTGATCTACGATTTTTTAATTCATAAATGGGAGGCACAATTAAAAATTAACCATCATTAAACATTCGGATTGAATTAGTGTTCCTGCTTTTACATGTATAACGATACTTGCGATTAGCAATAAACGTATTATCGAGCTTATATATTATTTTGATAAGGAATGTTCAAGTTTAAGGGCATGTATAAAAAAAATTTACTTCGCTTGTAAAAAATGTCAAATTAATGTACAAAATATATATTCAATGTAAACAAAAACTTTACTTAATGTAAGCAAGAGAATTATTTAAACTAACCGAAAATTCCTTCGAATTGAAAAAAAATATGTTTGACCCCATATCAAAGAAATAAGTTTTTTTGATTAAAGAAAATATTATTCTCTGTGCAAAACGCGTTCCGTAAGAATCAAGACACCTTCGAAACGTTTTGGTGGATTCAAACGCTCCCGTGTGGAAAAATATGTTGGCACTGGTCTGGCTCAGACTAGACCGTCCGGTTTTCAGTTTTAACCTTGGCCAGAACGAGGCCCAGATCTG
This sequence comes from Belonocnema kinseyi, assembly GCF_010883055.1. Lineage (NCBI taxonomy): Eukaryota > Metazoa > Arthropoda > Insecta > Hymenoptera > Cynipidae > Belonocnema > Belonocnema kinseyi. The sequence continues at coordinate 49,641,193 of NC_046661.1, read as the reverse complement.
GCTAGGTCTTCCCTGGGCCTGGCCGAAACTGTAACGTTTTTAATAGTTAGCCGCAGCTAAGGCAATCTGGTCAGACGGTATAGGTATAAGCTGGTCAACCGCTAGTTATGGGCTGGTCAGCATGGAGTTATTGGCGGGTTGACAGTTTGTGACAATTGATCGTCAAAAACTTGCAGTGTTGCAGAGAGATCAGAGTCAACACTTAATTGAGTATAATTAAGTTGTCTATAAATTAAAAACAAACTTAGAGTTTAAATGTCTTCCTACACGGATTTTTCATAACCAATAATTCAAAATTGAAAGAACCTTTCTAAATAATGTTTGTTGTTGTTGCTGCTGCGTTTAATAAAACCCGTGCTAACACTGAAAAAAATCATTCTTAGCACTAAGTAATAATAGATTATGTACCTTGGCAGTAAAGTTGAACTTTATAGGAGAATGCAGAACTTAACTTCCAAACCGAAGGCGAGGACGGTAAAAATGAATCCGAGTATAAAACAACTTTACTATCGTGATGCATACAATAGTTGATCTGGAGTAGATAAAACAAGCGCCCTTTTTCCGTAAAATGGCGCTTCGTTGTACAACTAGGAACGCGCGTGGGGCGACGTGATTAGCCCAAAAACCACATCTCAGTTTAAGGTAGTTTTAAAATGCATTCTTTTCACTCTTTTCTTTCACTTTTCTTTCACGTCTATGGACATAGGAAACAATGGACTAAGCATGCCATTCCGGGGCTAATGCACATCGTAAGATGGCGGCCCTCCCCACTCATGAAATTCTCCCCCTTCCCGTGAACTCAACCCCGCTCGCCAGAGTTTGGATAGCATGCCTAGTCCCGTGTTTCCTATGTCCATGTTCACGTCTCACTCGCTTCTTCCACCTTGCTGTCACTTTACGTGCCGCTCACGGCGGTACAATGAAGTGGTATTTTACTGCCGCTCCGTGGGCAGGTAAAGAGCGCTTATTTGGCCTATTTCAGATAAATGCATTTACTTGCATTCTATTTCACAGAATGAAGAAATTATTTTTCAACAGAAGCAATTTTTATTTAAAACAGACACATATCTTTTGTTGATCTAAACAAGTAAATTTTTTGGCTGTATTTTTTTGAGTGAAATACATATTTCTTACATTTAAGAAAATTATTTCCTTGATTCAAAAGGTCTAGATTCGTTAAAATCTAATTATTCATTCAAAGAAATATATATTTGATGCCAAGAGTTCAATTATTTGAATTGATTCGGACGCATTTCAGTCAATTAATTTTTCCATATTTGAATCTGGAATTTAGGTTTATTTAAATCAAAGAAATAATAATTTCATTAAAATTAAAATTAATCAAATCACAAATATATTTATTTCTCGCAAAAAGTTCATGCATTTATAGCAATAGTGTATGTAATAAAATGAACAAGGTTTTAAAATGGAATAATAACATTAAAATTTGTGTTTACAGAAATATTTATTTCTTCAGCGGAAGGAAATATTTCATTTGATTACTAGAATTAAATTATTTGAATGATTAATTATTTGAAGAAATATTTCTTTAGCATTCATGGTGAGGTTTAAATACGGTTTTTCACCTTAATGTTTTCATGTTGCGGGAGCGTCGTGGTCAATGCTGTGGACTTTAAACTCGATGGAACCAAGTTTAATTCCTGCTGGAGGTGGATTTTTCAACGAATTTTTCTGTTTTAGGATTATCAAGATTTTAAATTATTTGATTTGTTGAAATTAAATATATATAATAATAACAATAGTAATTATAATCTAAACTAAAATAATACAGTTGTTCATTTAGTAAAATATGTAGTACCATTGACCATTTTCGCCTTAAATATTCAAAAATCTGCCTTGGGGAAATAATTTTTTAAGCCTATAAAAAATTAGCTTAACATTATAATATAATCATTTCTTTCCATCAATTCACATTTCCCTATTTTAAAGATATATTCATTTCAATTCATGGCACATTCCTTTGGAGAAGCCAGACATTTATTTGAATGAAACAATGTTACCTTAATCCTTATAACATTTGTCTGGCTGAAAGAAATTATATCTTGATTTAAAGTGCATATATTTCTTTGCATGAAATAAATATTTCATTGAAAATAAACAGGACTTTCACTTATTTCAGCCAAATAAAATTCAATTGGTACAAGTATTCCTTTTTTAGTTTAGGTTCACCGAAACTCGATGAGCGTAAAAGATATATTTTCGCCAAGCTCACAGGAGATGCAAAAGGACGGCTATCTTAACTGGATTTCGGTGAACCATCGTTCAGATTGAAAACAATGAGAATGTGGTAAAAATTTAGAATCTAGTGTTTTTTCTGATATCGGACCCAGCAAAATGCAAATTGAGTATTTTAAATTCATAGTGGTTGTAAAATTGATGAAGGCAGCCCTGAAAGAAATTGATGAAAATCGGAAGCAATGCAATTTAATTCTTGGTTCAAAAGATCAATCTCCGTGCAAAGGAATCTTGGAATTCTGCCGGATATGAAAATAAGTGAATAAGCCACAAATAGTCGATCAAAGGAAAAGACATAGAGCTTCAAACAAAATTTCTCATCGCCTACTTCTTAAATATATCTATAATCACTACTTATTTTTCAGTAATCTGCAATAAATATTTTTGTTAAAAACATCACAGATACATAGAAAGAAGTTAAAGCTTAAAATAGTAACAATTTTAATTACATAACATCCAAATTATTTTCAATAATACACCTTTAAAAATCTTAATTAGAAATATATTTTCCTTCATAATATCGCTAGTTTGGGATTATCCACAAGGTTATGCCTGGCATTATTCAGTTTTTTACAGCCGTACCCTCACTTACGTATAATTGTATTTCGGTAGGACAAATTAAATTATATTAATAAATTATATACGTATACAGACTTACAAATATCCTAATAGCAGCAATTATAATAATAAATCTGAACGAAGTCTGAATTTTTGCAATTAACTCGAAATATTGCAGACTACATATTAGAGCACCGTACATTAAGACGCTAGTTGCAAGGCTTCGGAAAAGTCGAAAAATAGGATACCAGGAGTCAATTTTCAAAATATGTATAATAGAAATCGTAGAGTTTAAAGCTATACCTATTATATTTGCTTAAGCTACATTAATTTCATTTACAGAAATCGCAGAATGACTGAAGGGCGTGCCTAGATAAGTATAACTGGCAACAATTTCCACTTTGGATCTATTATGCATAACAAGTGGATGTTTTTATTATATGCATGTCCTTCCTACCGGCAGATTACATTTTTGGTCTCATGTAAATTTACCTCAAAATAATATATTTCATCATATTCATAATATCCTTCAAGAATCCTTCTCATTTTACCAGAAGGGGGTCAGCAAGGGTAGCCAAATCTTCCGTGTACGCGAGAAGAAAAATTTCAATTAATGAGGTGTCCTGCTTTAAAAGGTGCCAATAATCAATTTTTTTATTGCCTAAATCAATATATAAACTATCCCAGAATATATTCGAAAAATATATGCGAATTAAAATCGTTGTTTTCAGTTTTTCTTTCAGATAATAATTATGAGCTGCATCTTTCCCGCCAATTGGAAACTGCAGCTGTAAGGCGCTCATGGAATACGCTGATAGATTAGCGGTTATTCATAAATTCATGTTGAAAATTTCTTTGTATACATTTAAAATATATATTAAAATATTCCTCAAGGTTCACTCGGCTCAATGGTTTTTTCCTCTTCAAACAAAATTTGCGAAAAACATCTTTTTGGGGGTCTAATAAAGCAGGGCACCCCCTTAAGTGATCTAACGATACACCCCTGAAAAAAATGGAAGGCACAATTACTCCTAATCAGCGATTAACAAGGTAAATATCGTAAAAATTATGACATCTCCCTGCATAACTCCCTTCGCAATGTTCAGCGCTTAGAACGCACCCTTATTCCCCTTAACTGCTTCATAGTCTTCAGAGCAGAAGTCTATTATTATTCTGGTGGATTGTGATCCACATTTTTTCGATACAACTTTTACCCTAAGATTTTATGATTTAAACACGGAAAAGCTCATTTAAAATCAGCAAATAACACGTAACATTTTTCTTTATCTAATCTCACACGATTTAGAATTAATAAGTTAAGAGTAAACACGTGGTCCATACAGACCAGATCCATCATAAAGCCCAGCAGCGACTCATGTAAAAGATGAAAGTCTTCGGCCAAATCTAGTACTCTCTAATTTTTTCATGTAGTCCGGTCAGTTTGGGCGTTAATATCTCAAAGAAAAAAAATATTATAAAAAAACTGTATATTCTATGCCATTGTGTCTTTATTTTTTCATCGATTGCATGCTTAATGGTTATGTGGTGAGGAGCTGTCATCGTTTATTTGCCAAAAAGCACCGAAATAACGCACATCGAGAACATAGGTCAACTTTCAGAAGCTCCTGTGTCGTTAAATTTGCCTAGAAAATTTCCATTTTTTTTATTTATTCTTCAAAGCCTTAACAACTTTTATCTTTTTCAAAAATTAAATATTTTCATAAGCGTGGCTATAAAGTAGTTTCCAAGAAAAAAAATTATCTTCAATACTATTGCACCTGCCGCAACGAGCCAAAGCTATTAATGTTTGCAAAAGGATAAGAATTAACAACATATAAATAGATTGCCTTTCTTGCAAAGTTTTCTAAATATTTAATACTCAATAATTGCAAGACACGATCCTTTCTGGAAAAAGACAGATATGTAAGGGAAAACTCGAGAGCCCTGTTGTAATATTAATATTGAAAATAAAAAATAAAAATGTTAACAAAAAACAGAACTTTTTAAAATAACAGTTGCTGCATTCTCAAGTTAAGATGATATGAAACGAAATATGGAATAGTTATTGTTAATTCAAAAAATTCATTTTTAGCCACAAAAAACAAATATTTTACAGAGAATAGTAATTAAATTAAAGAAAGGCATTTTCAACTAAAATAATGAATTTTCAGAAAAAAATTATTATAAATATATAAACATTTATTAAAAATTGTTTCATAATATTTAAAAAATATCAAACTTTCGGTGTCGAGTCATTTTCCAAACGGCGAGACATCCCGTGCAGAAATTTCTAAAGGGCTCTAGTGGGGCGCTGGCTAGTTTCCCCTATCTCTAGTTGGTCTCTAGTACTATCATGCTACTGGCACCCAGTACTTTTATCCGTATATCATCATAGGAATGTATACACTGTTAGAAAAATCTGCATGAGACTTAATATATATGTATCGCAATGTGAGCGAAAACTCAACCTGCTTTTATTTCTTTAAATCTTGTCAAATATTTTCAATGAAATTAATAATCTAGAATTCGTAGACTCAGTTGTTATTTATAATGAAAGTGCAATTTAAGAGTAAATTTCTTCCTAATTTAGCTCTAAATGGTCCAAATTTAAGGGGAATACAATTACTCATAGTTTAAGTCTGTTATTTATTTGCTTAATTGAACTTTTCGACTTGAAATCCAATTTTATTTTTGGTTAACAGGAAGAGGGTATCATGGTTTATGATTTAGAATCGAAACTTACAGCTACACTTATTTTGAATTTGTGAAAAATGAAATTATATGATTTTTCTTGTAAGTGATTAACATGAGTGTATATGAAATTTAATATACGCGTTCTTAATGGCGATTTCATATACTTCATATATTAATTTTAATACACATGGGTATATTAAATTTAATATTATTTATGACAGTGTGCCATCCGAATATCATTTATAATTAAAAAAATTGTAATTTGATTTATACATAAAGCCTAATTTTAAAACCCACTACTACTATACTCTAACGGTATGACAAGAAAGTTGTTACATATTTTTAACATTATATTACAAATATAACTTCTAGAGCTACGGGGTATCAAACACCGACACTAGTAGTCGGGAGTCTTAACCATTACGCTAAGCCTGTGAGTTGAAATTCGATGAAAAAGCCATCCTCACAACCGACAGCTTAAAAAAGTTAAATACCAAAATTTAAACTCTCTTTTTCTAATTAAATATTAATTATTAAACGATATTACGTACATGTAAAATACACAAACTGTTAACAGGGATATCAACAAAATCATTTTTAAGTTAATAAATGAAATCGACCGAAATTTTTCTTCGTGTAGTATTTTGTCTTTTTCCTGTTATAGACTACTTTACAACTTTTTACGATGACAGAAAATGTAATTTTTTATGAACATTCACAGTTTTTAATGACGAAACTTAGAAATTTGATCATGAACTTTCAAAATTTTTAATAACCAAATTTTTCTGGCTTTCGTTTAAGGTTTGCGTTTTTGGTGTTTTAGACCATTTTACAAAGTTTCAGGTTGACATAGAGTGTAATTTTGTCTGAAATTAGTACTTAGTACGTATGTATGGCGAACAATGTTCGAGTTAAAAAAGGTTAATGATTAATTTTTTACTAAGTTTAAAAGAAAAAAAATCCCCTCCACAAAAATATAATTATTAAGAACAATGCAAAGTGATACATATCAGACCTGATAGGGCAGAGTGCAGATGTATTATGTGCGGGCTACACAGCCCTGAACTGCGGAACCAGAAGCTGCGTGCTACTGTGCTTCAAAGCCCGCCCGCTTCTTTGAGTGTACCGCTACACTTCAATCAAGCAAGTATCCTCACTTTTGTCATTATTCATCGAACGTTTTCATATGGTGTTAATTCTTATCCCTTTCCAAAAATTAATAGCTTTGGCTCGTTGCGGTAGGTGTAATAGTATTGAAGATAATTTTTTTTCTTTTAAACTACTTTATAGCCACGCTTATAAAAATATTTAATTTTTGAAAAAGATAGAAGTTGTTAAGGCTTTGAAGAATAAATCAAAAAAATCGAAATTTTCTGGGCAAATTTGACGATACAGGAGCTTCTCAAATTTGACCTATGTTCTCGACGTGCATTATTTCGGTGCTTTTCGGCAAATAAATGATGACAGTTCCTCACCACATTTTTGCACAATAACCATTAAGCATGAAATCGACGAGAAAATAGAGACACAATGGCATAAAATGTACAGTTTTTTTATGCTATTTTTTTTCTTTGAGATATTAACGCCCAAACTGACCGGACTACATGAAAAAATTAGAGAGTAGTCTGTTTGAAAGAATTTGAGTAAAGATTTTTTTGATACAATGAACAGCAATGGGAAAGGATCATTAATATCCCCATTTTTATACGACATTTTAAAATAAGTTTGCGACCAAGATTTTGGAACTTTCTCTTTATCTTATATTTTTTTAAGTAAAGAATTTAGATACAGCGTGGGATTTCCAGATAAATTTAAAAAACTTCGTAACCGATTCCATTCGAACCAGACACCTTATTATAATTACAGTTCTTTAACCTAGAAATCGTTTCATTCAACGTAATGTGCGAGTTGATACAGGGATTTCGTGAATCGGTAATCAATAATATGTAGGTATCAGGATCTCGGGCAGGATATATAGATCGAAGGTATACTTTCAATGTGTCTAGATCTATACAATCCTTAATTGATAATTTGGGTTCAAAACTAATAACTGTCTTCCAAAATTGCACCCAAGGTATTAATCAAAATCTTCCGTTCCAAACAAGCAAACCATTTTTTCAAAGCATTCAACCATCAATGTTCCTCTTTTATCGTATTCATGGTCCAGGCTCGATATACTGCTAAATATGCTCATATTATTACTTGGAAGTTTTATCCCCTTATTGATTTAAATCTCTAAATTTAAAATTAAAGCCTAAAAATTGAACCTAAAAAATATTATAAATCACTTCATTTCTAGTGTTTAAAAAATTTACAATTTTAGAGCATGGATTTGAGTATATTAATCCTAATATAACAATAAAAGAAGAATTATTTAGATGTTTGACAAAAATATATTAATCAGCCACACATACTGCTTCTGTTTTAAAATTAAAAGTGTTTGTGATGATAAGCAGACCTTCCTTTGCCCTTGCCATTGTTGATTCCTTTGAAGCCACACTATACATCACTTGACAGTTAGAGTTTTGATGAGGATAGATAATTTTGAGGGTGAGGTCAGCCACGCCTCACGAACACAAATAATATCCCCAGTTGTAGTATGATTAAAGATGTCATTCAAATTCTTGAAACCCCTGGCATTCCAGAAAACAACCCTTGGTCTCGCATCTTCGCTAAAATGAAGTCTAAGGGTATAATCCAATACGATTTTCATTACGATTCTAAAGTGTTATTTATATAATTAGATAGTAGTCGATAAATCAAAATAAGTTCGTTCAAAAGGAAAAAATAACAAGAATTTGATTTTCAATTTTAACTTAAAATATTAAAATAAATAACTGTTTTTAAAATAAATAAATTTCTTTAACTTTTAATTTTTTCAACTCATTCTGGAATCTGTATATTTTAAATGTGCAAATACAGTAAGCTTAGGAACATGCCCGTGCCAGAAAATCTTTGATTTTTTTTCTGATTGATAGAAGTGATTTTCAATCAACAAGAAAACCCATTGGCCACAAGCGTTAAAGAAAATCTTCAGAACTGCTTAAAAATATCCTAAGTCAGTCCATATAACGCTCCATAAACATACAATGTTCCAGAGACGTTTAAAAGACGTAATTCGGACATAAAACGTTTGTAGAACATTGTTTGGGCTGACTTTGGACAGTTTTTAAAACGTTCAAGTAACGGCTTTTGAGGTCCAAAAAACGTTTTTAGGACGTTCCAATTACGTTCTAAAATTTTGTGTTAACTGGGAAGTTTCCTTTGACGTTCATAATATTGCTTATTTCTATTAAAAATTTTCTTCGAAATAAAGTATTTCAAGAACACATTGTTCTCTGCAATGCAATGTAAAGAGCAAGTAATTGATGATAAAAAATGCAATTTTTGTAAAGCATTCAATCAACCTATTATTTACAAATAAGGCTAAACCATACTTTAGGTATACAATAAAAACCAAACAAAGCGTTTAGTTCAATAAAAGGATGCTTTCTTATTTTAACAAATTTATTTATTGTTAAAGAATTTCAATTCGTAAGAGCGAACTAGTTGATTAATAGATAGTTGTAAAATCTTTGTACTCCAAAAATTAGTTACCTGTCAAAATTCAAGCTTTAATAACTTCTTAATGCAAACTGTAGATTATTTTATATATAAAAAAAGAAATGTATCAAAATTTTTAGTCAAGCAACAGGATACTTTATTATCTGAACAATTAATTAATTATTTGGGAAATAAGACTTTTAATCCATCAGTTGATTCATAGATATTTATAGTTTAAAAAATGCGTTATTTCTACGTAGAGGCTGCAGACTAAAAGGATTAACGACTTGATAATAATGAAAAATGATACGAGTATGATATTTTTACAGAAAACAATGTTTCTATTAATTCTATATCAACGTGAACATGAGATTCAAAGTTTTAAAATCTCAGTACTCTAAAAATTAGTTAATAGTCCAAGTTTTAGCTTTAATAGGCTCTTTGTACAAACTGCAGATTACTTGATAAAAAAAGGGATTCTTTTAACATCCCAGGCGAAAATGTCAATAGCGTGCCGAAATTGACCATCAGTCTATTAGTGCGCACCGGTACACACATCGGGTAGTTTGCCTAGTACTGACTGAAGGTTGGCTATACGTCAGTGGTCGTGGGTTGTAAAAAAGTCAATGTTGAAAAAAAATAGGTTGGTAAATTTTGCTAAGTTGTTTTAAAATTACAAGAAACTATAGATTTAACTACTGTGGTGTTATTATGAAAAGTTGTTAAAATATTTTCAAAAACAAAAAAACATTAGATGACAGAATACCTAAAATTGTTTTTAAGTTTCGAAGTCCAATAGTAAATTTCTAAATTTCATCATCAAAACATGAACATGGCCTGAAAATGGTACATTTTATTTATGTGTGATAAGTTTGTTTGATTTGATTACGTTTATTATTATTATGATTACAAAGCAAGTTGCGAAAGTTAAAAATGTAACTAAAAATAGAAGTGAAACATACTGTGATGTTTCGCATAAAATAAGAGAATGAAAGAAATTTATGTTTTTAGAAATGAGCTGAAAATACGGGCTGGATGCTGTTGGGTTGAAGGAAACTTCTTTGACCTAACACCTAACAGTGTAAGAGTGGTGAGTAACAACATCTCATACTGGAATTATACTAAAATATGATAAGAATTAATTAAAACAATTTTGTTTGGATTAAATGTAGAAATTGAGAGATAGGTATGCAAATCCAGCATAGAATCCCTTCGATTTAGAATCAAGGCCAATGCAAGCCATATCCAAATATGGTCTTATGGCGGGGATTGAGTGTCATATCTACACTGTTAGAAAAATCTGTATGAGGTATAATATACATGTGTGTGAAGCAAATATGCACTACCGCTACTGAAATATAACATACATTGGTGTAGAGCATTTAATATACATGTGTGTTAAATTTAATATACAGGTCAGTATAGCAATGTGCGTGAAAACTCAACCTGCTTTCATTTCTTTAAATCTTGTCAAATATTCTCAATTAAATTAATGATGTAGAATTTGTCGACTCAGTTGTTATTTATAATGAAAGTGCAAAGTATGGTTAATTTTTTTTCCTAATTAAGAGGGTGTCATGTTTTATTATTTAGAATCGAAAATTACAGCTAAACTTATTTTAAATTTGTGAAAAATGAAATTATATGATTTTTCTCGTAAGTGATTAACATGAATGTATATGAAATTTAACATACGCGCTCTTAGTGGCGAGTTCATATGCTTAGTATATTAATTTTCCTACCCGTGTGGAAATCGCCATATATTTTCCCGATTACCTATCGGGTCCCTGTCGGTATAACCTGTTCAGGGCTCGATAGGGCTAACTCCAACGGCCCTGATCCGAACCCGATCAGGGTTATGTATTGCACCGCCACCTGGTGTCACTTTGGTGAAATCACCTTTTACACATGTGTATATGTACTTACGAATGTGTTGTGTTTTTGTGATCAAGTGTCAAAATCTCGTGTGTTGTCATCAGTGCTTTATAACGTAATAATTCCGAAAGCTGTAAGTACAGCACGTGTCCGGAAGCACCGAGCTTTATCCAATATACAATACGTACGAGCTGCAAATGAAAGTAAGTAAATCATATTCACTATCTATAGTGCACTAAAACTTAAGCTAAAAATTTAATTTAATTTCGAAGATTATTACAGATTGAATATTCATTTATTATTTTGAATTTCAATGCAAGTAATCAATAATATTGGAAATTATAGATTTCTAGTATGAGCAAGGATGTTTGGGAATGTTCGATTCAAATTCTAACCTCAAAATTTAGAATCTTGATGTGGCAATGTGCTGTTTCAGAAATTTATACTTTTTAAAACTTTCAATTGAAAGTTTCAATGAAAAGTTTCAAAGTCAGTGAAACTTTTGAAACATTAGCATTTTTAGGAATATTTATAATAATTATAGATAAAAAATGCCTAACGTACATTTAAAATAAGTTTTTTAATTATAAGAACTGCACTTATTTTTTTTTAAATTTCAAAACAGTTTTAATATCAAATAAACTGAGCCAGAAAAGAGAAGCAGAACTAACATAACCCAAAATACAGATACCTAAGATACCAATAAAAGCGCCAAAGTTTGAAATTTTTATCATGATTGTTAATAATTTAATTCAGCACATTTGATAAATTTCGTACATAGAACTTAATTATGTTTTATACATCATTTTATTTTTATTCTCTAACTGCAATTTCTTGTAATTACAGTTACCTGTACTAAAATAATGTATCAAGAAGTCAGCCATTAATAAACTAAGCTAAATTAAAAATAGGAAAAATAAGTGGGAAAAAA
>NC_046661.1:49625041-49629236 GCF_010883055.1 Belonocnema kinseyi | reverse complement strand
CGACGAAATGAAAGAGCTACGTATTTTAGCTGTAACCAAAGGAATGGAGCAGAAAACTGTTGATGGAATGCTAAAAATTTTAAGACGAAGACTTCTGCCTCAACTTCTCATTTATTCTGGCAATTCCAAACCCGCTAGTCTCGATGATTACTTTCGAGACTTTATAACAGAAGTCAATCGATAACAAGCTAATGGGATTACAATTATGGAACAGCGATTTAATGTTCGTATACACTGCTTTATATGTGATACTCCAGGGAGAACTTTCATAAAAGGGACAAAGGGTCACACAGGTTTTTATGCCTGTGAACGATGTGAAATAAGAGGTTTTAAAGAAGATAGAGTAACTCAATTTCCTCTTATACGTCTGTTAATGAGGTGGTTTGGTCTTCCGGGACGCGCAAAGATTGGGCAGCGATTTAAGGCGGAGGTGTCCAGAAGATTGCTTCTTATCCGTAAATATATTCCTTGCGAATTTCAAAGGAAAATACGGTCCTTGATATCACTAAAAAAGTGGAAAGCAACGGAATTCAGATTTTTTTTATTATATTGTGGTCCAATAATTTTACTAAACATTCTTGATGCAGATCGCTTAAAAAATTTTTTGCTTCTACATGTAGCTTCGAGAATTTTATGTAACGACAAGTTGTGTAGCAAATACCAGCCGCATGCAAAAATGTACCTGCAGAGATTTTTTTTAGGGCTACGTAGCTTGTACACAAAAATGCAAGTTTTAAATATGCATTGCGCTATTCATGCTGCTGACGATGTTTTAACTATGGGATGTAACTTTCGTAACATTTGTGCTTTTACTTTTGAAAACTTTCTCAGAAAAATAGTAAGCCTTATTCGCACAGCCAACCGACCTTTGGCACTAATTTGTCGAAGGTTGCACGAATTAAGTAAAATAGATCCGCCCAAGCCGCAAATACCTTATAAAATCCAAATCTTAAAACGCGTTGAGTCGTATATATTTAAACTGAAATACAAAGAATTTACGTTTACGACCAAATCACCGGACAATTTTGTATTACTGAGAAATAAATCACTTTTTGAAATTATTAAAATTACCCGAACACCGAAAAGCGTGGAAATCCAGGGGAATATTTGGAGTATAAAACAATCCTTATTTATATATCCAACAGACTCAAAAGATTTGTACATGTGGGAGCTGCGTAATAAAGCAAACGACCAGTTATTGAAGTTTGATGTTAATGATGTGAAATGTAAAATGGTTAAGCTAAAAATGAATTTTAACGAGGGAGCTTCAATGAGAGTTTTTTGTATTCCACTCTTACATCATGAATGAAATTATGATATTGTTATGTTAATAATTTGTTAACAGTGATATATTTTTGCATACTACGTTTTCAAATAATTGAAATATAACATTTAATCATTTTTGCGTAGATTTATATCACAAAAGAATTACTTTCGTTAAATTTTCGAAATCCTTTAACGTTTACTGCGTTCAATAGAATACCCTAGTATTTTTATTTTATTTTTGACTTAAAGGCAGGTATTATTTAAGAAGTTTGATAATTTTATTGATAGTCAGTTAAAATAACTTAATTTCCGATATAAAAAAAATTGACTCATGAAGCTTAAGGAAATAATGTAGAATATGCTAACGGTTTTCTCCGTTCTCTTTTTTTAGTAATTAATAAATCAAAATTGAATTATACTAAAATCCACGAAAAAAACGTTGTATTTTATGGTTAAGTATGCCTATCAATTCTACTTTTATCGATTTTTGTACAAGTAGACTTTTATCAATCATTTACACAAAGATTAATTTTAAAAAAATATATTTTTGTCAATAGAAAGTTGTCTGAACTGAACCTGATTAACCCTTTCGGCAAAGTATCACCTGCCTTTAATCTACTTAAATATTTTTTCATTTTACAGACATTAAAAAAAAAGTGCAACTAAAGAGCGAAATAATGTATGATTTTAATACCATTTTTGGAAAAACGAACTTTTAAATTGTTATAAATATTTCATTTTTGAACGTTTTTTTAAAGTAATAAGTACTCAAAGTACATATATTCGTCTGATCTGCAACCGTATTTAAAATTTAAAAATGAAGGTATGAAATGTCAAAATATTCAGTAGTCTAATATTGCACGAGACAAATTTTTGACAGCTTTAACAATATGGTAAGCATTCCTTATATGTCTAGTAAATTTATTTTGCATGGGAAACTATTCATTCCATGTTTTTCATATCGTTTCAATCATTTTAAATTTTCAGTGAAAGCTGAACTTTTTTAAAGTAGAAAAATTATTAACAAATATTGACTTTCATAATATCCTCAATATTATTATAATCGTAGAAATAAAATTAGAAACTCTTTATTGATTTTTACATTTGAATTTGCCACACTTATATGTCCATCTTGATTTCTCATCGATCAAGCGTTCGCTCGATTACCTGGCAGTGGTAACCACGTCAAAAAAATTATTCACTTACCTCTGTGATGCAATATATACAAAAGTTATTTAAAAATTTCACGCCGAGTAAGGAATTAGGAAAAATAGTAATATGTGAATGTTATTTAAAAACATTTTAATGGAATATCAAGTATTGGAATCCTACAAATATTACTTCTTGAGCGCAATCACTTCCCCTACTGAGCTCTTTTGCTTTCCCAGGTTACCAACATTGTCATTGACTCGAAGTTGACATTTTTATCAGGAAGTTCCTTTCTTTTCTCCAATCCTTCATCGATAATTATCCACATTAATCTTTTGAAATACGAATAGTATCAGTTGATTTATTAAGTCATAGTGCACCTTATATTGAAACTATTATTGAGTGTATTTCTTCAACGTGTATATAATAAGGTACGTAACCAACTTTTCTACAAACATAACCTCTATTTCGATTCAATGCATCTGATTTTTCTTTTTTAGATTAAATTCTACCTAAATTTCGAAAAGTTTACTATTTATTCCAATAATGCAATTAAAATAATCACATTTATCAACTTTTTTGAGTAACGATTTATACTACTTTCATCTATGATAAATTATTTTATTACATTATATAATTGTTATTCTAGTAAAATGACCTTAATAGAACAATTCAATTTTTTATGTCGACCTCCCTCCAATAATAATCTCATTATAAACAAAAAGAAGTAATAACGATTTCAAATATATCTGTATAATTTCTGTGATATTTTATATTTGAAAAAAAATATTGAAAATAACTCAATACATTTATGTGTCGATCGAACCAAAGCAGGGGGCGGGCTGAGAAATGTTCCCATTGTCCAATGTTTTATTAAAATGTTATTTCTTATGACGTAATTTATAACTAAGTATTAAACTTCTTCAATAGGGATCCATGTATTGAAGTGGCAGATCTAGTTTTGACTGCAAAACCCTTTCAATTGGTAAATTTTATTCGCCCTGGTCGAAGTTCGGTAACACGATGCGTGAATATCACACTTCTACAGTGGATGAGATTCGGTAAAATAAGAAACAAATTCGTAACAAAATACATGCCAGAATCTTATAATGACGAAACGAATGGGATTTTATATGATTTAATTAAAAAAAAAGCAGCTGCACCTCAGGAGTGGCCAGAGTACACCATTAAAATCGTTGGACATGCAGGTTATTTTGAAACAGTTTTTACAGTATTTTTCATGTTTGAAAACAATGATTGATTATAAAAATTAGTAATTGATCGTTGTTTTTTTAATCACAAGTTTTTATTCTACATTCTGAATTATTAGCAGTGATTATGAACTCCTTAAGAATAGAAGCTTATTTAACTGCCATTGATGTTCATTTTTTCGTATATGTATAATTTTTTAGTAATTTTGCTCCGAATAAGTTAGTGTTGAAATATAATGTTTCTATTAATGAATTTTTCATTTTTTTATCAGACACGTACGAAACAGCGGTAGAGCGCTTGAATGTATTAAAGATTCAAGAATTTGCCTAGACTTCCGATTCTGATCTTAACGTACAGGACAAACGTGACAGACTGCAAAGTTTAATAAAAGGGATTTGTTCTTCTAGTGCTGATCTGAAGGCAATATTAAAGGTTCAAAAACTGTCTGATACTGATATCACCACTTCTCACAAATCAGTAGCAGACCCACTGGTTCTTGAAGGTCATTTTTCTATTGTATTCATATATGTTTCACGTATTGCACTGTGTTTTATCTTATTATGTTATT
>NC_046661.1:49623753-49624941 GCF_010883055.1 Belonocnema kinseyi | reverse complement strand
TCACAAATCAGTAGCAGACCCACTGGTTCTTGAAGGTCATTTTTCTATTGTATTCATATATGTTTCACGTATTGCACTGTGTTTTATCTTATTATGTTATTAGATAAAGTTTTGCCATTTCTTGTAGAAATGGAAATAGACACTGATACCTCTATGAACAATATGGAGCAAGTTGTATCTCTCGGAAATAAGAGGAAAAAAAATCAAGCCACAAACGTAAGTATTACTTTCTAAATAATGCTAGATATAAATTTATATAAAATTCAGTTTTATAAACATTGAAGTAAAATCTACTTTCTGAATGAAATATTTTTTCAGAAAATCCACCTTCAAAACAATATTATGATAGTGAAACAGACGAAGGTAACGACAATTTTCATATTGGATACGTATTTTTTAATAAATGATATTGTTTTTTTTACTTTTTTACAGAGAATCTAGAGAATCAAAAAAACTCACCTGTGTATCAGAATTCTAGGTTCCTTGAACTGAAGGCTTCATTTCCAAAAGCTTTAAAAAAAATAAAGATACAGAAGTGCAGGCACCATCCATCAGTTCCAAAAAAAGACTCATGGTAATTGAAATACTATTTCATTTAAATTTTTGAAACAACTTAAATTCTTTGTTTAAATCTGTGTTTGAAATAATATAATTTTAAGAAAGTTATTGACAACTTAAAGAAACCATGGAATTAAAAAAAAGACCTTTTTGAGGCGTATCTTGTAACGTTTTAAAATGAGGAATATAAATGTAATGGTATTTTTATTATTACATTAACTAAAAAACTTGCAAGATTAATACAAACTGAATATTTTATATCTTTTTAAATTCCCATCATTTTCTTAGAATTCCACGACTTTTCCAGGTTTTTCATAAGCTTTTAAACTCACTATGTTTCCCTTTGTATACTGTAAAATCAATTGTGTAAATAATCTTACCATTCTTTTATTTTGAAAGCATCAATTCAGTGAAATTGAAACCTACACAATTGAAGAAGCAAAGTTTTTAATACTTTTTTTTTTATTTTTCGTACCGTTTTATAGACTTAGAATTTAAGAATATCGAGAAAAAGAGATCAGGGCATATTGGTCCACATTCGAATGAAAATTCGAATAATGATACAAACGAAGGTAAAATATATTTGTTGTACTATATTCGTATTCTTTAATAAATAACATTGTTCAAGTA
>NC_046661.1:49620071-49623653 GCF_010883055.1 Belonocnema kinseyi | reverse complement strand
ACCAAAAATGTTTGAAACCACATTTTTTCAAGATTTAAAAATTCTATGTACGGTCGTTCATAGTACTTAAAAACTCAAACAATTTATCCCTATGACTTTTTTTTATAAATAGAAAATCATCTGAGTTAGAGCATTTTCAAAATCCAAAAAAAAACTAAAATGAACATTTTAAGCCAAACAACACATGATATGAAAAAAACTCGAAAGAAGAAAAACTTTCCTTTTTGAAGGCCCTACAGGATTATGATAACAACTTTTTTAATTTGGTCGAAAAGTTGAAAATTCCAAATTTGATCCTACCAAAAAAAAACAAAAAATCCACAAATTCCATTTTTTGGTTAAACTATGCAAGATACGAAAAAGATGAAAAAGCTCAAATTACACGCACTGGAAAAAACTACAAATTCATAATGAATCACTTTTTGACACAAGTTGCGAAAAAATAAACAAACTAAATGTGTGGAAGACGGTACCCGGTACAGTAAAATGTGTAATAAAAAAATGGTTTGCCCAAATATGATCTAAAATTTTGATTTTCACATTTCTTTGATAGGGCACGCGCTTTTTACATTCACACTATAATGAGAAGGTATTGGATTCATACGAAAAATGACTTTCGCGGATTCCATCAAATATCGACGTTTTGAGATTTCGTCAGAAGGAACAAAAGGTTTTCAGATTGGTATGTCTGTCGTTGTCGTATGTATACTGGATGTCTGTGGACCGACTAATTGAATCGAATTGGGTAAGAAAAGGAAAACGTTACTTTTTGAAAAAATTACAAGGTCATCATAACAGGTTTTATAATTTAAAAAAAATCGAAAATTCATCTTTTAATCGCACAAAAAATACTGAATTATTACATTCTCATCATAATAAGAAGGTATTGTTTTATGGGAAAACTGACTATCGCGGATTTCTTAAAATTTTAACTTTTCGAGAATCCCTAATTCCCAAAGAAACCGGTTTTACGATGACGTCTGTCTGTCAGCCTTGTCATTATCGTCGTTGTCGTTGTAGTCTGTAAACACAGTAACATTTGAAGTAATTATTTTAGTGAATTTCCCTTTGACATACTTTATAAAGACATGAAAAGAAATGACGATTTCGTTAGCCAGCTATTTTAAATAAAAATGCAATAATTTGGAGCATTTTCAAAATTTTTAAGACCACTTCTTTAAGATTTGAAATTTTCATATAGTGCTGTTTATAGTGCAAAAAAATATGAACAATTTATCTTGATGACTTTTTTGATAACAACAAAATTACCAGAGTTTCCAAACTTTAAAAAAGTAATAATAATAAAAACGAAAATGACTATTCTATTTCATTCAACGCACCACATGAAAAAAGTCAACAAAAGAAAAATATTAGTTTTAAAAGACCTACACGATTATCATAACAACTTTTTGAATTTTATTAAAAAAGCGAAAATTCAAATTTTTGTCGCACAAACATGAAGTACTAACATTATAACATTATAACATTCTCATCATAATGAGAAGACATTAGTTTTATGTGAAAACTTTCTATCGCTAAATGATCTGAATAAATGTATTATAAGTTTGATACAGAAGTGTTAAACATAATATAGAAAAGTTAACATTTTGAACAAAATCGAGTGCGAAGCACGAGATACGTGATGAGAATGTGTTCGTTACAGCCGAAGAAGCTTTAACAAAGGAGAATTCACAATAACCAAATTACAGTTGTCGATGTTTGGTTCGTATGCACAAATGTAGGGCAAATACAAAGACCGAGCGCAAAGGACGAGACAAATGCAGCATCGAAGGCGAAGCGCGAGATGAATACATCGTCGAGCGCGAAGCGCGCGAACCAACAGTCGCGCGCCTTAGGCGCGCGCAAACTTGCAAGCAAAGCGAGCCGCTCGCGCAGCGCGCGATGAGAATGTGCCGGCGAAGCAGGCAGATTTTTTAGTATAAAATTAATGCTTTTGTTTTAAAATTCTTTTTGCTGATTTAGGATTCAACCATTTTTCTGAAAATTCTTTTTTTTCAACATTAATTTATTGAAGTGAAAATTTAACTTTCCATTTTTGGTTAAAAACGTATTGATATTTTTAATTGCAATCTTTTTTGGTAGAGAACTCAGCTATTTTTTAATTGCACTTCTTTAAGTTGAAAATTATTTTTTTAACTAAGAACTGAACTAATTGATTTTTCGTTGAATACTAAGTTCATAATTGAGGCTTCATCTTTTTCGGTTCAAAACGAACCTTTTTGATTGGAAATTCAACTATTTTCTTCAAATTTCTATTTATTAATTTCTGTAACGATAAAATCTACTTATATTACTTTTGGTTAAAAAATTATATTTTTTTAGGTAAAAATCATATATTTGTTTGAAACTTTCTAGATTTTGTAGAAAATTCGTAATTTTTTGTAGAAACGTAATATTATTGGTTGAAAATTAATATTTTTCATTAAGGATTGAGTAATTTAAAAAAAAAATCCTTTTCAGTTCGTGAAAAACAAATCTGTTTAAAAGAAATTTTGATTCTACTATTTTTGGTTCAAAATTGATATTTTAAATTGAAAATTTATCTGTTTTGATGCAGTATTTCGAAATTCAGAATTTTGTTGAAAATTCGTTATTTTTGGTAGAAAAATAAACTTCTTAATTGGAATTTTATCTTTGTTTCGAGGATTCAATTATTGCATAAAAAATTCGTTTTTTTTGTGAAAAACTAATTTCTTTAAGAGAAAAGTCGATTATACCATTTTTGATAGAAAAAGGATATTTTTAAAAAATTGATCTTTTTTTGTTAAAAATATAATTTTTTTTAACCGTCTTTTTAAACAGGGAAATTATTCTTCGCGGTTGAAAATTCATTTTCTTCATTGAGGGTTCAATTATTATTTTTTTGAAAATTCCTTCATAGTTAGTCCAAAATTAATTTATGTGAAATAAAAATGGATTATATCACTTTTGGTAGAGAATTGATATTTGAAATTAAAAATTTATCTTTTTTAGTTGAAAATTCAACCCTTTGGTTTGATAATGCACATATTTCGATGAAAATTCGTTATTGCGGTAGAAAATTAGTCTTCTCGTTTGAAAATTCATCTTTGTCATTGAGAACAAAACTATTAAATTGCACATTCTGTTTTTTTTTGTTAAAAATTAAATTCTTTAACTAAAAATTTAACTCTCCCACTTTCGGTAAAAAATTGAAATCTTGAATCACAAATTGTATGTATTTAATCTCTCCCTTTTACGGGTTTGAGGGCCACCGCTCCCTGTACATATATTTACAATTCCATCCTTAGTCTAACTTAACTACTACTTATATTCTACTCTATCGCATTACGTAGGATAAACAATAGTAACAGTAGTGATATTAATTCCTAAAATGAGCGAGCTTCCAGGGCTTCCGTTTCCTCTTCCCATAAAAAAATGCATTTTCCACGATATTGAAAACAATTTTCGTTTTTTACTGTCCCTTTTCAGGATCGCCCATTTGGCTCTGCCCTACTCCCTTGCTTTCCCTTACTTCATCCAATTTCTTCATCCACATCACCCCCTGTCCACTACCATCCAAGATCCATCTTACACACTCAT
>NC_046661.1:49618640-49619971 GCF_010883055.1 Belonocnema kinseyi | reverse complement strand
CATCCTTTACCTTTTCAATGGACCCCTTCAACCTTTCAACTAACGAGTCTATTCCCTCCTCTTTTTCATACCTGACCTTCTCCTTTTCCATCTTTTGTTTAAGCTCGTTTAATTTATCTACCCACCAGATTCCCATTTTCGTGTTTCGTTCGCATCCTTTTTCCTTTCTCCCTCTGCCGCGCTTACTGGCGCCTCTTCTTAGTGTAACTATGACCGGGAAGTGCTCGGACCCTATCTCATTCCCTACCTTCATACTCCCTATCATATGCCACATTCTTTCTTCAGCCAGGATATAGTCTATTACTGTTTCTCCCTTTCCTATGAATGTGATCTCCCCTTCCTCATCTCCTTTCATATTGCCATTGCATATAAACCATCCTGTTTCTCTTATAATTTCTAGTAACTTCCTCCCCTCCCTGTCCGTCTCTCTATGTTTGGAGTTCCTTATAAATTCTTCCTTTTCTTCATCCCATAACCCTCCCCCTTGTTCGCCAGTCCATGCATTTAAGTCCCTCCCCCCCCTATTAAAACCAATTCTTCCTTCTTTTCCTCTATCCACCTCCTTATTACTCTCCAGCCTTCCTCGTCCCCTCTTCTTCTGTATACACACACCACTGCTATTTCTACTTTCCCAATTATAGTTTTTCTTATTATTGTTCCATCCTTTTCCTCCATGTTCCCATCTTTTCTCCCTTTTACTGCTAACTCTTTTTTCACCCCTGACACCATGCCGCCCATCCCTCTCCCTTTAACGTGTTCCTTTCTTGCTTCTTGCATTGCCCACACATAACCTTTCGGTAACATCTTTTTTATTCCCTTCCAGTCCTTCTCATCTGCCCAAGTTTCACTCATCATAATCACATCCCACTTTTCTAACTCCTCCCAGAATCCTTTGTTCTTGTTCTTCAAAGCTGACACATTCCAGAAAGCTATTTTCACGTTTTTCTCTTCCCCTCCTTCTTCTTTCCTGGTAAATGAGAAGCGTTGATTAGTACTAGCGACTTCGAAATTTGATTCGATTATTATTCCCACAGTGATCCAAAAATACTTGCGCATGCTTGAACTGTGCGTCGCTCATTGGCTCTAGTTCGCGTACGTATTTAAAAATCAAGTACAGACGCGCATCGTAGCCGATGAACGTCACTCAAATCCAAGCAAGCGCAGATCAAACCAGATTCGTTGGGATCATTTAAGTTCAAGAAAACGCGTGTAACGTTCCATTACTGTCGAACTCACGGTGACTCACGAGTGTCCCTTTCGCACGCGTGTAGCTATCAAAAAACGAGCAATCGTGACAATTTTTTCAATATTTTCCAACTCTGTCTAGCCCA
>NC_046661.1:49617340-49618540 GCF_010883055.1 Belonocnema kinseyi | reverse complement strand
ACGAATTCGTAAAAACCTGTTTTTCGGTTTCAGAGGGTCTCAAAACGTGGACATTTGACAAAAACTGGAGGGGTCAAATTTTACACAAATCTAATACCTTCTTTGATGAGAATTTAAAAAGACGAATTTTTAACAAAATCCATAAATTTTTAAACAATTAGTTAGATTTTTAACTGAAAAGATTAAACTTTAATTTAAAAAATTACTTTTTCACCAAAAATGTCATAGTTTAATTTTTTGTTAAAAAAAATAATTTTCAACAAAAAACAAGTGTTATAAAAATTATTTCAAAGGAGATCGAATCCATTTACCATTAAGCAGATTCTGCAATTCAAGTCTTTGAATCGATCAGGAAGGAAATTTTGTTGTTGTCAGATTAAATTTTAAGAAAACTATTTTTTAGTCATAAAAAAATTCTATGTTTAAAAGATTAATTTTTAACCAATAAGATTAATGTTTTACAAAAAAGACTAATTTTGAACCAATTACTTGTTTTTTAAACTATAAGGGAACAGTTTTAAAAAATTTTGTGTTGAAAATGTTCAACAATTTAGATGCATTTTTTTATGTCTTGACTGAAATTGTTTCTTGGTTAAAAACTCATCTTTTTTCTTTG
Organism: Belonocnema kinseyi; assembly: GCF_010883055.1. Taxonomy (NCBI): domain Eukaryota; kingdom Metazoa; phylum Arthropoda; class Insecta; order Hymenoptera; family Cynipidae; genus Belonocnema; species Belonocnema kinseyi. The sequence continues at coordinate 49,617,924 of NC_046661.1, read as the reverse complement.
TTCGTTCTAGAGCTTTGCGCTCGATAATATATGCATATATACATCTACAACTGTAATTTGGTAGTTGTGAATTATCTTTTGTTACAGCTCCTTTGTTGAGGATTCAAATATTTTGTTTAAAATTTGTATTTTTTGTTTGCATTCGACTACTTGGTTAAATGTTAAACTAAATGACTACAAATGGATCTTTTTTGGGTTGAAGATTCATCATTTCAGTTGAAAATTCTTTCTTTGGTTGTGAATTAATTCTTTTTGTTGAATATTTTTCTAATAGTTTTAAGGTTGAACGACCTTTTAGAAATTAATTTTTTGTTTAGAAGATTCATTATTTAAGTTAAAAATGTATCTCTGGTTAAAAATTTTAAAAATTTCATGAAATGAATTTTTTTATTCAATTCAGCTGTTTTTGTTTTAGAATAATCATATTTTTTAGTTTTTGGTTGAAAATAACATCTACTTGTTTAAAAGTTTAACCATTATGCTAAAATGTTATATTTTTGGATGAAAAAGTAACTATTTGATTGCAAATTCGTTAATTTTTTAAAACTAAAAATTAAACTTTTTCATTATCAGTGTAAACGGTT
>NC_046661.1:49612717-49617240 GCF_010883055.1 Belonocnema kinseyi | reverse complement strand
TTAACCAAAGAGATTAATTTTTAACTAAAATTATGAATTTTCCAACTAGAAAGACGAATTTTAAACAAATAAAGAATTGCCAGTTAGGAAATAAAAAAATTTTTCCCGCTTCTTAAACTTTTAAGTCAAAAGACTATTTTTCTGCAAAACAGTTATAACACCTTGACCCTCGATCTACCACCATCAACTAAATTTCTTACAACACCTTCGCCCCACATGATAATTTTTCAAATAGTTATTTTCTGAAAGTGTTATTTTGAATACAATATTTCATTAATTTCAATGTAATTTGAAATATAATAATTATTATTTTAATTTTAAACAAAATATTTATGTTTTTCATAAACTTTAATGTGATAAAACCAGGGGAAAGTGGGAGACTTAACTAAGCCCGATAATCGAAAATTGGCAGAAATTTGCCTTAAAAAGAAGTCTACTGATATGGTATAAATCGGAATAATAAAACAGTTATTACTAAAAATGTTATGACATTGATCGCATGAACTGATGTTGGGGAGACTTAACGAATATTTTCAGGGAAGAGTTTGTCGAGTGGCAACGAGCAAAATTGTGGTGTAAAAATGCAAAGTTCATTATTTAAAGAATATGATTATCATCAACGTGAGCTACAAATTAATAGGAAATGCTATTCATCAATATTAGATGTAAATTAATCTTTAATAAAACAAAAAAAGCTCATTTGGAATAAAATAGTTCATTTTCTACCTAAAAATAAAGAATTCGTTGAAATCCTATTATAAAAGATTAATTACAGTTTCAGATACAGAACTCATCCCTTGATGTCTTGTATTATTTTATACTAATATTTCGCGACATTCATTAAATATGTATAACATAGAAAAGATAGGCTGTTCATTTATTCTTTTTCATAAAAAGATAAATAGGCGCGCGCCGTGGCGCGCGCAAGACTACTAGTATACATTGTATAACAGCGGAAATAGAGAGTCGAAACAACAATTCTACAGACCGAAATTATGATTTCCGTGAAGTGCATGCATCATTGGAAAAACCTTCAAAAAAGAATAAAGCTCCGAATGTCAAGGTTTCACATTCAAGTCTCAAAGAAAATGGCCAAGGTAATTGAAATACTATTCCATACAAGGTTTCACCTCAAAATAAATTCTTCGTTTTAATTCACGGTGCGACCTCTCTGCTTACATTGAATTTTTCTATACTAACACTAAACAATAATAAACGAAACGGTGTTCATTTTATTGCTGTTGTTGTTTTTTTTTTTTTTTAATCAGAATACAATAGAGCAGTTCTGAAGGAACTTAAACTATTACGTGTGGAAGTCCGGGAGATAGCTGAAGGCTAGAAGATTATAAAAATAATGTTAGAAAATGATAGGAGTTCAAAGTACGTCTCAAAGAAGAGTTTCCAAGAAGAGTACGGTGTCACATATCCGTTAAACAGTCTTCAAGATTTTCAAAATCTTAAACAAAAACTTCAAAAGGATGAAGAATGTTGTCACCGTTTTGTGAGATTCTCATTGTATAAGCAATTGTTTTATTTTTCACATATATTTATAAGAAATCATACTTATTTGAAATAATATTTTCATTTACAGAAGGGTAGTCTCGATTTATCGATGAGCAAAGATGCTGGAGTTCGCAAATCTTTGATCCTTATCTTCAAAAAAATTTTCACCAGAGAATTGTTAATGACATTCACATCAGTGAAGAAAATTGAAGGAAAAGAGGTTTTCAAAGACTTCTATCTTTGCAAATGCTTGCTAGGTATGAATGTTTTATTTTTATTAATTAAATGTATGTACATGATCGTTATTAAACTCAAAATTATATTAATTTTTTGTTTGAACTAATATTTGTTTGACTTATTTTTAGATGTTGCTTGCTCCAAGTTTAATGTAACAGAAGAAGAAGTGTTGTCTCATATTAGCACGGTTATTGCTAATGCCAAAGATTGGGGCGGATATAGAAAAGAAAGGCGCCAAAATAACAATAAAATTTTTTTATAAGATTAATTTATTATTTTGACTACAGAAGTTATTTATTGAAGCTTTATTTACTTTGATATCAAAAGCAATAAAAAAGAGCTTTAATTAAAAAATGAATCCTTAATTAAAAACTTATCGGGGCCAGATCCGGCACCGATCAGGCGGCCATATCGGGCGGTCATATCTGGCTCCGGGCATGCCGTGTGTTTCATCAGCCATCAGGCCCAGACCTGGTATCCCGATCAGGGCCCGATTTGGCCAGATCTGGGCCAGATCAGGGCCAAGGCAAAATTTCTACACGGGTACACATGGGTGTATTAAAGTTAATATTATTTTTAACTGTGTACTTCTTTCCATGCATTTTTTGAAAAAAAAAATCGGAACTGCAAAACTTAAATCGCAAAAACAAAAAAGTAATACTTTTAGGCCGGAAAAATAAGAAACTAAATAAAAGATCATGAAGTCATACTAATAAAAATGTGCAAAGCCACCATGCCCGTTAAATGAATATGATCTGGCAATCAGAGAACGTACTGCTGATAGTAATATAATAAATCATGGTCTTTTTTCAAAAGAACTTGTTTCCTGTGAAGTCAGGTAAATGTCATTAATGGTAGCTTGCATCAACTTCATTCCTTGATTATGACGTAATTGTCAATTCTCGGTATTAGCTGGAGACACCCTTAAATTTTATTTAATTAAAAAGTATACAATTTTAATGATTTCAGTTTAGGTAGGTCACTTAAAATTAAAACGTGCACTTCCAATTTGAAGCATTGAGAATTGCATTTAGTTTCAAAAAATCAAAAATTGAGATTTATTAATTGAATTTTTAGATACTTAACATTTGATTACATTGCATTTCAACTTTTTTACATTATGCTCAACAAATTTATATCAAATATAATATATTTTTAAAGTAACTCTACCTAGGATTGCTTATTTAGATATTGAAAAATAAAGCGCTAATTGTATTTATCATGATTACTTTAATTTTTTTTATTTCACATTATATTTTATTCTTGTTTTTATGTATTTGTTATATTTAATCTTGTTTTTTTATGAATAAAGAAAAACTACGCTTCCTAACAACAAAATATTCATAAAAAAATTATAAATTTTTTGTTAGTTGAATGAATTTTGTCTTATTTACTCTCGTAGCTTATATCGTTTGTACAGAAATTTAATTTTTTTTATTTTGAATAATGTTTTTTATTAATCAAACACAAACAACTTGACCTATAAAAAAGTAATTCATGGAAAATTTGTAGATATTTTTTAGGTGCACACTTTTTGTCGATTTATCTATTTTCGTAACTTGATTTTTTCTAACTTTTTGAATTTGTATCAAAAATGGCTGGTTAACAAACTCGATCTTTCTTTTTGGTCCCTCTAACTGTGCGCCAAAGCACAATCCAATCCGACTCTTCTTTTGAAAGTTATCCGGTATACAGACAACAACAACAACGTCGACTTGTTTTTCTGACTCAGGGGGCCTTAAAACGTTGACATATGATGAAATCCGCGAAAGTGACTTTTCGCTTAAAACTAATACCGTCTCATTATAGATGAGAATGTAAGAAGAGGAAATTCGGAATTTAATTCTAAACATTTTATCAATAGAGATATAGATTAAATTTGCAATCTTTTGTTAATTCATTTAGAAATTTGATAAAATTTGAAGATATACAAGAAAACATAACTTCAATATCGGAATTCTTATAAATATCTTATAGTGGAATGTTAGCTTCCTGTCTTTAATAAAATAAAAATGGTTTTTTGTTTTCGTTCTGTGATAGAATGAATAATAAGTATGTATTTGTTTTTACTACTATAACAGTTAACTTTTGAAATGTTCTATAATCGTCTCTTATTATAAGACAGATTAAATTTTATGATGATGCACATTCTTAAGATAGATGAATTTCTAAGCAATAATATTTGTTTTTGGATTATAAAACACTCATAGATATGTGCAATTAACAACGTTTTTTATAATCTACAAGAACTAGAAGCATGTTATTGCAACGCTCTTCTAGCGTGAACAGGTTGGATTTTTACATTCTCATCTTAACCCTTAAACGGCCAAAACGCCACTACCGGGACACTGCTATTCAACGGCCAACAACTAAGACCATTCGACACTAGAAAAAATTGAGACACATATATTTTTATTGCTTAAGATCTCCCCTTTCCGACTGTGCCAATGAAATTCCTCAAAATCTTTTCTTATTATCCCAAAATGCAGTTTAAACAAAAAAAACGTGATTTTTCGTGCCTATTTTTTTTTGTGAACCATTTTCCAAAGCTTTTCGAGTCTGTAATTAACCTGGAATCTCACTGACCGGTGGAATAAATGTCTAAACTTTGACAATCCATGGTTCAAAGATCGATTTTTCGTTTTAGTATTATCAAAATGGCGTCTTAATGGCAAAATTTGTGTGAAAACATTCATGAATTTTTTTTACAATAAACGATGCGCTTTTCGGAAAAATCATCAAGAATAAAAAGTTCTTGTAATCAGCCAAGGAATACGCCTGAT
>NC_046661.1:49600568-49612617 GCF_010883055.1 Belonocnema kinseyi | reverse complement strand
ATCGATCTTTGAACCATGGATTCTCAAAGTTTAGACATTTATTCCACCCGTTAGTGAGATTCCAGGTTAATTACAGACTCGAAAAGCTTTGGAAAATGGTTCGCAAAAAAAAATAGGCACGAAAAATCACGTTTTTTTTTATTTAAACTGCATTTTGGGATAATAAGAAAATTTTTTGAGAAATTTCATTGGCACCGTCGGAAAGAGGAGATCTTAAGCAATAAAAATATATGTGTCTCAATTTTTTTCTAGTGTCGAATAGTCTTAGTTATTGGCCGTTGAAAAGCAGTGTACCGGTAGTGGTGTTTTGGCCGTTTAAGGGTTAATGAAAAGGTATTGGTTTTATGTGAAATATAACTTTCGCGGATTCCATCAATTATCGACGTTTTGAGATCCCCTGAATCAGACAGGATAGTTTTTACGTCGGTGTCTATCATCGCTGTCGTTGTCGCTGTCATTTTCGCTGTCGTTGTCGTTGTAACCTGTAAGCACAGCAATATTTGAAGGAATTATTCGACTGGACTCCCCTTTAGCAAACTTTATAAAGATATGAAAAGAAAGTACAAGTTCGTTAGCTTGCTGTTTTTGAAGAAATTAAAAAAAAGTTAGAGCATTTTGAAAATTGTCGAGACCACTTTGTTTTTAATATTTAAAATTTTTTCGACAGCATATTACGGTAGATCAAAATACGAATAAGTTATTTCTATTACTTATTCTGATAAATTAAATCAAGAAAAAAACATTACTTTTTCGAGGCAGTGGAAGATTGTCTAAACAAAATTTTGAATTTTGCTAACAAAAAATTAAAAATTCTCATGTTTATCGCAAAAAAAAACGAAAGAAAAAGCAATAATTCTATTTTGTGAAAAACAAATCCAGATACGAAAAGAGATGGAGTGACAAAAACTATGCACCTAAAAAAGAATAGCAAATTTTTCAGGAAATACTTTTATGTGGGATAAGTAGTTTTTGTTTTATTATTGAGAAACAACATTAAAACCAAAAAAAAAGTTATATTTGGGTACAACGATACAAGCTTCGAGAATAGACGAGACCAAATTTATTCAACCAAAAAAGATTGACAAATTCTTACGAATATTTTACGCGATGCGTGAGATAAATGCATCATCGAGCGTGAAGCGCGAGAACCAACAATCGTGCGCCTTAGACTCGCACGAACTTGCGAACGAAACAAGCCGCCCTGGTTTTTTTGAGGAGTTAAATGCGACCGAAGGTTTGACTGCATGACGTGTCGTACATTGAGATTGGTTCATTAGTTTACCTGGAAAAAATTAACATCTACCGAAAGTGCCTTTTTTTTAAATATGCAATTATAATTGCAATAATGAAATAAAAAGTTTTACACTTTGAGACAATATGTGCTTCATCACTCTTAAGAAGGCTGGTAAATTTCAGCCCAAAAATTTCAGTCTCAAAAAAAGTGGGCTATTGCCCTCTACGAGAGTTGCGGTATCAAGTCGACTTAGCGGCAAAACGATTGTTCATTATTCAATTGTACAAAAATGGGTACAAAAAGACGGTACACTTTTTGGTCATAAATAAATAGACTAACTTTGTCAATTTTCACTTTGTTGAATCGGGATGGCATTCACTTCATTAGTGCTATTTTCAACATATTTTCAAGCAGAAAATTTGTTGAAATTTCAAAGGGGGGAGGAGATAAGTTTTTTTTTCTTTAAAAATGACTTCTACTGCAATTTTCATTCTACCGAGCTGAAATTTACATAAAATATAGAATGTGAGCTGCACTATTTGTTTCTAAATTTCCAAGGTAGTGCATTCATATTTTATTGTTGATTGGGTTAACTGATTACGGGAGAAGAATCGACGCGTTCTGTGGCGGCGGAGTGGGGGAAACCGCTACTGCCGTTCACTCACTCGCGCCAGAATTTATTTCAGGCGTTTAAAATGAAAGAAGTTCGTATATTTTCGAAACAAATTGACATATGAAGATGTTTTTTTTTTAACTGGGGCTAGCTTTCCATGCTTATTACAAATCTAATGAGAAATTCTCGAAACATTCATATGCTCTGTCACCAATGCACGAATATCTTATTTATTTTCTTATATTTTACCAACAATTCATTATTTACTGCATTTTGTGTGAAATATGCCTTACCGCTCACAACAAATACATGTAATAAGTTATCCTAGAAAAGCATTTTTGGAAAATTTGCAAAATGTGGGCTACAAACCAAAGAAACTTCATGTTTCTTTTTTAGAATCTGAAATATTAAGTTATTATGCGGAAAAAATAGCTGCAAATATTATTTTTATACAAATTCATTTATTGACATAAATTTGGTCAATTTTGGAGTTTAAAAAGTACAATATAAGCTTTCTTCTACCGTTTTTATAATAACGGATCATCCTGTATCTGTTGCAGGTGAGTTCTTAAAATTGTACCGAATATTGCAACAAAATTGATGTTTCTCTTTTTTAAACTTAAAAGAGACCGAAGTTGTCTTAAAACAAGTGCTGCAGATATTCGTACTACACTATTGTTTTTAACTTCTCTTGCAAAGGTATCATAAATGGCAGGCAGGTATTGCATTTCTTCAGGTGGAGTGACAGTTTGGCATATTTTGGAGGAGCAGGTGCATGTACCATGAGTCATTTTATGATTAGAAATTTGTTTGCAGCCGTTTAGGCATTCATACCTGCAAAACGCCGCTGTGAATACCGTTTCTTGTATTCCTGTGTATTTTGTTAACAGCTCGCTAACAATTCTTATTTTTTGAGCGTTGTTTTTATTTTTGCAGTAAGTGTAATATCTTATAGTTTGTGGTATTTACATATAATGCAGCATTTTTATGCATGTGTTTTTACACACTTTGAATTGCTTAACTATTTAAATCTTATACTATTAACTTTTTTATATTAAAAGTGATTATATAATGTTTCCTTTTCAAACTATTACACTGTTTAAATATTATGATCTATTAAGGTAAATCTCGTGTAATCCCAAAAAGAAATTGAACAGAATGTATTTCATATAGGAAAAGTGTAAATAAAGAGATAATAATAATGTACAAAATTAAAATTTAATTTCTCCAATACTGATCAATTTTTTGTTATTCAAACTTTTTCCGGCTGTATTAAGAAACGAAACATCACAGGGACGGCCCTTGACTTATTCTTAAATTAAGTGCTTCATTTTTATCACGTTGTTAAAACGGCTTTGCGAATCCATGTAATTATAATCTGAAACATGATAAATTTATTTTCTCAGAACTGTATGACTTTTTTTAATTTAAACTGTTTTCACGAGAATTCAGACCATTGAAATTTGCAGATGAAATTTCAATTAATGTAAGGAAGTTGACGAAGTATGTTTTTATATTAAAATAATACGATTTAAAAAAATATATAATATATAATAATGTATAATTGTAGCAATATTTTGCCTACACTAGATGATCCGTTATTATAAAAATGGTCGAAGAAAGCTTATAGTGTATTTTTAAAAACTACGAAATGGACTAAATTTATGTAAATAAATGAATTTGTATAAAAATAATATTTGCAGCTATTTTTCCTACATAATAACTTAATATTTCAGATTCTAAAAAAGAAACATGAAGTTTCTTTGGTTTGTAGTACACATTTTGAAAATTTTCCAAAAATTCTTTTCTAGGATAATTTATTACATGTATTTGTTGTGAGCGGTAAGGCAGATTTCACACAAAATGCAGTAAATAATGAATTGTTGGTAAAATATAAGAAAATAAATAAGATATTCGTGCATTGGTGACAGTGCATATGAATGTTTCGAGAATTTCTCATTAGATTTGTAATCAGCACGGAAAGCTAGCCCAAATTAAAAAAAAAAATCTTCATATGTCAATTGGTTTCTGAAATATACGAACTTCTTTCAATTTGAACACCTAAATTAAATTCTGTCGCGAGCGAGTGAACAGCAGTAGCGGTTTCCCCCACTCCGCCACCAAAGAACGCGCCGATCCTTCTCCCATAATCAGTTAACCCAATCAGCAATAAAACATGAATGGACTATCTTGGAAATTTAAACACAAATGAAATTTCAACCATTTTCCTTGTTGAAAATATGTTGAAAATGGCACTAATGAAGTGAATGTCATCCCGATTCCACAAAGTGAAAATTGACAAAGTTATTCTATTTGTTTATGACCAAAAAATGTATTCTCTTTTAGCACCCATTTTTGTGCGATTGAATAATGTACAATCGTTTTGCCGTTAAGTTGACTTGATACGGCAACTCTCGTAGAGGGCAGTAGCCCACTTTTTGTTGAGACAATTTCGGCCAAATCTGTAGAAATTTCCTTGAAAAGTAGTCCATTTTTTAATAACAAATGAGTTATTATGAAAAATAATTATTACTTTGGGCTGAAATTTACCAGCCTTTTTAAGGGCGATAAGGCACATACTGTCTGAAAGTGTAAAACTTCTTATTTCATTATTGCAATTATAATTGCATATTTAAAGAAAGGCTCTTTCGGTAGATTTTAATTTTTTCTAGGTAGACTAATGAACCAGTCTCAATGTACGACACGTCATTTTGTAGATATTTGTAAGGCCTGTATTTTTCAATTGCACTTTTTTTCTGAAAGGCATATAGGTTAGTTGTAACAAGCAAAAAACCTGTTTTTGCTATCTTTAACCATTGTTTACACACACATTTCTTCCAAAATCGTGGTCACAAACACATAGGCTTTCGTTCTATATGCCAGCACTACAAAAATCGATAGTCAAACATTGGGTCGCATTTAACTCCCCAAATGAACCTTTTTTAGCCAGGGCGTCTGGACTATTAAGGCCCTTTATCAGAATGGCAATCGTGTCCGAATTTTGAGGCCGCACGGTTGAATATTTTTGTTTAATCTTATGCATACCTCATCTGAATAACCATATATCAAGTCAAGCAGAGCCGGTTTTTCGTTAAAATGTTTATATTTTGTTTGATAATCAAACGAGAGAACGATAGCAGTGACACTCAATGAGAGCTGTACAATTGTACATGCATGCCCATACCGAGCCTGCTCACCCTCGTCAAACTCAAGTCAGTAAGTGCGGTTAAGTGGTTCTTCTGATATGATTTCCGTGAATACTTGTACTGTATTTATTCCAACTTATATCTGACTAGAGCGAAAAATAGTACTACCTTTTTTTTCTTGTTATTGAGAAGTTTACTAAATCTGGTTATAAAACCTAATATATCTGATGTTGAATTTACCATTTTGTTAGTATGTGTATCAGATTTTAGATATGTGTTTGGTAAAATACCTTATACCTCTCAAATTGTATTAATAAATTCTATTATTTTCTTTGAAAGGGAGAAAGTTATAACTTTAGATCTTTCTGGATTATTAGGAACTTGTTTGTCTCTAAACATTTACAAAATCTTTTCAGTTTCCATTGCAGTTTCATACAATGTCTTACGGACGACGATTTTTTTTAATTCTTCTGTTATACGCAAAATATAAATTTAGCGTTATATTGGACCTGGTACCATGGTCAATATCCACGGATATACAATAGGTCGATTAAGAGAAACTGGCATTCGAATAAGTACGTACAATGATCTAAGGTTTACATTTTAAGTCCATCAGTTCTAAAGTAATATCAAAACGTGATACCATTTAGAGGTCCCCTATCGGAATGTTTTTTCAAATTAATTTTTGTTTTTTTGATAAATTCCAGAAACATTAGAAATTTTGTTCTAAAAATTATGGCATTAAGGGATCTGCATACAATGGAGGGGGTTTTCAAATTTACAGAGCGATTTTGCGTAAAAAGTTTGACAATTTTCCGATAATTTAGGGAATTTTTCCAAAAGTTAGGGACTTTAATAAGCCTCCGACAATTGGAAGAATTTTTTCAATTTTGGTAAATTTGTCTAAGAATTGTAAAAATTTCAGATAATAATTAGAAACTAATTTCTGTGAGAAAGAAATTATTTTATGATTTATTAAAATAAAGAGCCCCAGGGCATAAGGACGTAAATTCCAAAACTTAAATTTCACCAGTGGCATCAAAAACTATCTAAGATTAATACATATAATTTTTTTAGAGTGCTGTTAAGCTATTAGTTAGTGTTCTATTGAACCATAAAAGGAATATACTGAAAGTAGCAACCACCTTTGAGAAAACAAAACTTTTGTCAAAGTTACACTGAGAAAACTATATCGCATGATAATATCGCATTATGATAGCGCAAAATCGTGATATCGTACATAGCAAGCTTTAACATTATACGCCGCATAATTGTGCAATCTATAACGTAAGAATTTAAGTTTATTACGCTATCACATTGCATTTCTAGTTTTGTGATCTCGCGAGGGTCTAAGTAGTGAACAAACGATCACAGGAAAAATCAAAGATAAATTTTACATCGATTCCAGGTGAAAGATTCACCGAAACTAAAATTAACCTTGCCAGATAAACTTCACATGAATCGAAGATAATTTCCGATTTGTAACCCTGCCTGGATAATCTTTCATCGTATAATCACATTATTTTTATTCCAGGTGTAGTGATAATTACTTCTTTAAATTTGAGAGATATGGGGATTCCCGATTTATAGCTCGAACTCACTCATACTCTGTCTTTTTTCCATTGCTGCTATAAGGACGCCGTATAGCGGACGACAGCAACAAAATTTAACTTCATTTTTTTCTGTGATATTAGTGCATTGTAATATCGTACAAAGCTCCAGGACCTGATTGTACGTTATGATATTGTGCATTCTTGCAATATAGAGGTTTTGCGATATCGTTGTGCGATATCTTTTTCTCCGTGTACGGTGCGTACCAAAAATCTCAATTTTGACTCAGAAAGAGTTGAATACCTTTTTTATTTTTTAATTATTATTTAATTTAAAACAAAATGATCAGGACTATAACTTAGCTCTATGGAATTGACTCAAAAAAACGCTGGAACTGTGAAATGCCAGGAAAAGTTTTACAAATACAAGTTTTTTTTAAATTGTGATAACAAACATTACACAAATGTAGATATTTTCCACAAAAATAGTGGGGAAAATTTCCCACGATCCACGAAGTATTCCAAAACATTTTTTCGGAATTTCTCCAAGATTTTTTGGTACATTTTCATTTTTTTTAAATAACAAACTTTCGTGTGATTTGCGTTACAATGATGTTAAGGAAAATTCCACTAAATTTGTTTTATAGTGTAGTCATTTAAACCGAGTCAAGAAATTTTATGATGAAGGCCTTGTTTAGAAATAAAATCATATCAACCGAATTTGTGTGAGTTCATAGGTTTGAAGGTTTTTTTTCGCGTTAAAAAATAAATGATCCTAATATACAAGACTAGTCCCACATTAGTTGCTTAGTCATTATAAATTGGCATAAATATTATATTGTGAAACGTAGTTTAAACAATAAGTTACTCTTTATCTAAAAATGCATAAAAGCGTTGCAAAATGAAAAGCTGTTTTGCATTTACTCTAACTATAGGTTTCTCAATTTTATAGTATTTTAATAAATTTACAACATTATAGAGTTCCTTAAGTGGAAAATTATTGAACAAAAATTATGACTAATATAGGGAAAACTGACTATCAGTGGGTCGGGTAATTTTCAAAGTCGTAATTAGGCCTAAATTTGGTAATTCATGACGTTAATTAATGCCAATTTAAAGGTAATTTATATAACTACATGATTCATGTATGACACCAAGAACTTTTACAATTAATTATGCAAATCCAACGTTTTTGAGAGAGAATAAATTCTTTTTATTTCTAGTCGTCTGTTCACGGTGGGTCCATCACCATATTATTTCATTTATTAATGAAATTTTTTAACATTCTATGTCATCATAAGTTCTTGTCGAGACTTTCAGAAATAATAATCACAGACATACGAATTTGTACAATCACCAATTTCGGTGAAAATACTTAATAAAGTTAAGGTATATTTTTCCAGAAAAATCTCAGACAGTTTTTTCCATTTTTCTCATAGTGAATTTAGATGTTTCTAAATTCCAGAACCTTCTATGAAACTATGACTTTCATCAGAGGTAAACTGTCCATATTCAGGATCGTGACGATTCGCATGAATGCTTTTCGACTACGCTGTCTGATTTGCACCACCTGCGATGCAGACTACCGTAGACGCAATCGTTCAGCCTTGAGGTTGCGCAATAACAGGAGGCTATGTGAAATCGAAACATTTGTCGAAACTTCTTGCTCCGACTAGCAGTCCTTTCAGAAGCATTCGGCAGCCTCACGCTTGTGGAATCCAGTCAACCAATCCCGTCATCTACCATTCTCTACCAAAAGATATAAAAGAGTCAAACGAGTCTCACAATGTAGTGGATGACAATTCGTTATTCTGAGTCCTCAGAAAAAGTATTTACCTTCACCAGTCCTCAAGAATCTTGAAGTATCAAAGGTCATGCAAGATCCATCATCTAAAATAACCAAAACTCGACTATTGATGTAAAATCTAATCACAGTCGACTATGAGAATAAAAATTAAAAGAAATCAGAAATAAATTTGATCTCGAAAATAAATATAACTATAAAAATGAAAGTATTATGGAGGGGTTGGTACGCAGTTTCCGTCCTGCTCGCCTTGGTTTGCGCACTTCCCTTAAACCAGAAGGAGAAGGCCTACCTCCGAACAAAGTTATCCAGTTTTGAATCCCTCGATGTTGGGGACATTCCCGAGGATACCTTCGATGAGATTATTGAGGATTACGAAACCCTCCGTCCTAACCCAGCTCCCAAGAATAACAGATTGGTGGCAAAGCCACTAGCTTTAGAACCCGATGCCGAAATGCTACCCGTACACTACAAGGGGCTGAAGCCACCCGGAGTGGATCACATGGAGATGATCGTTGTGGATGCAGATACGCTGGGATCTCACCACCTCGGCAAAACTGCCTACCGGGCTTCCAAGATTGAAGAGGGTGGTGACATTTCCGGGAAGAGGAAGTCTACCGAAGGAAAGGAAACCCAATTCAAGCGACTCAAACTTGGTCAAATCGAGAATTCTCAAAAAAGCAAAAAGGGAGTTCGAAAAAGGAATGAGAGGAATTGGTATGCAGAAGAAGAGAAGAGGAATAATCGATTGGAGAAAGAAGACAAAGGACGAGAAGAAAATTATGGAGAGTTTCTAAATGATGGTGCTAGAGCTGTTTCTGATATAGTGTCCAGTGATGCGAATCAGAATCAGGCCAGATTAGATCGTAGAGGATTCTTAAATGATTCTGAGTCGTCAGAAGAAGATGCGACGAATAGAGATAAAAAAAGAATATATTGAAAAATAAAAGTTCTAAAATATTGAATTAGTTTATTGTTCGCATATTTCTAAAATTAAGTATTGGAATTTTGAAATTTCTTTGAGAGATGCGTAAATGATTTAATTTGCAAAATCAAAAAGACATAATTAGATTATCTAAATAATTATTTCAAACTAGTTTTTTTCAACTAATTGTAAATCAATCTGAATTTAATTTTAATACTAGTTTTGAAGATGTTATTACACTGTATTAATGTGCGGTAAATTTTGTCCGTACTCTGATAATCGAAAAAGTTGAAAAATTTGTATTAATTTTTAAACTTTTACTGATTTATTAAGCACCTAGTATTTAATAAACGCTGTAAATACTATATATTTCATTTGTTCTTTTATCAGATTTTGTTCGGCATTTTTTTAAATAAAGCACTTTTTGCCGTTGGACCCATCATCCCTGTCCTGATGTTCCCTTAAAGTCTTTGGATTCGGCACCATTGCCTTACAAATTTATATTTATTTATCAAAATTTATTTAACATTTAATATTACCACTGCCATATTTACCCTTCCACTATATACCATTTCCATATTCCCATTTTTCTTTCATGAGTCCCCCACAACTGTCCACTCAAATTTTGATATTAAATCAGACTTCAAGGTTTCAAAGGACTTTAAAGATTTAGAAATATTTCTGAATATTTATAAAAAAAATTAAAATATTTTAAATATATCACAAAGGTTTCAAATACTTTACCAAGATTTTGAAAAAATCAAAGATTTTAAGAGGTTTCTAAAGATTTTAAGAAAGCAGCCTACATTCGAACCTTCATTAAAGAACTATATTAGTTAAAAATTATACAACAATTGAAATAAATATATAATAAGGCTTTGACATATTTTTTGTAAAATGTATGTATGTATTACCATGCGATATCCTAAGAAATATACACACTTTAAAATCATATTTACATGATAAATGCAAATTTAAAAAATTATGTTCATTAAAAAAAAATTTATTTTGATTATGGTATTCTGCTCAAGGAAGGGCTCCTCAGTAGGCGAGAAGAAATGCTTATTTACATGACTGACTCTGTTTTTACATCTAAAAAAGTAAACCCATGTAAATTTGAATCTAAATTAGAAAACTGTTGTATACTTACAAATTATACAACACTGAACAATAATATTAACGGTATATAACATATTTTCTGTAAAATTTAAATTAAACGTAAAACATTTTTTAAAAACTTGCTAGTTGGAAATTATATTTATGTGAAAACTTAAAATTTATATATTTTTGTTTACTTTTCTGTAATAATTAGGTCTACACAATTAGGTTAATTGAAATAATTTTCTAAAGATTTCGCAAAGATAATTAATCTTTAAGCAATTTACACAGCAATATTTTTTCTAAAATTGTTACAATAATTTTCCACTTAAGAAATTTTGAAATTTTAGTTACATTTGAAAAAATCACTATAAGAGCCAATTAAAGACAAAGTGGTTCCTTTTTTTTTTAATTTTCGCTCATTGTGTGTAAGAGGAAATGCCAAAAATATTATTTAAATGGTTAATCAACTTTTTTTACTATTTTTAATTAGTTTTTTTCAAATATTCTTTGTTTACTTTTCAGATTGTGTGGCATATTTCCACGAGGTGTATAAGCATTGAGCAGAGGTGCGTTCCGCTAGCACCTCCACAAAGGAATTTAAGTTTTTTTGCATGCCATAATTTTGGGATTTTTTTAGGCTCTTCTCAGACACCAATACTGATTTTTGGGCTCTCTTATTTTTCTCAAAAAACCGGACTTTGAGGCGAAGGTGTTGACTACTAGTACTTCCAGTACAGTAAATTTGAAAAATTGAAAAAATAAACAGCGCCATAATTATGGGCTTTTTTGGGCTCTTTAAAAATTCAAAAATTAAATTTGAAAAAAAGCCTATCTTCTAAAAACTACCCTTAAAATTAAATATGCATCTAAATTACAGGTAAGCATATTAGAATTTTGGGATTTTTTTAGGCTCTTCTTGGACAAGAATACCGATTTTTGGGCTCTCTTATTTTTCTCAAAAACTCGGAATTTTAGGCGGAGGTGTGGACTGCTAGCACCTCCAGTACAGTAGATTTGAAAAATTGAAAAAATAAACAGCGCTAGAATTATGGGCTTTTTTGAGCTCTTTAAGAATTGAAAAATTGAATTTGAAAAAACAGCCCTATCTTCTAAAAACTAACGTTAAAAATTAATTATGCACCGAAACTAAATTTAAGCATTTTAGAATTTTGGGCTTTTCTTCTGCTCTTCTTAGGCCCCAATACTGGTTTTTGGACTTTTTTATTTTTCTAAAAAAAAACGGAATTTTCAGTTGGAGGTGCTGTCCACCAATACCTCCACAACAGCAAATTAAACAAAAATTTAATCAACAGCGCCAGAATTTTGGGCTGTTTTTAGGGTTTTGATCAGTGCCAAAAATTATTTTCCAAAAACAACCCCTGTCTGTCAAAAATTACTCCTAAATTAACTTACGCACCCAGTCTAAATGTAAGACTATCCGAATTTCTTGCTATTTTTGGCCTTCTCAAAACACTCACAAATTACTTCAAAGAATCAACCCGAACCCTTAAAAGAATATGGAAAGGATTACCTGAAGAAAAATTGATGCAATAAGTGCGAGAAAACATATACCGCAGGTCTGAGCTAATTTTGTGTTAACAAAAAATAATCTATTATATTTTCCGAAAACACCTCATAACACTAAGAACTACTTCTAACTGAAAATAATTATATGA
>NC_046661.1:49598107-49600468 GCF_010883055.1 Belonocnema kinseyi | reverse complement strand
GTTGCAGATACTTTGTTCCTCGCCGACAGTTCGGAAGACCAAATCTGTCGGATGAGACGTTTGTATCTGCTTCGGAGAGTATCCTTTATATATGTCACATCCCGAATGCGGCTTTGTGGCACGCCCAGGTACGTATAAGTCTCTCCAGCGCACAGGTGTCGTGTACCGCTTCTATCAACAAGCTCAGGATCTTCAGGGATGTCATTAAGTCTTCCGCGCTTCAAATAAATCTTGGCGCATTTGTCTAGCCCAAATTCCATTGCAATTTCCTTAGTATATCGTTCGACAATCTCTAAAGCTAGATTTTGTTGCTCTTTGTTTTTAGCATAGATCTTAGGATCGTTCATGTAAAATACATGAGAGACCTTGTATTTTCGATCTGCAGGTTTGTCGCACAAGTATCCATCGGAATGGCGAAGTTCTAGAGATAGTAGCAATAATTTAAGGCAAAAGAGGAGTCGGCTCATGGTGTCGCCCTGAAAGACACCTCTCTAAAAGGTGACCTTGTTAGTTGTCACACTATTTCTTCCAGATAAGATAGTAAATCTGATTTTCCAAAGCGGCATCAATCTCACTATGCACCTAACTATTTGGGGATGAACCTTTAAGCTTTTCAAAACACAGATGATAAGTCTATGGGGATCGAATCAAAAGCTTTCCGATAATCAATTCAGGCCATCGATAGGTCACGCTGGTAGAATGCTGCATCTTTGCAGACACATTTATCGATGAGCAGGTTCAATTGCCCGAACAATCCTATTATTTACGATAGCTGTGAATATCTTATACAGTGTGTTCAGACAAGTGATTGGCCTGTAATCCTTCGTGTCGGCTAAGTTGCATATTTTCGGCAGGAGTATTGTGCGCCCTTCCACCAGCTACTCCGGAATCGGCTCTTCCGACTTTAAATATGACGTAAAAATTCGAGACAAATGCTGATGGGTTAAAGGAAACTTCTTCCACCAGAAGGTTTTGATACAATCTGGTCCCGTTGCGGAATAGTTCTTCATTTCTCTTAATACTTTTTTCACCTCCTTGGTAGTGATGGGTGAGCATTCTTGATCAGGTGTTATGACGGCATCACGCAGCTCCTTAAAGCTATTTATATCTACTGTGTCTTTGTCTAGTCTATGCTGCACTTCGCAGACTTTTCTCCAAAATACTTCGACCTCTTCTGGTTTGGGTGGGTGTTCGACAGTAACTGGAGGGTCTTGGAAGAGTCGAGATGGGTCAGAGAGAAACTGTTGATTTACTCTGACCCATCTCTCCCTCCGCTCTAGACTTCTCTTAGCCTCAGATAGTATTCGTATTCTCTCAACAATATGCTGCCTGATGGTCAGCAGCTTTGACGTGTTAAGTGTGTGATAACGGGTCTGGAGTTCGCGCGCGAAGTTTCGAACCTTGTCGGTAAAATTCCTGCCAGATGTTATGTAGTCAATCACACACTGAATGCGGGACGCGTACTGTCTTGCCCAGCCTATCTTTATGGCAAGTTGATGCATTCGTCTTTTGGTCTTATGATCAGCCGTTGGGTTTGTTTTACGGTTCGCATCGGCCAAAGCTCTCGCTGCATTATACACACAATAATTGATAGCCCAGAGGTCGGATTCACCGGAAAAATGTCCACGAAGCTCGTCATCCATTTCAGCCAGATCTTTAGGCTTCAGCGAAACCTTGGTGTTTATGTTTCTCCGGGTCGTAAAGCATCGCTCTTCATCTATTGGATGCCTGCCCGCGGTTGGTCTTAGTGTCGTCATTCTTTCTTTGTTGCCGGCTTGTTCTAGCTGTGGTAGAGTAGGCGTTCCGCTTACATATCCCCTTTTACGGAGTAGTTCAGCATGGTTTCGCAGACGTTGCTGCGAAAAGTGCGATAGCTCCGCGTGTTTCTCGCACCACAGAGCATGCAGCCGTGCCATGTAACCCCGTTAACGGGCCACACTCGCATCGTAGCAGTCTAGCAATTCGTGATTCAGTCGCTCCGTCCACCCAAAGGTCAGGAGATCCCGCTGATCCATCGCATTAAATCCATTATCATTGGCTCCCCCAGCTCTAGATTGGTCGGCATTGTTGGCCGACCCATTGTCGGTAGCCCTGCGCGTTCTGTTGTTTTGAACCGCACTTACTACAACTATGTTTGGTGTTGTCATTGTTATTCCCACGAGAAGCTAGGGAAAGGGGTTCGTCCATCCTTGTAGAGCCTTGCATGCACGGATAAGGCTGCTTACTCTGAGAGGTCGCCTGGTATCCCAGAGTCACCGGTCTAGACACCTCACCCAGGTGCCATTCAGCTTTCGGCACGGTTTTCACACTTCCGCTTGGGGGTTAATTCCTTCGGGACCACCCCTGGACAATTGTCCGCGA
>NC_046661.1:49585338-49598007 GCF_010883055.1 Belonocnema kinseyi | reverse complement strand
AGAAGAGCCGAAAAAGAGTTCAAAATTCTGATATGCTAACATTTAGTTTAGGTGAATATTTAATTTTAAGCGTAGTTTTTAGGAGATAGGGTTTGTTTTTTAAATTTAATTTTTGTATTTTTTTAAGGACCAAAAAAAGCCCAAAATTAGGGGATAAAAAAAATACTGAAATTCCGTAGTGGTGGTGCTAGCGAAATGTACCTCTAATACGAGGTGTGTTCGAAAAGTAAGGTGACTTTTCAATTTTCGCGGGCTACGTACATTCAAGTTTTAATTTTTTTGTTTTCTTGTGTTGGTACACTCGTCACGATCATATGTTCGCAGTTTTGACTATATAGCTCGTGTTGTTTTTCTGGCGGAGGCATAAAAGGTTAGAAGGGTTTGGTGTGCTCGGCGACTTTCTTCTTTCGAAAAAAATGGAGCAAAGAGTTTGCATTAAATTTTGTGTGAAAAATGGAATCCAGTGCTCTAAAACTCTTAAAATGTTGACAGTTGAATATGGTGAGTCTACTCTGAGTAAGAAAAATGTGTATAAGTGGTACCAGCTGTTCGAAGAAGGCCGAGAGGATTTCGAAGACGAACCTCGCCCTGGACGTCCCAGCACGTCAACAACAGAAGAAAACGTTCAAGAAGTGAAAGAAATGGTGTTGAAAAATCGCCGAATTACCATCAGAGAGGTTGCTGAAGATGTTGGTATATCGGTTGGCTCATGTCATGCTATCTTTTCGGACGTTTTGGGCATGAGACGTATGTCAGCGAAATTTTTTCAAAAACTGCTTAATTTTGATCAAAAGATCCATCGCATGACCATCGCTCAGGAGATGTTGAATAAAGTCAATAATGATCCTGATTTTCTCAAAAGGGTTATAACAGGGGATGAATCGTGGGTATATGGTTATGACGTCGAAACTAAAGCCCAATCGTCTCAGCGGAAGCATCCTGAGTCTCCAAGACCGTAAAAAGCACGTCAAGTTCGGTCAAATGTGAAGGTTTTACTCACTGTCTTCTTTGATTACCGTGGCGTAGTGCATCAGGAATTCTTACCACAGGGTCGTACGGTCAATAAGGAGTATTACTTTCAAGTTATGCGCCGTTTGCGAGAGGCGATACGCAAAAAACGTCCGGAACTTTGGAAAAACTATGCGTGGCTTTTGCATCACGATAATGCACCTGCTCATTCATCGTTGCTTGTGAAAGATTTTCTGACCAAAAACAGCACTACAGTCATGCCTCAGCCTCCATATTCACCGGATTTGGCCCCCACTGACATTTTTCTTTTCCCAAAATTGAAGAGACCAATGAAAGGACATCGAATTTCAACGATTGAGGAGATAAAAACTGCATCGCTGAAAGAACTCAAGTCTATACCACAAAATGATAATCAGAAGTGCTTCGATGATTGGAAAAAGCGTTGGCACAAGTGCATTATATCTCAGGAGGATTACTTTGAAGGGGACAACATAAATATTGAGGAATAAATGAATATTTTTTGAGAAAACCATAAAGTCACCTTATTTTTTGAACACACCTCGTAGAGCACATTCGGACGCGATAGTTTTTCTTCCTCAAAGTATAGTGAATTTTTCAACGAAGAAGTTTAATTTTCTACAGAAAATAGTATTTTTTCAACAAATCGGTTCAAACATTCCACCTAGTTGTTGAATTCTGAACAAAAAAGATGAATTTTCAATACAAAAAATTTAATAGTGGGTATTTAAATTTAAAATCTCCATTACGTGAAATACCAACAATTAAATTTTTTTATTGAAAATTCATCTTTTTTGGTTTAAAATTCAACTACTAAATTGAACGTTTGACCCGATTTGTTAAAAAAATATTTTTGGTAGAAAGTTAATCCTCTTGATTGAAAATTTGACTATACTTGGTTCAAGATTAAACTATTTTATTTTAATTTTAATTTCGGTTGCAGATGCATTTCTTTTGTTAAAAATTTATCTATGCTAAATTGAAAATTATACCACCTTATTCTTTTTCAGTAGAAAATAAATCTTCTTGGTTGAAAATTCATCTATTTGATCAAAAATAACTATACCTGATAAAAAGTTGACCAGCTTGATTAAAAATGCATTTTTTAAATTAAAATTTACCATTTCAGTCTGAAATTCGTTTCATATTGTACTTAATATGATTCCCGCGCGCTGAAAATCGGAGCGCGGTCACGAAAAAATCAATAACTTTTGATCTACTGCAAAATACAAACTTTTTTTTACCAAAATTTTCGAAAGAAATGGTAGAATCTTTTGGAACACGTAAGAATTCTTTCACAGACAGAAAAGTTTAATTAATTTTCAATTGTTTAAAACAAACGATTATTTAAACAATAAAAAAAAATTTTATGACCGAAATTTTTTTTAACGTGAAGTATACTTCGTAACAAAGAGTTTCATAACTCAATTAGTGAATTTTGATAAACCGTTCGCAAGTAATCCATTAAAAAAAATTATGAAGAAATTTGATTGTTAATAACTTAAAAAATATTTTTTTTTTTGCAAAAATATTTCAGGGGAGTTATTTTGATATAAAACAAATCGAAAACTGTATACATTGATTAAAAATAGAACTATCGATTTAAAAGTGGCTCACTTGATTATTTTGATCCTTGTATGAAGAGTGCTGTATTACATTACAGATTATTATGGTACTAGTGACTAGCGCGACAGTACCACCAACAAGTCGTGAGTTCGCGACATTTTTGACTGTACCTGTAAAAATTGTATTTTTGTTTCCATTCATCTGATTTATAATTCATATTATAATCAAATTCCAACCTAAAATCTTTAATTTCTACTAATAGCCACTTTTAAAACTTTTATGACTGTCATAGTGCGATACCGCCACACTAATCATTATTTTCCCGGAACAGAATAAGTTTTTTCTATAAGGTCTTTTTTATTATCATTCAGCCTCCTCATATTTCGGGAGCAAGTTTTTATTATGTTTTAAACTTGATTGTAAACTTCCACATTTTATTTCTTTAAACTGGATAATTGTTCTTAATCATACTTTTTTGACCTAAAATCAAAAACACTTGAGTTAGGTAGTAACTTTTGTTTTTATATTTATAGGTTGCTTTCGATTTTACAATATTCTATTTAGGTCTCCTAAAAAATTTAATTTTTATTTGTTAGATATCTAATTCTTTATACTGCAACCCTACGAAGATTCTTTCAGGAATAAAATAAATATGTAAATAAACACCGCTTACTTCACTTACCTATGTTTGCAATTTATTATACTATTTTACTATTTATTATATCACATAATGTGCATTTTTGTATTCGATTAAAATGTATTTCTTCGAATTTCACCTGACCTTCGATTCAATGCTCAAATTGAACTTTAAAGTTAGAATATTAATCAGGTTTAAGTACTTTGTATCTTAAATAATTTTTCAAATCTAATGTTTTAATAAATTATTTGTAGTAGCTGCTTTTGTTTTTACTTTAAGGTTTTTACTAAAGAAGATTATTAGAACTATATTCATTCGATTCTTTTTTTAAGCTGGAAAATAAAATTTAAATTTAAATATTTATTCACTTACAAAACATCTGAGAGTAATAAATCCATTACATTCTGGAGCCTCAGAATTTAAACAGAAATTATAAATGAAATAAATTAAACATTTATTCATTAAAATTTAAATTAATTGAATTGAAATATTTTCATGGAACATTTTTAAATCCATCTATCCATATAAAATGTGTAAATAGAAGAAATAGAAGAAAATATTCCTCCGTTAACCCTGGCTTTTCAGCGTAAGATGTTGACTGAGATTTTGTCATCAGAATCCAAGCGATAAATTAGCGTAATTAGTTAGATCGTCCGACATAGACTTATGTTTTAGGCTGTTTAGATGGGGTTCGAATCCACAGTGGGTGCGATTTTTCATAGCGTTTACGCGTTCGATTATGTTTGTAAGTGACCGTACATGCAATTGCATAAATTCAAAAATAAGTTGAGTTCAGTTATAAAAAATTTAACATTTTTTTGTGTATAAATTTATCATTATATTACATCACCCGGTTCCAGCTGCTGTAATGGAACGTCTGCCGACGATTCTGTACTAGGGCAAAAATGTGCATCTTGCTTGTTGATGCGAGAGATTTCTAATGACAAACTATCTCTTGCGAGATGCGCAGTGTACAATTCGAGCTTTATCTAGCGCTCGCTACAAAGTATGGATAACTGGGTGACATTGTTCAATTATCACTCATCTCCATTCGCTCTGGATACTCATTTGCAATTTCACAGAGTAAATTTTGCACTTTGATGCAGTGAGGTTTACTACTTTTCCGCCAAAGTGTAAGAATTATTCTGTGGTTGCACGAAAGGCTCCGTTACTGCGCCACAGTGTAATATTTCATCACTTTTCCAAGTATATCTTACAGGGAACTTTTTTCCGTGTGAATTTAATCTAAACGTCCGAAAGTACCCCGTTTGACGGTACTTTACATAATAATTTTTATAAAAATAATAGTCTATAAAAACATAGCCTTCATTGAACATGAATTTCTCTGTATTTTTCAAATCATACAAAAAATAAAGGGATTGAAGCACATTTAAGGGGGTAGCATATGTTCAAGGACCTTTTTCTCAATAATTTTTTCATCATTAATTTTGAATAGACATTCGCAATTACTTATTATGTTGTAGGACCTAATTTTGACTAACGAAAAAAGAAATTTTCTTCATTTTTTATTAACACTATTAGAAATGTCTATAGCGATTTTACTATAAATGTATTCGAAGCAATATGCATATACGTGTAGTAAATTTAATGTACCATTATCTTGTAAAATAATATACATACATATTAAAATAGAGTGAAAATTGCAAACATTTTCAACAGTGAACATCCGGCTGAGATATTAGCGATCTGAAGAAGCAATGTGAAAAACCGGTCGCCATGATATCTCAAATTCGGATCATCTAAAACACAAATGCCCAATAGGTTTTTAAAGAGTCAATAAGTGTCTATCGTATGACCCTCAGTCATTAATAAATATTGATAAAGAAACAAATGGTGAATTCTTAAATTTTGTTTCTCCTTTTTTCAACATTCACTATGTAAAATAGTTATTAAATATTAATGGAAAATCATGACCGAGGGTCAAACGATAGCCAACTCTTTTACAAACATTAAAAAAAAAGTTGCACAAAATGTGTCTAGTAGATCGGCTGGAATCGTAGCGACCACCTGCAAAAAGTGCGTTTCGAGACAAACGCGTTTAGAGTTTAAAGTACGAAAAATTGTGCGTAGCATCCGCTTGGGGCCTTGCGGGGTAATTCGTTTTTCGGCCACTTTCGATACGCCCTGAGGCAAAGAAAGATTTCTATCTTATTTCTAAGGGTATATGGTGACTGAAATTAAAAAAAACATATATTTTTAAAAAATTTGAACAGCTACTACCCCCTTAAACTTTTTATAGTAAGTCCCCATTTATAGTTTTACATCCAAACGTTACATTATTTTTGGAAACAGTCATACTCAAGAATATTTTTCCGGATAAACTGACGGCGTCTGCTGGCGCTGACTTACTGATAGATACATGACAAGACTTTCTATTTTTTAATTAGAAATGTGACCCGTTCCAGAAACTGTAGGGAAACATTGAAATTACTGGACAATTTTCCAAAATTTATGATCGTTCTCAATAGTTGATCATATCCCTCCCAGCTCTCTATATGTGTGTACACTTCTTTCCAGGCTAGGTGGGGCTCTTCGTTGTTTGTGTCAGGCATGTTTGATTAATGGATATTAATAATGTTTCCATTGTACCGGTACGATAAATCGCTATTTTTGCTGCGGCGCGCTAATGAGAATAAAGGCGTAATTGATGCGCCCTCCTCCTGGTGTACATGCCAACAAATACCAATATATTTAACAGTACTGAACCTCTTCGTGGTTCAGTGAGCTCGGGTTCTGTACATTCGTCAACAATGAGCCACACTGAAAGCAAGTTAGGCGATGGGAGGTTCGAGGTGGGAGGGAGAAGGGTTAGAGAGAGAGTGAAGAGATGATAGAAGTGAGAATGAAAAAAGGACGGAGTGGGGTGAGCGCGCACGGCGCACGTGAATACATAAATCAGTCGGTCTGCACGCTACCATTCCTGCCACCCATATCACTTTGCACAGCGGTTATGAATGCATAGAGGTGCTGAGTTATCGTCTGGTCGCCCTTCCAGAGGGTCAGGCACACCTAGCACGTGTGGGAAGAATCTTATTTGATACTATTGGCCTAGCGAAATCAGCGCTTTGCGTTAAGTCATAAATCCTCGGTAGCCTTTCCTCAGAGGGAAAAACCTCCTTAACATTTTTCATCTTTCGCTTCTGCTTGCCGGTTAATTAGAATTTTGGTCACTATTTAATCGAATTTGTCTTGTTATCTCGCATATTGAACCACATGCCGAAATAAAAAAGGGACACAGTAATATGAGGGGCCATCTACATACCGCGTGGACAATTTTTCACCACTTATTGACCCCCCCCCCCGTGGGCAATCATGGAATTTTGACCCCCCCACTCTGTCGACGTAGACATATTTTATTAAAATATAAAAATTATTGGTCTTCAAAATCAAGGAGCTTAAAAGGAGCGACGAATTGTCTGAAAATTATGATTTGCTTAAGAAAGTGAACCTAAACAAGGTTGCAAGTCCTCACAAAAAGTCGTGAAAATATTCTTGGTTTTTCATGTTTTTCTAAAAAAATGTCGCTGGAATATCTTGTCTCACTTCAGTATATTTTTTCGCAAATTTAAGGGAGCGTGTGTCCATGTAGATTCAGGACCGACCCCCCCCCCCGGCCTCCCCTCGTGGACAAGCCTGGAATTTTGTAATACCCCCTCGTTCCTCTAAACTGTTCACGTGCTATGTGGCTAGACCCAGAAGATTTTCTTTAAATTACACACCATTTTATAGACCTAAAGGTATTTACCACCATTCAAAGGCTCAATGCGCATCGAGTCCATGCCAAATTAGAGAACTTATATTTTTTTCAAACTCTACATCCTTAATAAACACATTTAAATTCCAACTAAAAGCTTTTTCATTTAACATGAACTATTCAAAGTCCCTGAATGTCTGTAAATGTCGGTAACCGTCTTTCGAATATGCCGCTAGGTTGAACTTAATTACAATTTATGAAATATCCCTTATTTCATGGATATTAAATAGTTTCAGTTCTCTAAAATAAAAAAGAATTCCATGATCATCTGACCGACAGTCGCAAAAATAAAAAATAAAAGATAGATATGATATTAATAAAGAGGTCTTTCTCAGGAAGATGCAAAGCGCTTTTGGATAATCCACCTGTTAACGTCATAATCCCTGTAACTAACTCTTTATACATATTTTCTCTAAATACATAAGCTTTATGAGTTTTTTTCTATCATCTTGGATTCCTATGTCATTGATTTCAATCTTTAAACCAAATAAGAAGAAGGGCAGAGATTTTCTAGTAGAAAATTTTTATTAATGATATTTAATAAACTATAGTATACCAATGCGCGCTACATCGGCGATTATGGTTTCCTTGTATCACGCAATTTTACAATTAAAATACAAAATTAATTATAATACAACATTTGGGTTTTGAACTCCAGATTGCTACCTCACTGACATTGAGAATATTCTATAGCTGTAGTGGTTCGTGTCCATGTTAATTTTTTAGAACATTCTTGATGACGCCACAGAATAATATTCTCCAGGTGTGAGAAACAAAATCATCTGAACAGGTTCAAGGTTATTTCTTATCCCAATTAAGCATTTCAGGTAAATACTTTGAAGGTTATACTTTCCTATGTCCTAGCATGATTTATTGCTTCCTTCCAGATAAATATTTAATTAAAAATGCCTATCTTTATTTATTTAATGCGCTAAGGATGCAGGTGTGCAGGTGAAGTTTGATATAAAGGGCTATGTACAATAAAATCCTGTTTTGACTACGCTCGAGTCGCCGTACCATGGGTACGGCACTCAGGCATATTTTTGAGAAACTTATAGGGGAATGCGGGACGCGCCAGTAGAGCTTCAGAGGAGATCCGAGAGAGGCGCGCTAGGGTTGAGTGAATCACTACGCATGTGCAACAGTTGCCTTTGCTTGCCACTCCAGCAACGAACAACGAGGTTAATGTGAAAAAAAAAACGAATAGCAAGTTTTCCTAATTTAAACTTTGCACAGTTATGTATTTCTCATTTTACACCATTTCTTTAACAGTTAATAAATAAATTTTTAACAAATAAAGTATTTTTAAATACGCTCAGGGTTATGGAACTTTTTGTAGTAGGAGTCGGTAGGTTCATTAATTTCATTCAACTTTTAGTAAAGACGAGATCCACGAGGGCGCGCTTATCAGAGTCTGAGTTACCCCCGTAATTTACCCTGAATGCCGTACCATGCGCGGTACTGTGAATATTTTGCGTAGGCCCGCCCTTAATAGTGAGAACACGTGAGGGGAGCCCACTCCTCCGACTATTTACTATGGGCAAATCTGTGTAGCTGATACGTGTGAATCTGTTTGCGCAAATGTCCGCTGTTTACATCCTGGCAGTATTTAGTGACGATTTGAATCTCAAAAATTATTAGTTTATTTAACCATGTCAACATGTCAATAGTGAAAAAGTCGCGGGAACAATCGTGGGAATTAATAAAATGAACAGCGTCAGAGAAACGTTAAAAGACATCAAGAATATAAACTCTTCCACCGTAAGGATCGCATCTAACCTATAAATCCCATAAATCCTATTGAATCCTTTAACATCTTACATATCAAAATTTGTTATTATATAATGTTATAAAGTGTTATATTATATAATATATAATTGTTTATTCATGAAATCATCAATTTTAGAAATGAGTAGTGGGGGAGAAGGGGTTGTAGCGTCGTTCTTACTATGGCAGGAAAAAAGTACTCAATGGCGGGAGTTTGCAGTACTGAATTTCGCAGTACAGCGACTGGATTATGTATCAATTTGATTTATTTACTTCCTTATAGATAATACTTTTAATTCAAAATTCCTGTCTTTGCTTATGTAGTGCGCAAATAATTCGCGCGAAAATTATTTTGCAGTCTATAAACTTCTAGACCTTTGAAAGAAATAGGCAGCTATATTATTACTATTAGAGACAATGAAATGTAGTTAACGAACATTGAAAACATTCTACAGCTGTAGTGGTTCTTTTTCGTGCTCAATTTCTAGAATATAGGGGTAAGTGTCTATAAAAGGAGGCCAGATCTTCTATTTAATCAGTATCTAAATTCATCATTCATAGTATTTAGAGAATATTTAAGAATTAGAACAAGTTATACAAGCGCGAACAGATTAAAAAAGGAGTTCCTCACAATAAATAAGCTCGAAGACCTAGAGCTGTATAAAAACTATGAAACCACAAACATCAAGACAGCAAGAATACAGTTTGAAATGTGGTTCTTTGTCACTGTAGAAATCAAATTTACCATTTTTTTTATCAGTCAGTATGACCAATATGCTTAATAAAGATGGAAATCTGCTGCTGAGAATCAAAAAATTATGTAAAGATGGCAATCTGTGCATCCGGTATTTTTATGGGTGCTATGAGCCCATTGAATTTATGAGGAAAATATATAAAGTGTGCAGTTTTAAATACTCGCTCAATATGTGAAAGTCTTGAGTGAGATTAACATCATCATTTTCTTATACGTTTTGTAATCAAATGCTACATTCCACTACATACAAACCAAATTCATCATTCACAAAACAAATTACCATCGAGGCTGAATTAAAAGATATGAAAAGCTAGCCTCATCAGTGAAACTGTTAGCCAGTGATTCTCGTGCAAGTATAACCCTGAATGTTTATATGTGGAAATTATTTTCACGCTCATTTCCACGTTTTTCAGTACTTTTTCCACAAGACAAATATCTAAATATCTTACTTTGCCAGGTTCGCGTTCATAAAAAACTACCTGCAATAGCTTTATATTAAGTATTGTTAAGCATATACATGATTGGTTTAGAATGCTTAACATGCCATACAGTATATATTTCGGTGGTCGAATTTTTTTTTTAGCCTTACTTGTAAACAGGCTTGATTTTACTTATACACACTTTACCCCCAACCTTAAAGTTTGCTTTCTCAACTGCTTGTTGTACTTCGCAATTTCTGTATACATCAAACTTCAGTTTTTCTTATATTGTTGAGTAAAATATTTTAGTTTCATTTTAATAGTCTGATGTTTAGTATCAGTGTAATACAAAATTAGGTCTTTTAAAAAGTCTATGCATTTATAATTACTTTGCGAGCAAAATTGTATCTGCATTTTATTTTTCAAGTTTCGATTGAATCATTCACAAATTAATGCTTTTAAATTACTGAATTTTGACTTCAAATTTATTTTATATCGCATAATGAGATTTTTAAACTGCGAATTGTAAAATTCCTTACCTCTATCAACAAGTACATCTTTTGGTACGCGCCCTTCATGAAGTAAAAATTCCATGGCTGCATTTACATCTTCGCCACTGGTCGGGCCAACCAGCTAAATGATAACGGTCAACCGCCTTTGTCTTCTGCACGCCGGGCCAACATTTGTCCCATATATGGGCCATATATTAAGATGACGGTGGCCCAACCATCGACAAAAATTAATTTTAAAAAAAGTTATTTTTTAAATTCTTGTTATATAATCGTCTCTTTTTACCATTACTAACTACATAATTCACACAAACGGTTACTTACACTTTTAATCGCACGCTTTAAAAATTCTTAAACGTCCAGGATTCGAACCCTTACTGAACTAGTGTATTTTACCGCATACCATAAACACTCGGCTATAAAGCACTTGAAGTTTGTTCACAAAAATTGTGTATTGCATTTTCTTCGTAGAATAATTTGGAAAGAGGGTTGACAAATTGGGAAGCTATACTAGGAAAATATTCAGTATTCGATGCTTTTTTAGAATTTTTAAATTTTTCAGGATTTAAAATTAACTTTATTATGTATTAAAATAGATACATTTTGAATATGCAGCATTATTCAATTAATAGTTTTAAATGTTTCATTTTGACTTTTTTAATTATGATATTGTGTCACAAATTAAGAAATGTTTTTCATTTTTGTTGATTTGAAACTAAAGTTGATAATTTAAAATATATCTAAATAATAAATATTTAACCTTAAAGGTCTCTATTTTTGGTTAAGAATTTTTAATGGTTTATTTTGAATATTTATATATTTCTTCGAGTAATACACAAATCCGACTTCCCAATAATACGAGCAGATCAACTGCGACCGAAAGCAAATCTATGGAAATGAAGTAGGCTATTTGCATCCAATGTTACGGGCACATGTGACGTCGGCGGACAGGCCAACTCTTGACCGCAGTTGGGCCGACTGAAGTTTCACGGTCTTTTTGTAACAATCAACCACAGTTTATCCGATGGTCTGTTCATACTCGGGCCAATGTTTGACCGATAATCGGGTGCATTGGGGTGACATATGTCAATCCGACTGCTGTATCCAGAGTCGAACCACCCGCATTATTGTGGTCGTAACGACCAGTCTGCCACAATTTATCCGATTTGTCGTACCATAGTTGGGCCAGAATTGGACTGACGGTCGGCTTTTCGCTCGCCGCCGCCGTCCGTCGCCAAAGTCGGTGCGACCACGGCAGCTTGAAATCATCTTAGTCGGCCCAACTCTGGTATCCGTAGATCCGTTACCATAGCAGGATCGACTTTGGGTCGATGGTCAAGCTCTGACATCCGACCGAATTTCGCACCTCAGCTGGCGTCTACTTAATTTATCAGTTCGCAAGTTTTATACAACCTTTTTTTAATTTATTCGGCATCAATTTTCACACTTTTAAAAAGTTTATCTGTGGAATTTTTCAAAGTTGCAATCATCATATTATTGTCCAATAATTCCTTTCATAAAAAAGCTATAACGCTGTAGATAGTCTGAGGTTCGAGCTGTATCGTACGTGGTGGATACGCTGGGGTCCACCCGGTATGTTGTAACATATTAAAATTTACAGCATCATTCTGCTCTTAAGCTTCTGATTCAGGATTTGTTTTCAAAGGCTTGAAGCATGACGGCAGGAATAAATGCATATCTTGTTGATAAATATTACATTTTTGTGTGCTTTATACGAGTGGATGGGCTAGTGACATGTGCACCAGTCCAAAGAGGCGTTTGGAACCGTGTAGTGACAGAAACACGCGATAGGACTAAGATGTTTGATGTTTGTTTCTGATGAAGCAAATTAGTAGCAAACGTACAATAGCAATTTTTTAATAGTATTCAGATGGGAACATTGTATACTCTTATGAAAATTTAATCAGGTAAACATAATATAATGAGCACAAAATGTTGTCGACCAATTACAACCTGAAATTCTAGCAGGTAATTTGCTACTATAATATTATTGAAAAGCCTTTTCTAACGAATTGGCGTATTACATCAGGAGCAGACTCTATAGCATATCAAGCAGAGGCTGCTATTATTTGATATACGCGTATGGCTATGCTTCCGAACACCTTGACCTCCAAGCGAATCAATGACGCGCGACTCTAACAGGGGTGGATACAGAAACAATTAAGAGGGGAATTAAGTGCTTGGCAACATATTTAAGGAAATATAATTTAAAAATTGACCATTGATGATGATGA
>NC_046661.1:49581466-49585328 GCF_010883055.1 Belonocnema kinseyi | reverse complement strand
CCCCCAGATACACGACAGGACTCTAACAACAAAATTTTCAAAGATTTTTGCGACAAGGATGACCATAACAGTTAGAGACAAGTTCAAAAAACATTAAAGTTAACGGTAATAATGTTTTTTTTTTCACTCCAAACACTCCTGATTCTCCTTGAAATATACACAAGGACCTCTTAACTACGTACATCTTGGGGATCTGTACGGATTTACGAAAGTTCGATGCAGATATAAAGCAGGTATACGAGAAGGTGTTGTACCCACATATTTCGGGCGCCTACACCAAAAGAAAAGACGATTTGATGCTGTACCGAAAAGTTACGGCACTGAAATGGCATCGTCCCATGGAGGTGGCAATATTTCAAGCATGACTGTCAGCACGCCGAGATCGTAGTAACGAAGACCGGAGTTAAGAGGTCGGAGTTAAGAGGCCCTGATGAAAAATGCTTTTAAAAAATTTGGTAGGATTTTTTACAGGCTGTAATTTCTCTGTAAGACTTTGTTTCGTAATTTGCGTCGTATGGTTCAAAATTTGAATGTTGTAGTATTCATTTGTGAACAATTTTAATACTTTCTCAATCATAAAATGACGGCATCACGAAAACTTGATTTTCGGATTAAGGGGTTATCAAAACGTGGAGATGCGTTGAAACATTGCGGTTTCAAATTTCGGAAAATTCCAATACTTTCTCAATCATAAATGATGAGAATGTAGAAATAAAAATTTTAAGCCAAAGAACAAGTTGTTCATCTATAACAGAGCTACATATTTTTTACATTAGAAATTTTTTGATACGATGCCAAGTTTTTTATTATTAATAAACAGCATTAGAAATAAAAAAATAATAGTTTTAGACAAACGACACAAGCTATGAAAAAAATAATGAACAAAAGTTGCTTTTCCAAAAAAGAGTGAGAACTTATTGAAATTAGTGAAAAATAAGTTTTTGATAGGATGATTTTCATCGTTTTTGTTTTAATCGTAAAAATAGCATTTAAAATAAAAAAATCAATTTGTTGAAAAACAATGCAAGGCACGAGAAACAACTAATAGACAAAATTTGGTAATCAAACAGGAACTTTAAATTTGTTATTAATAGTTTTTACATAGGACCAGTATATTTTCTTTTAGGTGTAAAAATAAGATTATAAATTAAGAATACAAATTTTGAAAAAATACGACACAAGAGGCAAAAAAGGATAATAAGACAAAAGTTTTTTTAACCAGAACATATCTACACATTTGTAATAACGTATTTTTAAAAATATTTTACAAATACGCGTATTTTTAGTTTGAATCGTAAAAAATAACATTGGATATGTGACTCCTAGGAAAAAGGAATGGAAAAGCACGAAAGAGGAGGGCCTCAAATGAACAAATCAGCACGACTTTCAGTGATGCAGACAAAACAAAAGGGAACTTCTCGATGTTTTGCTTATTAAATCTGCAACGCGAGAGATATACTCGGACATTTTGATGGAGGTGCGAAAACGCACGAAGAACACGCAAGCCTTTAAAGGTGTTATGAAGACCTCAGTAGCAGAGAAAGGAGAAGTAAAAAATCAAATGGTATTTTTTCCACCAACCTCTTACCCAAAAAAATTTGAAATAGATAAATCATAATATAAATTTCACTACACGAAATTATGAACATTCTGATAAGTTAAGTACGTAACGGGTGCAAAATATCTTATAAATATAAATATGATACAGATGTAAATGTAAACTATGTTGATTAATAAACGATATTCAAAAGAAAAGAAGAAATAAGGAGCAGTAAGAAGCCTGCTACCCACAATAACTCTGAAAATCATGGATCATGATAGCATCATGACTAAGACAGATATAGAGGAAGACTTAAGACGTGTCCTTGAGGGAAACGCTGGAGACTTTAAGGTTACTGTCTTCACGGCCAATTAATGGGGCCCAGTTATGGCTGTTGTTGTCACCAACAAGCATGAGGCCAGAAATCTCCTAAGAGATAAGCGAATAAAAATTTGCTGGGTTTATAGCATCTCATGGTTGCAAAGCACCGAACCGCACTGCCCTGTGCTACAAGTGCACCCAAGTCGTCACAAGGCGTCAACCTGCGCAGATGAGTAATGTAGCAATAGAGAAATGCAGGCGCTACATTGCGCCCTGTGCACAGAATTAAAGGGAGGGACAGAGCTCGAGGGCAGAGCCGATTTATTTCCCGAGGCTCTAAATCGGGCTAAAGCCAATACAAGAAAATTATCAACATAGTACAAGCTAACCTAAACAGAAGTAAAAATGCAAACGACGTTATCTGACAATTCACGCACGATGAGAGGACCGATTTGCTGATACTCAGCGAGCAGTGCAAGGCCAGGGCAAGCATTACCTGATTTTCGGACAAGTTGGGTACTGCTGAGATATGGGGAACGAACAAAGACAGAGTGCCAGTAGAAAATCGCGGAGGCAGCGAGAAATACCTCTGGGTTAAGAGTGGTAAGATTACTTTCCTCAGCCGAAACTTTATCTCAAACGAGGACATAACGATCGCCGAAGACTTTAACGCAAAAGCTTTAGAGTAGACCATTTCTTATATCGACTCCAGGTGAAAAAAAATTATAGGGATGGCTAACCGAAGGAGAGTCATCGTTAAGAATATGGGAGGGACCAATCTTCGACGCCCTGGACGAAAAGAAACCATCCCTAATATAGCTCACGTAACAGTAAAACTTGCCAGAAGGGTCCATCATTTGAAAGTCATGGAAGGTTACGCTGGAAGGCATTATTTATATATAAATTTCCATATAAACGTGTCCCTACATCAAAAAAGGCTTAAAGCATCTTAACAAAAACTGAAGTAGAATGTCGCCTAATTGGACAAGCAAAATATGGCGCAACGCTTGTCAGCAGGCAGAAAGCAGTAACTGCGATGGACCAGAAAGACTCAGAAAGGGTTGTTTAGACCACAATGCCTATTGGTGACGAGGATCGTTTACCCATTTTTCAGATTCCAACCATTTTGTTCGACGGGAAACTGAGAGGAAATGTATGACCCATCGAAAAAAAAGTAAGTTGGAAGGGTTCGGAGTACCTTTTTTTCTGGTATAACTTGACAGATCCTGAAATGAAAAGAATTTTATTTAAAGCATTTGAGCTAAGCAATTGCCGATAAGTGTTCACGAATAAATGTTTTCGACATTGATAATACTAAATAATAGAAAAAATGCTAATAATAATAAAAATGAGTGTTCAAAAATAAATTCAAAGCGTTCAAAATTTAAGAGCTTTTTTCCAATTGAGAATATGTAAACAAAATTTCGAAAAAAGTACAATTTAAAAAATTTAAAAATTGATCACTTAAAATTCAAAGAAATTGAAATTGCATCAGAGCTTGAAGGGGAAAATTCTTTGCATTGGTATTAACAGATTGGTAAAAATTTTAATATATTTATTTTTTGTATATCTGTTATATATAATAATTCAATCAATTATTTAAGTTCATTTAACAATTTTTTTAACTTTTAATATTCAAAAATTTGTTATTATGGATTTTCAAATTGATTATATTTTTTAAAATAGATAACGGAAACAGAAGGACGCGTGAATTTCTTGCTACTTTTTATTACTTTACATAACTTTATTGTGATATAATTTGTTATTTAATTATAATAATTATATAATTAAGATATACTTTAGAAAAATATAGTTCTGAATTTGACGATTAAATTTCGAATTATTTATAAACGAATCTATTTTTAGGGAATTTAAATTGTGATTATAAAAAAATACAACTGTATTGAATATTTTATTTAACAATATTAAAGTAACGAAAACTAAAGATTGATCACTTTATTTAATAATTCTTAATTTTAGCTTGAAGTTTCGAATACACCA
>NC_046661.1:49580269-49581366 GCF_010883055.1 Belonocnema kinseyi | reverse complement strand
ATGCTTTTTAGGCCATTAGCAAGTGAAAGCTTGGCATCTCCAAGAGCGCCGATGATAAGGACGATCAGTTTAACAGAATATTCCGGGTACAATCGTTGCAACACCCTTATAAGGTCTGGATACCTCTCTTTCTTTTCATTCTCCTTGGCTATGATTTTTTTGTCAGCTGGTGCCGAAAATTCGATAACGAACATGGTTCGCTTCTCGAAGTCAAGAAGAACCATGTCAAGCCTCGAGTGAGCAACAGAAACACTTGTCGAGAATATAAAGTTCCAGTATATGCGGCACCTCCCATTCTCGACAATTGACTCAATTTCCCTAGGAGCATTTAGAGGAGCGATATTAGCGTGAATTCCGTAGGAGTGACAGAGATAATAATAAAGCACTCTTAGTGCCGCATTGTGCCTTTGAATGTAGGTCGTTCCCGCGTGAGTTGGACAACTAGATAGTATATGAGCTAAATGCTCGGGGTGTGCATGGCACGCCCTGCAGCTATCATCGGGAAAATCTTGGCTCAAAATGTGGCGACGGTATGTTAAGGTGGAAATGACACAGTCTTTGCATGCAAAAATCCAAAACCCTCTGTACCAGACTTCAATCCAGGCGATTTAAGGAAAGCAAACGTTAGCTCACAAGACATTGACTGATCCTTCACATTTCTGTGGAAGATACCGTGCATCCTCTTATCGAGGAGCTGTTCACGAAAGTTTTTCTCTTGTGCTTTCTTAATTCGGGCTTTCAGGAGTGAGTACTCGAGATAGATAAGATTTGATGCATTTTGCTCACCCCTAATACTAAAGTCAAGTCCGAGTGTTTCAGCAGCCTCCTCCGCTGCTTTGTACAGAAATGCTCCTTTGCTCACTTCTTCGTGATTCTTGACCATTTTAAGAAGACAGTCTCTTCCATTTGCAACTCTATGTGCTGTTCCCAGAATAATCCTGTTGTGAAGGCATTCAAGACTCAATATTCCGCGACCCCCTTGGCAGCGTGAGAAATTCAGTCGCGGAGCGGAAGACTTAAGATGCATGCTTTTGTTCATGTGCATAACCTTTCTTGTCCCGATATCAAGAGATCTGAGCTCGTTCTTCGTCCATGGA
>NC_046661.1:49573605-49580169 GCF_010883055.1 Belonocnema kinseyi | reverse complement strand
AACGGCAAACCCCGGCACTTGACTGAAAGCGAGAGTTTGGTATAGAAATAAGGGTCTCCAGTTTAAGGGTTCTCAGCGGCTCGTATCGGCTCAAGGGTTTTGACAGTTTCAGATCAAAGTATCCGGCCTATTGGCCTGGAACGCTAGTAGATACAGGATTCACTGAGAAACGCAGGCTTCAAATAAGCTAAGAAGGAATTAGAAAAATCCTTTGAGAAAAGAAAGATCCTTGAATGGCACAGCATAACAGATGAAGTCAACAAGGATCCATGGGCTTGGACTTATAAGATTGAAACTCGTAAGCTTAGAAATCTTACCTGATAGGAAACGCGTGATGCCAAATGAATGGCAAGCATTCTCGATGCGCTTTCAGCCACACATGTAGTAATGCTGGCTTCAGGTGATTCTGGTGTTGCGAAACTCGGAAACTATTAAAGATATCAAGATCCGCTTCGCGCAGGAATTTAGTGCTAATTAAGTTCTAATATATTCTTCGAAAACTAAGTTTTGTGCCCGGTAATTTTGGTCAAAAACATGTAGTAATGCTAGCTTCAGGTGACTTTGGGATGCAAAACTCGGAAACTATTAGTGGTATCAAGATCAGCTTTGCGCAGGAATTTAGTGTTAATTAAGTGCTCTGGATTTATGCCTTGCAAAAAATCCGGGCACTTTTTTTTACCAATAACGTGTACTAGTGCTGGCTTCAGGTGACTGGTGCTGTGAAACTCGGAAACTATTAGTGGTATCAAGAACTGCTTTGCACCGGAATTTAGTGCTAATTAAGTGATAATATATTCTGAAAAAACTAAATTTTGTGCCCAGTAATTTTGATCAAAAACATGTAATAATGCTAGCTTCAGGTGACTCTGATGTTGTGAAACTCGGAAAGTATTAGTGATATCAAGATCTCCTTTACGCAGGAATTTAATGCTAATTAAGTGCTCTGGAGCTGTTCTATTCAAAAAATCTGGGCACTTTTAGTTTTATCAAAAACGTGTGGTAAGGCTGGCTTCAGGTGACTAGTGTTATGAAACTCGGAAACTCTTAGTGTTATCAAGATCTGCTTTGCGCCCGAATTTAGTGCTGACCAGAGTCACCTGAAGTCAGCATTACTACATATTTTTGATCAAAATTACCGGGCACAAAATTTAGTTTCTTCAGAATAGATTATCACCTAATTAGCATTAAATTCATGTGCAAAGCCGATCTTGATATCGCTATTAGTTTCCGACTTTAAAATAGTAGGGTCACCTGAAGCCAGCATTACTACATGTTTTTGATCAAAATTACCGGGCCCAGAATTTTGTTTTTGCAGAATATATTAACACTTAATTAGAGCTAAATTCCTGCGCAAAGCAGATCTTGATACCACTAATAGTTTCCGAGTTTCGCATACCGGAGTCAGCTGAAGCCAGCATTACTACAAGTTTTTGGTAAAAAAAAGTGCCCGGATTTTTTGCAAGGCATAAATACAGAGCACTGAATTAGCACTAAATTCCTGTTCAAAGGAGGATTTGATACCACTAATAGTTTCCGAGTTTCGCATACGGGAGTTGTAGCTTCAGCTGAAGCTAGCATTACTACATGTTTTTGGCCGAAATTACCGGGCACAAAATTTCTTTTCTGCACCATAAATTAGCACTTAATAAGCACTAAATTATGGCATTGTGCCCACATCAATATCACAATGTTGTAATTCCAGCTTCTGGGACCTCAAACTGGCAGGCTTCTTAATGCTAGGATAGAAGAACACAAAGTTATGTTCCTTTAAGACGCTGTTATAATAGTGTTCTTGCCAGATGTACAAAGGTATTTACTGATGTTGACCATAATTTTGATTAGGATAATATTGAAATTTTGCATACTAAAAGTAAATTTAGAAAGAGAGAATCTATAGAAATGCTTTACATTAAAAAACAGAAGAATTTATCTATTAATTTAAAGAATGATTTGGACAGGTGAAACAAGAGTTATTCCAGTACGATTTAATATATTTAGCACTCAGTTTTCATAAATCTTTATTTTCTTTTACTTTCTCTACTTCTGATGTGCTTAGGATGTATTTTTCAGGTAGTTTTATAACCATTTTGCCTTTTGACCCTCACCTAATGTTTCAGGTATGTTTGTGATAGGTTTTCAATTTAAACCTCAGTTGATTCTCGAGTGTTAGAAGGAGAGCATCGTGGTTTTGTTGTTAATCCTGCCTGCTCGGGTATTTTCTATTATTTTTCTTAATAATACGTTAGTATTATTAATATTTTATTTATTTATATTTATATTTATATATTATTTATATTATAGCCAATACGTTAGTGATTGTTTTTTACAAATTTTTTTTTGTGATTTATTAATAATGAAAATATATATAAGATAAAAAAGAGAAGGAAGGTTATTTTCTTGTTTGCATACTCATTTTTTCCCTCTTTTTTAATTATGCCAAAAAAAAATAACTTTTTTTCTTTTATAGGAAAAAATTGTTATCTTTTTGAAAATTTCAATAGGAACATTTTATGGTGGTTGTCCAAATTTTTTGGCTGGATTCTTCGTTTTATTTTCAGGCAATCTGCACAAGTGTTTAATTATTGGACGTTAAATAGGATTTTAAATTTGATTTTAGTCACCTTCAAATTTCTTTAATTTTTATAAAAATAAATATATGTACTACGTCATAATGTTTTTGTTTGAGAAACCCGTTTTCCGATGAAAAATATTAGTATAACCTAAAATTATTACATATTTGTAGATATTCTATGTAACCTAAAGGTATTTTTAGTGCAAGCCGCTAGCCTAATATACAATTTTACAAAGATTTTGAACCTTTGAAATATAATAATAGTGAAAGTATTTTATAGCGCTGATTCTGGGGCTGACGGTGAGTGGAAACTGACTTATTACAGTTAGCTCAGGATGTAAACAGTCATGGGCGTATAAATCGTTTCCGGTGGATTTTAATGAACAATGATAAAAAATTTCTAATACGGAGACAAGGGTTCACTGAATATTTAATGGAAATGAGGAAGAAACTTTATTGCTACGTGTTAAATAAATGTTTTGCCTCCTTCACGTACTTCAAACGTATGCACACCGCTAAGCCTCTCGTTTAAAAGGAGAACTTTGTCTTAACCCTTATTGACACAATTTGTCCGTTTTTGTCCGTCAATTTTAAGCACGGACCACTTTGTTATTTATTTCTAAAACATCTGAAAATTTATATGCGGGTATTTTTGAGTGTGCTCTTTCAGAATCTGCCCCGAAAATTTCAAGAAAATTACCCCTTCTCACCCTATTTTTCAATAAAAAAAACGTGATGCGAAAGAGGTCTTGGGGTTGTCTTTAGGGGTTGTCCGGCCACCCCTAAAATAACATATTTACGAAAAAACGCTATTTAACTGATTTTTCTGAAAAAAGTTGTTTTGGCGTTTGAAAACAGGTACAAATGGGGAAAAATATATCACAGATAATAGAAAACACATTCACTTTTGTTATCTAAGATTTAATTTCGTTGCCACCCCATAAAATAGCCCGAAGGGGTAAAGTTCGGCAGTTTTGCAGAAGTATTATTTTCATTACTAAAAAATTTCAAATAAATTTAGTTCTAAAAATAAATAAAAGTTGACTTAGGTCGAAATTTTGAATATCTGTAAAATTTGATTAACGTAGAGATTTATTTTGAAGATCGTTTGATTAACAGGTTAGAAATTTTTGTACTTGCCTGCGAATGGAACGTATTTAGCCATTTCTTTTATCAAAATGTTTCCAGTTCTTACCTCGTGGAGGTAGACGTTTAGAAAGAACCTTTTATTTTGTTATTTTTTTTTAAATTTTATTTTTCGTATTTTTTTGTTTCTATCTTTTTTTATCATTTTTTAGTTCCTTTTAATTTTACTAATGGTCGTGATCGGAACATTTTCTGTAAATATAAATTTCGCAATTTGCACAACATCTTTGTGTTCTTACCTTGCACAAATCATTTGTACAGGGACCTTTTTTCACATATAGCCAGACTAGCGTCTTTGGTTTGGATGTGATTTTTTCTCTCTCTTACAGTATTACATAAAACTGTTTTATTAGTAGCAGAGGCCTGCAGAATTCTTATGAAAGGGATCCAAGTCCACTTGTTTGATCTTATGGAGGGTAGCAGATGATTAATGCTGATCATGCTGATCAAAACCTCCCATAAGTTGATTATATTTAGAGAAAGCATTCGGAAAATTGACTTCTTTTTTTTCATTTTCGTTTTTCACGTAACGTTTTATAGGAATTTGTGGAGAAACACCAGCTCCTGTTGATAAAATAGATACGTCTTTGGAATCACGTGCAGTAATGAAGTTGAGGCCACTATGTTTATCATGCTTAGCCGCATTGGTTCCTTTGGGTGCATATTTATCAATGAAATTTTTTTCTTTTATTCAAGAAAAGTCCAGTCACTCGCAAACCTAACTTTATCAGATGTACCATGAGATCGAGACAGCAAAATAAATTGTCAAAATACAAATGATACAATCGAAGCTTTCGAGGAGATGTGTATGTTAGAAGCTTGTTTAGCATCTGAATAACAACGCGACTTCCCACTGCAATTTTGCCTAATTTCGATGCTCTATCCGAATTTTTGCCAAAGTAGACCTCAAAATCATAGAAGTATCTGTTCGCGGCGCAAATTCCCCACATTTTGATACCAAACCTTATTGGTTTGTATTTTATAAATTGCTTGATTGATAGTCTCCCAAAAAACTTTAGCATCATCTCATCCACTGATAGAGCTGTTGAGAAAAAACCATATGCTAGAATGTTGTTCCTAAAAATATCTAAAATTACATTTATACATTTATTGCGGCTCATAGCTTCTACAATGGCTTCTGGTCTTAACAGTATATTGTTTGACTAATAATCTCTTTTTGGAGGTATTTATTTATTGACGATAAAATAATTATTCCTATGAAAACTTTTAAATCTTTGTCAGTCAGAGCATAACAATTTACATTAGTAGGATTCTCTACATACTTTCTCAATTCCGAAGAAAAAAATGTTTCGAATAATTCGACAACAGATTTTTGCATGATACCTAACTGTTCCTTGTCAGATAATAATATTTCATTAGGTAAATTATCTTCATACACTTTTTCACCCAGAAGCCGTCATCACACGTACGGCTCGCACACTAATTGTTGTCCTCTTACTGCCTGTGCTATTTTGCTCATCATTTGCGCCCATTATTTACGCATGCTGGCACATAATATCGTGCTACTAGAGGGAGCATCCAATATGTTCACGATTCCTGGAATTTTCCGCCCCTACAGCCACAAAGTTGGAAAGTTATCGGACTTGTACGCTGAATTTCAACCTCTACTTACCGCCTACAACCCTTTCACACCACATGAAAGCCCTGTAGAGCAAAAATAGTCGAAAATTTAGAATCTGCACTTCTAAAAATTTCTGATTCACATTAGTTGCTTGGATGAAAAGAATTTTCAACCCCTACTTAACCCCTTCAACTCTTTTACACTCCAAAGATAGGGTGATGGAACTAGAATATTTTAAAATTTACAAACTGTATGCTATAAAACGGCATAGTTTATATAAAACGATATATGGTTACATAAATGATAATTTAGATAAACGATATATAGTTATATAAAACGAAATATGACGAATAGCGTGCGAGCTCCAGTTTTTATCGCTGAAACTATCAATAATTGGTAGACATTATTTTATAACTTTATCATGGGCATTGCCTTTAGCATGCGGGAGCATAAAAGCTGCTCTTATTTATTTTTAGAACTAAATTTATTTGCAATTTTTTGGTAATTAAAATACTATTTTTGAAAAAATGCCTTAATTAACAAAGGAAAATTTTCTTTCTATTATATGTGATATGTTTTCTCTGATTTTTACCTTTTTTCAAAAGCCAAAACAACTTTTTTTCAGAAAAATTCGTAAAATAGCGGTTTTTCGTAAATATGTTATTTTAGGGGTGGCCGTACAACCCCTTAATATTGAAAAATAAATTTTTAGTATGTATAACTTTATTATTTGGATATTTTGAGCCAGAGTTTTTGTGGTTTCAGCTATTTCCCAAACTTCTTTCACATCGAAAATTCGACTTGAAAAATACCTAAAAAATCACGTTTTTAAACATTTGAAAAATAGGGTGGAAAGGGGTGGTTTTTTAAAAATTTTCGGTTCAGATTCTGAAAGAGAACACTCAAAAATACACACATACAAATCTTCGGATCTTTTTAAGCATAAATAACGAAGTTGTCTGTGCTTAAGGACGTTCTCTAACTCCCAGTTGTGCTCATCCTTCTCTGTCATAAGCACTGAAATTAATGTTAAGCTTTCTAACCAAACGAGTTGAGCACCGTTTATGCGCAGAAGTAAAGAAATATGTCTTCTGCGTCGGTTTGTGCGATTTGGCAACACCGCTTTCCTCTCTGTCTCTCTCTCATCACTCTCATGAAAGCGTATGGTGTGAGAGAGGTTATATCATAAGTTTGTTGTCAGTTTGTAAATACTAATAAGATGTCTAATTGTCGCAAGAAAAATGGATTTATTGTTTCACAAAAA
>NC_046661.1:49551172-49573505 GCF_010883055.1 Belonocnema kinseyi | reverse complement strand
ATTGGCTGTCACTCAGTTCTTACTATTCATTGCGAATCATGTGATGTTTTTACACAAGTCAACACAGCTAAAGTAGTAAACAAAGATATCTCTGAAGTGAATTCTGGGTTAGTTCTTGGTATGTTGTGTATTTTTTCTATTTTTGAGTAAATAATGTTTATCTCGTGTAAATAGATTAATTTTTGTGTGATCATTAATTTAGGCGCCATGCATTCTGGAGCTGGGCAAACGGGTTTGGATAAAATACTTGCTTGCGCCAACGCGCCTCCAATATCTAATTATCTGTACAAGAATTATGAGAAATTAATT
Organism: Belonocnema kinseyi; assembly: GCF_010883055.1. Lineage (NCBI taxonomy): Eukaryota > Metazoa > Arthropoda > Insecta > Hymenoptera > Cynipidae > Belonocnema > Belonocnema kinseyi. The sequence goes on along the minus strand of NC_046661.1, from coordinate 49,573,196 downwards.
GGAAAAATTATGGAGGATGAGGCCAAAGCTAGTTGTCAACGGGCAGCAATTTAAGAGCGGGAACTTGTCATAAAAAATATTAAGAAACTCATACAAGAATTGTAAGAATTTCATGTTTACATAAAAAGCCGATCACATGTGTACGGATCACGTAGCTTATTGAGATATAATTACATCTTAACTGAATATTTTGATAATGGATAAGACTGACAAAAGTTTATCTTGAACTATTACAGCTTATATGCACACATTTTTTTTTGTGCTGAGTGTCAATTTGAGTGTAATCAAATTTTTTTATCTGATTTTTTCCTGCCTTTTTTATCTGATTTTACATAATGTTTTGTGTTTAATGAAATGATTTACTTTTGCTGAATGATTTTTTGAATGTGTTGATTATTTTATTTTTATATTATTTTATTTTTGAGCTGCAACGTCAAATTAATTCTTCATATTATCTAGTTAAATTTTTATAAAATATTATACGTAACGATTTTGGGTGTGAATGTCATCTAAAAAAAAGATAAACTATCTGAGTAACCATAAGTTAAAATTTATTTTAAGGCTTACTATCTAAATAATAAATAAAATATTCTGCAGCAATCACAAAGACATTTTTGTTTTTTTTTTTTCGTATTACTATCATATTTCATTTCATTTTTTAGGCGGCAGCACATCGTTAACGATATTTATCCACACCTACTTACCCTACAGTCCAGTAAATCAAATAGTGATACAACTGATGAATTTGATAAGGCTTTAGGTGAAATTATAAATATTATTGTCTCATATGATATGGGTTGGACGAAGCGTGGAAATGGACGCAGTTACGACAGTCTCAATGGGTACGCCGTTATTATCGGATTTTTGAGTGGAAAAATTCTTGATTATACTACACGAAATCGAAAGTGTAGAATGTGCGATTTTGGACATGACAAAAGTGATCACGATTGTCGTGTCAATTATCAAGGCAGTGCCAAAGTCATGGAAGCTGATGCTGGAGTGCAATTAAGGATAGTGGTTTTGGTAAGGGAGGAAAGAGAGGTGTAAGTAAAAAGGCTAGAGAAGATAGAGGACAATGCAGATGAGAATGGAGAGAAAATAGAAGAAAAAATGTGAATGTGGAAGAATTAGAGGAAGAAAGAAAGAATAAGATAATAAATACGGAGGGGGGTTCCTACGAATTTGTAAATGTCTATCAGCCAAAGTTTTTCAACCCTTTTCGAAGAACTGTCAGGCTGTTTAAAATTATACAACATAAGAAGTTAACACTATTAAAAATCAATTTTTTTCATAAAAATTACATTTGATGTAATTCTTTATCGTTGTAAACTAGTCCAAAATACTTAAAAAGCAAAATATTTCACGAAAGTTGGAAAAAATTTTCTTTTAAAGAATTATCGCAGTACGCGATCAAATATCTAAGTTCGGTCGATACAAATTTTAAGTGCTCACCAAGAATGACATTTTATGTTAGTATCAAAAGTTGTAAAATAATCTAAAACAAGAAAAAATAAAATATTATACGATGAAAAATGATTTAAAATAGGCAACAAAATAAATTCTGTAAAAAAATGTAAAAAAAACAATGTTTAAAACAAGGTTTTCTAAATTGTTTGAATACCTAGTGTATCAGTATTGTATTTCCAACTGGCACTAGCGGCTAAATAGTGGCTAGCTAGATCGTCTGTCCAAAAACTTTAAAAAAGTTTTACAAGTCTGGCCAGCCACAGAATAGATCGCCTAATCAGTGGTAGATTATATATTAATGAATATGCAAGGGTGGGAGGAGACTCAGAGTTTCGCAAAGGAAGGGAGGGTAGAATCAGACCATCAGTCATCAGGGATGTGGATAAGGGGGAGAGCAGCGGAAGGCAATATGGGGAATAACTGTCGTAGACGAAAAGATTGATCTGAACAAGGAAGGCGATTGAGAAGTATCAGGAGCAGTTAGATACGGTACGCTTTGAAGAATTATTAGTGGAAGAGATATGGAAAGATCTGAAAGAGAAAGTGAAAGGGTGTGCGTAAAAGAAGCAGCTTAGAAAGAAGAAGAAATAAATGGTAAAGCCGTAGTGAGATAGGAAATGTAAACGGTTGAAAAGGAAGTACAAGAAGTGGACAGAAGGAACTGCGAATAGGGAGGTAGACGTATAAATGAGGATGAAGTTTTTATTGATGTGTAAGATAAAAAAAGGAAAAAGATCTAAAATAGAAGATAAGAAGGATTAAAACAAAAGGGGAAGTGTGGATGATAATAATTAGGATTAGGAAACGCACGGTGGGGACAAGTGAAAAGATATGGGGTGAGTAATGAAGGGAATTTTTTTAAAATCATTTCAGGGCTGAGATTCACGGAAGAGAGGTAAGGGGATTAGAAAAACGAGTGAGGTAAATGGAGATGAGCTGAATAGATGGGAGACAGAGAATCAGTTAAGGAAGTTTGAAAGGTCTAAGACAGCAGAGCTGGATGGCATAGGACACGATGCGGGGCTGCTTACCACATAATAGGTAAGGGACAGGCTGAAGGGGGTAGTGAAAAAAGTAAGGAGGGCAAGCGATGCCTAAGAGGGTGTAGAGAGGGACTGATCGTTCCAGTGTATAAAAAATGCAACAGGAAGACGCAGAATAATTATAGACAGATTAAGTTAATGAATACGTCGTACAAAGTATACGCGATGGTGTTGGTGTCGATAGTGCGACAATATTTACATCACACAGCACGTGGAAGATAGAGAATCAGCGAAGAAGTTTTCGAAAGTGTACGCGTTTTTTGTGGATCTCAAAGGCGCATTCCTTGCGTTGCCTCACTCGGGTATGCAGATGACGTCGTGCTGCTAGCGAAGCGTGAGGAGCCCTTAAAGGAGATGATGAGAAAGTTCAGAAGATACATGGATAAGAATAGGTTAGAGTTGAATTTGGGAAAAAATATATATGAGCAAAAGTTTTTGGAAAAGGTGGAAGTAAGCTGGTTAGAGAGTGTTGGTTGGAGAAGAAGTACATAAGTAAGGGTGGAAATATGAAAATTAAAAGCGAAAGGTATTTTAGAACGAATGAACTGCAAATGGATGAAGATGTATGAGCTGTGGGTAAGGGAGATGCAAGAGTGAAACACTGGTTGGACGGATGTTAAGAGGTAGAAAGAAGTGGGAGGAAGAGGGGTGGAGAACGAAAGATTGTATATAAAAAAGAAAATACATGTAAGGAACATGTAAATATTGTGAATAGTTAATAATTATTAGGTATTAGCTGCGGGGGCAGAGTTTGGCAAGGCGAGGCAAAGCGGGAATGTAGAGCCAGAAACGCGAGGCGAAGCAAGGAAAGCCAGGCAATAAGAGCGAGTGGTCTTAGAAATAAGGCGTGGATGCATGTTAGTTTTTAGGAATCAATAGAAGGCAAATTCTGTACAAAAAAGGAAATGCCAGCAACTCAATGTTTGAAGGTCAACAGGCTTAACCATAAACATTAATCTATCTACTGCGAGGAGAGGAGTTAACCGTGACCGTTACTGTCAAATCCGCTGCCGTCGCGCAGAACTTGTGAGTGGGAGGGAAGCAGAAACTGTTGCTATTCTTGCATGAAACATTGCGGGTGCACCTTAACTATTCCAGCACGTGACCGTAATACGCAGAACAGCTATTGTCCATCCACTTGAAGTGATAGTTACGGTTTACTCCGCAAGCATTATTGCGCTCACCGTCTTTTGCTAGGTGGGTAAACCTGGAAATAACACTTTGTGCAAACAGCGTAAGACCTATGCCATAATTAAAGGCTAACTGAAAGCTCATTTAATACCCAAAAGCCAATAATCGGTCACGTCTTGAACTTATTTTCCAACTCGCCTTTAAAAAAACACGTGCTAGCGACTGATCACAGAAGAGTAATCTGTCACATCTCGAATGATAAATATAGGTTAGGTACATACTATTTCATCAATTTCAACAATAAAAAAATTTGCAAAAGTTGCGCAAACCTTCTACCACCTTCGCTTTTATTATTATATTGCTGTTATTAGTATTGTTGAGCAATTAAAATACCTTCAAGAGCCATTTTTAACAGAAGCGCCACTCATACACTAAACTCACAGACATTTATGCATTTATATATGCAAAGAAACATCCCGCTGTGCGGGCACATTTCCATCGCGCGCAGCTCGCTCCGCACGCGAGTTTCAGCGCGCCTACAGCGCGAGACTGCTGGTTCTCGCACTTTGCGCTCGATGATGCATTTATCTCGCGCTCCTCGACGGATTCTGTATTTATCATGCGCTACACGCACGGTCTCTGTATATTTCCCACATTCATGCACAGCTGTTTTAAAATTAAAGCTCAAAATATCCACTTCTTTAACTTTGTGATTGTGAATTCGCGTTTATTAAAGGTGCTTCGCTCGCACATACATATTAACGGTAAACGGATCAAAAATTGTAATTTTGTGGTTTTGAACTCTCTATTGTTAAAGTTCTTTCGACTTTAGCGAACACATTCTCGTCACGTATCTCGCGCTTCGTACTTGATCATGTCCAAAATGTGAACTTTGCTACATTATGCTCAACACTTTTATATCAAACATAATACAAACTTTATATACCTCTGCCTGGGATGGCTTATTTCAGATATTGCAAAATGATGAACAAGTTTTATTTTTCAGCTACACTGAAACATGCATCATTTGAATAACTGTATATGATTACAATTTATAATATGCATCAATATTTAAACATATTTATTCTTACTGCCTTTTTCATCATTTTTTTATCTTGTTTTTTCATGATTAAAAGAAAATCTCGTTCTGTTTAAAAATTATTGTTAACGAACGTGTACAAGCTTTTTGGATTAACAAATTTTTTCTATTCATTTTTTCCATCACCTTGTATCATTTTCCAAAAAAAATCTATTTTTTTTTATTTTTAAGGTAATTTTTTAAGATAAAAATCAATACAACGCTTCGTGCTAAAAAAATATTCTTTACATATTTGTAGAAAATAGAGTTATTTCTTTTTAATTTGTCTTTGTGCGATCAAAATTTAAATTATCGATTTTTGAACAAAGCTCATAAAGATATTAAGACATTTCGTAAATTGTACATTTTTCTTATTTTCGTGTATTATAAATGGCTGTCAATAGAATTTTTTAATCTTATAAAGTGTGTCTTAAAAATTATGAAAAAGTTCTAACTTTTTGAAAGTTGATAAAAAATGGCTTTTTTTCTTTTTTGTCTCTTAAATTGTGTGCCAAAGCGCAATCCAATCCGACTTTTCTTTTGAAACTTATACGGTATGACATCCACAACTACGACGACGTCGTTGGACAGACAGCCACCGAAGAAAAACTTTTTGTTCTGACTCAGGGGGCATCAAAACGTGGACGCTTGATGAAATCCGCAAAGGTCATTTTTCTCATAAAACTAATACCTTCTCATTATGGATGATAATGTAATAACTCGCAAATAAAACAAATTTCGAAGTGTGTTGAAGCGACGCAAAAAACTTCGAGTATACGCAAGACGACGATCAGCAGATATCGTTGGACTTCAGCGCCGTTCAATCCCATTGCGGCGCTAACCGCGATGGCTCGAGGATCGGGCAGTAACTGTTACTGCAACAGACGCAACATTCTTTGCAGAATCTTTTACGGTGACGCGCAATAACTACTACGGTGCGGCAGTAGTATTTCCGTCTTCAACCGTAACCGTCGCTGCCCGGTCAGGCTGGCTCCACAATGTGCCCTAAGAATTTCACGTACGTCTAGGTATGTTCATATCAACGCGTACATCTGCGTTGTTCTCCATTGCTACCAACTGTCGTGTGTGTTTTATTGGTTCACATTTCAGTGTTCTTGTAAACATTGAACTGCATTGAACCACATGAACACGGGAATATAAACCAATGAAATACGCGCGACAATTGGTAGCAATGGGCAACAAAGCAAATGTAAGCGTTGATGCAAACATACGTCCACGTACGTACAATTCTTAGGGTCGGCGCAGCAACAGTTACGGTGAAAAATGCACCCGCTCTGGTTTACTTTTCTCCGTGTTCCTAACACTGTTGTAGAATTATGGATATCCTTTCAAATTTTTTTTTTTTTTTATTGCAAATTCTACAAATTTCCTACGAAGAGTAGTTAAATAATGGAATAAAAAATTGTTCCGAATTATAAGTCTTCTTAAAAGTCTAACTAATTTTTTTTAAAATAACCGAATTCCGGTAAAATCCACTAACAAAAGCCAAATATGTTATTTGTTAAGAAAATCTAAATGTTTTGTATCTAAAATATTTTTAATAAAAATGCCCAATTCCGATGTTAAACTATCACAACCTAAAAATGTTACAAATCATAAGTTTTTCCTTGGAACTTTATGACTTCACATGTAGACGTCTGCACTGCCGTACAAACTAAAAAGATACATTAGTGACATTGCCGCTTAGGTCGACTTTTTCATTGCCACGCTTAAGAGAATCACTATAAGCGGCAATGTCACTTACGTATCTATTTAGTTTGTACGGCAGTGCATGAGAAGGGCCCTAATGGCTGGTATGGAGCAACGTATAGGGGCATATAGCTATATACATTTTTTAACTCTTTTTTCGAGCATGAAATATAGCTATTTCTGATTACCTTTTGGACATGAAGATATTCTCAATAGATTCACTATATGTTTCAGCATTAGCCGTCACTGAAATCAGAATTTCAATTTTTTTCCATAATAGCTTTCAGTGAAAAGTACTTACATAAAACATGTACTTTTAAGTATCATATTTTTAATAACTCATGAGAGAATTTAAGAGTGTGAATATAACTTTAATTTGATTTCAATTTTTATTTAAACATTTAAAAACAACATTTACTATGATTTTTATTCTTAGGAGAGACTATTTGTAGATTTAATTTGCATCAATTGCAAACATATTGTTATACCACTTTTACTTTGATAAGATTAACACATTACAAATTCAGCACGGATATTAACTAACGAAATTTCTACATAACGCTGACAAGAACCTGCAACTACGAGCAACCTTGACTTTCTACTAATTGCTACAAAATTTAAATTATGAAAAGAAAGTTTAATAAAAAATAATAGATTGCCCTTAATAAGATTTTCTGCAACACTTATTTTTAAAAAGATTTTTAGCTTGATTTTCATTCCATTAAAGTATTTTCCCAAGCCCGCATAGAATTGGAATCAGAAAGGGGATAGAAGCGGCGAAGACAAATGAACGTAAAACAAAAAGCGCTCGTACCTTGTGCGGGAAAATCTTGCGACAGTGCATCGTTGACACTTTTTCTTTTCATTTTCGCTTTCATCTGCTTCACATCCACGACACTGTTTAATCCTGGTGACCGAAGATGCTTCTCGTAGAATTCCTGAAAATCTAATTTAACAAAGAAATAAAGGTACCGGAAGTAAGAAACAGAAGCTGCGAAAATGGCGACATTAGTGAGAAGAGTCCTGGGACAATCCACTGTCAGACTTAATAGCTTGAGCATTAATTTGGATTCCAGAGAAACTCTAAATGCAAGATTTCGACAACTAAGGAATTATTCCTGCGATATGTGCAAAGCAAAAGTAAGAATATTATGATATTTTCTTTTTCTTCTTTTTTTTTAATCAAAATATGCTTATAACCTCTAGTGATATAAATATTTTTTCTATTCACATTTTTTAATCAAAGAATTTTAATCATATCATGAAACGTTCGTTAAATACTATTAAATACAAAGGTATAAGAGTAACAACAAGTCACTTAAAGATTCTATGAAAAATTGTTGTTTGTGTCTATTACTTATCGTGCAAAAAATTATTTTTAAAAAATTTATCTTCTCAAAAATGTTGCAAAGCAGCGTTATCAACGTCGCTATTAGTAATGTCCCATCGTGCATTATAGAATTTTTATAAATATTTTTCTTAGATCAATGTCTCATCAGTTTTAATAAACGTGCGTGTATTGTTTCATTACAAAATCTCCTCTGCATTTTCTGATACCAGATTGGGCATTTTTTTCAATGTTTAGGTTTGACTATGCAAGAGATTTTCACAAACACGTTGAAAAGGCGCGAGCAATTTTAATTTATTAGAACACCGGAATTTAAAGAAATATTTGAAAAGAATTGCAAAGACGATCATTAAAATACAAGAAGACCTGAAAAAATTCATTCGCAGAGATTGGTGAATTTTGTTTACTTAATTTCATGAGCAGCAAATCATCATATATTTAAAAAAATCATTTTAAGACAATATTTTCCTCAAAAGTATGAAAACTTTAATGAAATAACCAAAAATTAAATATTATGTGGTAACTTCGCGTAACTGAGAGCTCAAACTGAACATCGTTTTAAGATTTCTACAAAAATTGCCATGTGACGGATGCGTAATGCTTTCGTAAATAGGGTACACCGAAATTATTGAAAATTTTAAATAAAAACTACATTAGCGAAACCTGAAATTCGTTTATGCGAAACGCCACTCGTCATCAGCCCGACCTTTGTGTATCGGTGAAGTTTTTAATGGTTTGCAAAGTTTTATGAAAAGTTTGAAAAATATATGTTGTGGAAAATAAAAAAGATTTGTAGTAAAAGGGGGGCGGTCTGTCATAAAAAATTAAAGTTGCTCTTTTTAGCCCCCCCCCCCCCCCCTCCTAATATCTGCATTGTGCAAGAGTTATGTAAAAGACCGAAATAATTAGTAATCGGGTAGGCAATCCATGCTCAAGTCACAGAATAATTTGCTATGGGGGGACAAGGTACTTTTTGCTCCCCGTATTTGCTTAGACCTTGCCCTCCCCCTCCCATATTTTAGAGAGCAGGATTGACATTTGAATAAATTAGGTAAGCACTGATTAGCTCGAGTTCTCGACCACAAATTGAGTCCTCTTGAAGAAATATAAATGTTCTTATTGGCACGAAAACTGTCACTAACGTCGGAATTACACGAGAATCAAGCAAGAACCAATACTGTTTATATAAATTCATAATATGCTTGCACATGTTTTTATAATACTTATCAATAATTATTACTCGACACTCCCCCCCCTTTTTGTGAAATTTCACTTGGACAACTTACCTCTGTCCTGTGTCTGAGTGCCTCTGAATTTTATTTTTTCTTAAAAACAAAAGCTTATGGTGTCATAAAAAATCACGAAAAATATAATTATAATTCTATAAAAATGTATTACTTAGAAAATATGTTAAGAGTTATTTTATTAGAACTTTGTTTAGAGAAACAGTTTTTCTTCTTCGACTTTTTCGCATATTGTGTGGCTTGGGCAAAAAACTTGAATTTCCATGTTTCAGAAGGAAAAAAGCTTCTTTTTCACGGAAAAATTAGGCAAAAAAAGTAAATAGATAAAAATTTAATAATGCTTAAAATACAAATACTCATGAAATTTTCTAAATTCTTGTTTTGTCAATTTTGAGTATCAAATAATTCTATGACTTGAGCATCCACAGCCAGCCCGATTTGAAAAGAATTTGGCCAAAACATAGATAGCGTATAACAGTAACCCGAGATATATAGAACATTTTTATAATAAGTGCATGACATCTGTAGGCCATTTACATAACATAACCAGGTCATTAATGTAACAGTGATGCACCGAAAATTACAATTTATTTTTCTTTCTTAGGAATGCCCTCCAATTACTGTGCGATCTGCCCAACTATCCGATTTTGATAACATAGTGAGTTTTATGAAGGAAAATTTCCTAAAGCATGATCCAGCATGTACTTATCTGTCTATTCCTGATCCACCACATCATGCTCTTCTGAATCACTTTTATGAAAATTTGAAAGACGGAATGGCACTTCTTGCTGTAGAAGAAAATCACTGCATTGTGGGAGTAGTTATAAACACTGCTGTAAGCCATTGGTCTGCGAATAAGACTATCCAATTTGCAGATTCATGCTTAAACCGTCCTGAAAAAGACCTTCTCAAGTTTTACGCTCATATCGCCGAGGGACCAAATATTTGGGAGAAATATTGTGTGGCAAAAGTTTTCGATTGCACTTACCTGGCGGTCAAGCCTGAATGGCAGGGTAAGGGTATCGCCAAAAGACTCATTGAAGAGAGCTGGTATCTGGCTAGGGATTGTGCATTTGATATTTTTCGCTTTGACTGCACCAGCTGGTAAACCTTCTTATTTTAAAAGTTGTTTTCTTATCAATATGCCCTTATTATGTAACTTAATTTTTCTCAAAGAAATCCCTATTTTACTGAACTGTGTTTTTACGGGTAATACAATTAAACGAAAAATATCACGAGAAAAAAAATGTTTGCGAATTTATGAATATTTTAAATTTTAACTTTGCTTAAAAAATACCAATTCTTTCTTTAAACCTCTATAAATGTTGTTTTCTATCAGAAATATCTCCTGTCAGATATGTGAGGTACACACAATTTTTGTGGCCAGGGAAATATAATTACAGATTCCACAAAATGTGAAGTTCTACAAAAAATACCACTTTCTCTTTTATTTCGCCTGAATAAAATGTGCAGAATGATTTTTTTTTTACATGAGCATGTACTCCTATGAAACAAAAATATTGATCAAAGTAAAGAAAATGGCGTTTTAAATTCAATTCAACTTTATCTTCCTATAAGGATTTGGAAACTTGGAAAGTTGATTTTGTGGAAAGACCCACTTTTATTATTCTATCCACAAATTATTTTTTTTTACTTTCTGCATACTTATATAAAGAAGACAATCTGCAGTTATATTCAGGTCTCGTCAAAAAACGGCTTAGCTCGAATAAAACTCGCAGGATATAGGTTATAGAGGTTTTAAAAAAATAATTGTTGTTTTTTTAACAAAACCTAAAATAAAAAATACTTATAGTTATAGCTTCGCAGAAATTTTTTGTATTTGAAATCAGAAAGATACGGGGCTCCTAATTTTCTCTAAAATAAAATATTTTGTCGCGGAGAAACAAAATAAAAAAAGTTTGAAATATTATAAAACGAAATATTTCCGTAATTTATTTTACATGTTATATATATATACAGTGAGGACGTTTACTATGTAGTCATAGGGAATGTTATTATTTAAATTCTAGCATACAATGCAACTCGTCTTTCACTTTGGTCTTTCACTTGGTTTCTTTGGAAAATATTTCTTAAATCTTTGTTTGCGAAATCTTTTTTATTCGTTGAAATCATTGAATTATTTGAAATCTATTATTAGTAAAAAAAATCTTCTAAAATGTTTTGATACCTTTTTAAATCTTCCAAATGTTTTAAAATCTTTGAAATCTGGTGAACTGTAACCTCTTCAAAATCTTTGAAACCCTTTACATCTTTTAAAAGTTTAAAAATCTTGATGAAATTGTTATGAAATATTTAAAGTCTTATAAACACGGCTTTATAAAATGTTCAAAATCCTTTTAAATATTTTTAAATCTTTAAAACATTTTGAAATCTTTATTAATGTTTTGTAATATGGTGTATACTCAAAAAGCGAGTGGTGAAACTCTTGAAAATTCCGTGATATGGCCATGGCTCATTCTAATAAACTTCTTTATTCTACAAGTCGTCAGTGTGCACGTGCTGCAATTTTACGTCATTTCCGTATTTTTCGAACAGTTTTGTGTCGAAATGTATGGAAAATTTTGTTAATAAAAACAACAACAAATTGATTTGTAAATAACAGAGACCTGCCATCTTCTAAAAATGTTTAAAAATCCGGCGAAACTCACGGCAGGTATAAGTGTTTTCTTTTATACAAGATTTGCAGTTCAGAACTTTGTTTGAGTAAATATTTAATATTCATGCAAATATAAAATAACACAATATTATATTTTCTACTTCTATTTTTTAAGTTTAGACAATAAAAAGCCATTTGTTAGTGATTTCCTGGTATAAGGAATGTACTAACAAATTTTCCTTCTTTCATATAAACTGATTATAAATACATAATTATAACAGTTTTGCGTTCTCAAGTGAAAGTATTAAAGAGATTTTATTTTTATCAAAAAATTTAGGAGGTTCGAAACTCCGATAACAATGCTTCATTTAATATGTAAGCAAATGTTAGCAAAGAAAGAAAATATTAATACCTGCCAAACACAACCTCAACTAAACTTTCTACTGAATCACATTTTTTTTACTTTTAAAGATTTTTTCCTATATTTTATCCATCGTTTAAGCTGTGTTTAATACTGAGCTCTTCCACCGATTTGTGCACTAATTTTGCTCCTGGAATATCATCTTCCGTGATTTTTTCCGGATTATATAACATTTTTTCGAAGACAACAGATGTCAAGAAATGTAAATAGTGGGCTTACTCGCCACACTTTTCGCATTTTTTTTCTGAATATACTTAAAAATTTGTTTTCTTCAAACTCTGATTTATTTACGCATTTATTTTTCGTTGGTCTTTTTATTTTCAATATTTTCCATATATTGCGACACAAGCCTGTTCGAAAAATAAGAAAATGACGTAAAATCCTGGCACGTGCGCACTGTCGACGTCTAAAACAAAAAGGTCTATTCTGAAGCTGGGTTAATATTGAAGATTTCTGCTAATAATTTTTATAATTTCTAAGTCAAATATAAAAAAATGTGTACTTTAACATTCTATAGTAGCGGAGACGAAATTTTCAAGGTCGCTGAACACCCAGCTTATAAGAATAATTCGCCGCTTCTTACCCCTTTATCATTAGAATCTCAGATTTATCGTTGCAATTTTTATAATCATACGGATTACAATTTTCGTTGCAGTTAATCAAAAGCGTTTGAGTCCCATATTTTATTCAATAAGCAAAACCATATATTTAATCTCTAAATAATTACGTACAACCTACAGATATTCACTTTACTTAATTAATTAAGATCGAAGTACAAAACAATTTTGGCACTTGTCAAACGTCAAATATCACTCACGTACCGTTATAGTAGTGAAAACGAACTCTAATTTTGAAGAAAGTACTTAATGCACGTCCCGAATGTATTTATGAACAATTTTAATGTTGTGTTACATTGTTTTTTAATTCGTAACTAATTATTTATTTTAAATGCGCGGTGAATCCTGGGGAACATAACCTTTTATCAGAATTTGGTTATACGTATAGTTTGCGCACGTCTTCTAAGTCTTGAAGCCTTTGACAAATCGGCGCAAGATCTCGAGAGCGGGAGATTTGGAAACCGAATTAAAATTGCCTGTATAGTACTTTTTTGCATTACATAAATGGAAGACGGGTTGCATTCTATTCTACAGTTTATACAATTATATCTGTATATATACTTCTTGTTTTTGTTTGTTTAATGTGGTGCTACTTTAATTGCTTCAATCAATTAACTTGAGTTTTAAAAGTTATAAAATAAGACGGCTTATTTTTCAGTCAAATAGATACAAAGAAGCAAAATTGAATCAAATAAACCTAATTATGTTAGAAGGTTAATTTCCGTCACTACTTCAGTTGCTATTAAGACTCTTGTTATGCCTATACGCCTGTAGGGTATCTCTTTTAATTTGATAGCAGCGCCATCTGACTCGCGAATTATTGGGTATGTCAAAGTTAGTAGAGCAATGTTAATGAAAAAGAGCAGTAAATATCAATTCATTTTAATCAGAAATTTGATACTGAGGTCTACACTTAGTTATTTGCTATAAGGTTTCTTGTTAAAATTGAATTCAAATTCAAATTTCTTCCCAATAGTTCCAAATTGGTGGCGCTGTCATAGCAACCTAACAGGCGTATTATGTTAAGAAAAAAAAAACAACTTGAAGAAAACACTTTAAAACTATGCCAAGCACGCCTTTCTACAATATTTAAAGTAGAGACAGCATAGTTTTTTCTGTAACTGACTCTGCTGCAGAGCTTAAAGAATTTTCAGTAATTTAATAAATATTCAGATACTCTCTGTAACAGTTACTGAAGTTTTCTATCAAGTTGCCATCTTAAAACTTTGTACTATCCATTTTACAAAATTAATTAATTAATGGTTTATCGCCAGTCGCTGCGAGTATCAATAGTAAAAAAGAAAAATCTAATTCTTCTACACACTGGTTTGTAGTCCGAAAATACAGGTTAAGTTTGTTCCTGAGTAAACATTATCAGACTTTCTTTCGACCTGAATTGCTCGCAATTAAGAAATGTTGAAGTCGAAAAGTTCCACCTAAGTATTTCTCATTTTTGAGATGGTGCCAGACTTCAATTTGTATATTGGAGACTATTTTCTATATCTTCAAGTCACACATTTACATCTTATGTCGAATTTTTATGACTCCAAGACTAACGGTTTAGAACTTTGAGTATATACCTGCCCTGACAACAAGAGTCATTCTTACAGTCAATTCAATTATTAAATTATTCAGTCATTTACATCTGTTAACCGTCTCATTTCTGAGTCAAAAAATATTAGTCTTGATACAAGTTTACCCCGACTTGACATCACCCTATTTGGACCATAAAAGTAAGACATTATATATTGCCCCATCTCAGTTTTGAAACGCAACAAGGCGTCGATGTGTTTGAGACGAACTCAAGACATTATTGATTCTAGCTGAAGTCGAAGCATTCTTAATCTGGTTAGCCAACCTTCTACTGCCAATGTGTATGGTTTTCGCCATGAGAAATAAAACTGCAAAATTATCCTCAGCCATTTTTAATAGGAATAATAGTTTTTGTTTTAAACGTTGAAAATTCCATAAGAAAATAGAAAATTCAAAATTACCGACAAAAAACGCAAAAGACCATGTGAAATATGCGACAGAAAAATTTCTGGTCTCCAATAAAACTACGAAATCAGTTAGACGGTAAGATTCATGTGATTTTGGCCCTATACAGCTCTTATAGTTCTCGACGTTTGCAGACCCCCTGAGACCGAAAAAATCGTTTTTGCGAAAATTTCACTTGGTATGTCCATTATCTAACAACGCGACGCGATAACTTTCGAAAGTATTTTCTAATCGAATCTCCTCTCGCACACTAGTTTGTGGTCCGAAAATACAGGTAAAGTTCTTTAAGCAGCCTTCAACTGACAATACTCATGGTTTTAGCTATGAAAAATCAAACTGAAAAACGAGATATTTAAAGTTTCCCACGGAACTGCGCAAGAGCAGAAAAATAAATAGAGATTACAATTTTTTTTTAAATACTACAAAATTTCCCTCTAGATTTACGTGAAACCACCCTACAATAAATAATAAACTCAATAGATAATCATTAATTACAAGAACAAACATAAATAAAATATATTATATATATATATTATATATATATATTACCAGGTATCATCTCGCAACTATTACTTTACATTAAATGAATTATTCTATACACATTAGCATTTTATATGAATGATTACACAGGCCCACAAAAAAGTGGGTTGTGTGAGAGATCGGAGTATGGTATCTATATCGATTTCCGGACGTTGAACACGAATCTGATGTCAGTTTTCCCCAACACGTCTGGGTTCTCCCCTAGATACGAAAAATTCTCTAGTAAATCATCTTTTCTAGGTATAAATTACTCTTGGTATTTAAATCATCTGGAAAAAGATCAGGCATAATACCTTATGTACTTTGGTGTGCATTACACGTATCTGAGACTAGTTCTCTATTGAAAATACCTAAATAGGTTTCTATATAGGATCCTTTACCGGCTTTTTCTTGTAGGCAATTTTCCTTCTTTTCTAAATCGCCTGTAAACAGCACAGAAAAAACGCTGGTGTTAAATTTGTTGCAGTTCAAATTTCATTGGTCTCCCAATGAGCATTTGACAGAATTTTCAGTCTCAAATCTATTCCTCTGAACGTAGTTGCACATCTGGACATCTAGGGGAATGTATCAATTGGAGACTGAATTTTGGCTCATTCTGAGAGTTTTGGAGTGCTGAACCGCGCTGGCATTCACCTTAACACCTGCGAAAGCAACTATTCGCTTTGCGATATTCGACTAAATAATTGTTAACAAGGAAATTAGTTAAAATAATATTGACCAAATTTTCAACTTTCTTTCATTTAACAGTGCGCACTAGTGACTTGGTATAAATGTATAACTTCCTAATAAGACTTCCATTGAAATTTAAGCCGAGATGTATTAGGCAGTCTGATAATTCCCTGAAAAATGAAACACGGAGACGTTCTTTTGGCCAAAGTCGGTTTTATTTTTCAACATACTCTCCTTTTAGGTCGATACAGCGAGTCCAACGATTTTCTAACTTTTTGATACCGTCCGAAAAGTACCCGATTGGAAGGTCTCCAAAATACGCCTCAGTTTCAGCTATGAGCTCCTGATTTGAGTAAAAACGCTTACCGGTGAGCCATCTCTTCAGGTTAGGGAACAAGTAATAGTCGCTGGGGGCCAGGTCTGGTGAATACGGTGGCTGAGGAACCAATTCGAAGCTGATTTCATGCAATTTTGCTTGTGCAACTAAGCATGAATGAACAAGGCGCATTGTCGTGATGATAAAGCGGTTTTTTCTTTTTCAAATGCGGTCGTTTTTCGGCGATTTCGATTTTCAATCAGTCCAATAATGATGAATAGTATGCTCCGGTTATGGTTTTATCTTTTTCAAGATAGTCCACGAATATTATGCCATGTTCATCCCAAAATACGGAGGCCATAACCTTTCCGACCCATTGTTCCGTTTTTGGATGCTTCGGAGCACTTTTGGCCCGGTGGAACCCACTGTTTTGCCTGTTGCGTTGACTCAGGAGTGTAGTAGTGGATCCGGGTTTTATCCATGGTTATGAATCGGCGCAAAAACTCGGTCGGGTTGCGCGAAAATAATGCCAAATTCTATTGGAAAGTTGTCACACGAATTCGTTTTTGGTCCACTGTGAGCAAACGCGGCACCCATCGCGCGCAGAGCTTCTTCATGCCCAAAACTGAATGCACGATCTTGCCCACATGTTCCAATGATATGCCTACAACATTAGCTACCTCTCTCAATTTCATTTTGGGATCATTCAACATCATATCATGGATTTTTTCGACATTTTCTGGTGTAGTGACCTCTTTTGGGCGCCCAGATGGTTCAGCATCAACTGTGCTCGTACGGCCACAACGAAACTCGGTAAACCACTTATGAATCGTTCCAATCGACGGTGCAGAGTCCGGGTAATACTTATCCAGGTTGCCCTTGGTCTCGGATATCGTTTTCTTGCAAAGATAGTAGTGTTTGGTCAAAACTCGAAACTCAGATTTTTCCATATTAAAAAAAACTCGGAGGTTAGTCGCTTCTCACTGCTGTAACTTGTAAATGCGTAAACATAAATGGCTGAAGTTTTGACAGGCGTCATTTGAAGGATCAAGCTTGACGATAATGGTTCACATTAGTGAATACCAATGCCATCTCTCAAAATTTTCAGGTACTTATTAGACTGCCTAGTATAGAAAAAGTCATGACTATCTACATATACAATTCGGTGTTTTCACTTCAACCAACAGCTAATTTCACTTTGTGGAATACAGAAAATCTAGAGGAAATTTCTTCGAACAACCAGACATCAATTTCGATGCAGACGGCTATGATTTTGTTTTTACATCCCGGCTTTGGTAGTTTGAATGACATGTCGGTTTTGAATACCGAAAAAATGTTTGGAATTCTACAACACATTTATCATAATTCTACAAGACGAGCGTAAGATGAAATTCCAACCACGGTATTGAAATTACGAAATTGAAAACAATGTATTGTAAGTGTTGTAAATCGTGAAGTCATCGTTCCGCATTCCAATATATGTATTAGAGCGTTTGTAAGACGAAAATTGTGCACAAGGAATTACGGAATTAATGGAATTCAATGAATTCACGAAATTTTATAAATTGACAAAATTCATAACATTCATGGAATTCACAGAATTTATGGAAATGAAGTAATTAAATAAATTAAATTCGCGTAATTTATGAAATTTGATGAATTGAAGGAATTCAAGGAATTTTCTGAATTGCATGAATTCATGAAATTCATTTAACGGAAGGAATTCTAAGAATTCACTGAAATCAAGGAATTCACGGAATTGATTGCATTCATGAAATTCACGGAATTCAAAAAATCCACGGAAATTCATGAAAATAAAACAATTCTCCGAATTCATGTAACACCTGGATTTCACGGAATTCATGCAATTCACAGAATTCCAAAGATTCAAGGAATTTATCGAATTAATTGAGTTTAAGGAAGTCGTGGAATTCAATGAATTCCATACATTTGTGAAATTCCGTGATTTCATTGAATTTCATTAACTCGTTGAATTTTATGAAATCCTTTAATTTCGTGAATTTCATGAATTCCAGTATTTAGCAGGATCTCATGAATTTGTTGAATTATGTTTTTATTTTGTTGTATTCCATGAATTTCATGAATTTCTTGAAATCCATGAATTCCGTGATTTCCATGAATTCCATGTATCCCATGAATTTCATAAATTCCTTGAAATCCGTGATTTCCATGAATTCCATTTACTCCATGAATTCCATGAATTTTGTGAATTTTTTATTTTCCGTAAATTCTTTTAATTCCGTGAATTTCTTCAATCCATAAATTGCGTCTATTATATGGATTTAATGAATTGCGTGAATTCCGCAAATTGGGCGAATTTCGTGAATTCCCTAATTATCTGGAAATCGGTGAATTCTATGAATTAAAAAAATTCTATGAATTTCTTTCACTCTTGGAATTCCGTCTATTCTGTGAATTCTACAAATTCCTTTAATTCCATAAATTCCTTGAATTCCATAAAGACGCACGTTATATACTATACATGAACAAAAGTTTTGCCTCCGCCAGAAAATGTCTTTTTTTCCAGAAACAAATTTTCTCAGAAATGATTTAAATTTGTTGTTGTTATAATTGTTCGCTTCAACAGGTCTCGAGATATCCAGCTACTAGACTTGTATTATAAAATTCCAATGCATGTAAGGTAGCATATCAATGCCAACATTTGGAAACTACAACAGTGTGCATTGCAGCGTTACCTTATGTTACGGTAATAAGCTTCCAATACATGTACTGAAAGTTTGAAAAATAGATTTTTAACTGTGTAACCTAAGATTTGAAAATTATACTACGCCAAGTACAATTTTTATTTCAAGATACTAATAGACAATGGTAAATTCAAGGAAATTTAAATTTAGGTTATCATAATTATAACTTATCTGCTTATCAACATCTATTTTACCCAAGTAACGCCGGACAAAATCATTTTGATAGGTGACTGACAGTTTGTAAACGACACTTTACATTGCTCTGGATGAGAAAAAACAGTCTCTCAATTATGCTTTTCTCCTAGATTCTCATAATGAATATGTGTAGCTCAAATTTGTTGCAACTCGTTTGAACATCGATTTTGGTGTACTTTGGTGGAACAGGGATTTTTCTGTGAGTTGAGAGCATAATATCTTTATGTATTTTGGTGCAATAAATACGAATCTGATATTAGTGTACACTTATCCCGTCAAGATTGTACAGCAGACGCATGAATGTTCCACGCGTGAAAATTCTGAGAGTGCCCCCGTCGAGGGCCCAGCTCGGTTGCCCTCGTGGATTAACAATTAAAATTTTAAAGTCTAAAGGACATATATTTTTTCTACAACAGAAATTTAAAGGTTTCATGAGATCAGACCAACAAACAATAATTTTCAGACAAAAATTCGATAACACTTTTTTAAAATTCGAACTCTGACAATATGAATGTTCCATAGAGGCCCCCGCTGGGGGCCCAGTTCGGTTGCCCTCACGGATCAACGATGAAAATTTCTAATTTTAAAGGTTGAATATTTTTTTGACGCCACAAATTTTAAGGTTTCATGATTTCAGACTTACAAACATCGAATTTCTGAAAAAAATTCGATAACACTTTTTTTAAATTCGAACGCTGACAATATGGATGTTCCATAGAGGACCCCGCCGGGGGCCCAGCTCGGTTGCCCTCACGGATCAAGGATCAAAATTTTCAAGTCGAAAGGTTAAATATTTTATATCCTAAAAAATAGACATAAAAAATAAGTTTAAAAATATGGTTCATGCATTCTAAAATTTCAAAAACTATATGTTATTGATATTCCTGTTAACATTTCGTGTATTTTACATTTACATAACGTCGTATAATAATAAATAATAACAAAAAGAGAGCTTAAATTTTGGTGATTTAACTTTTCTGAACTGTAGCTTATGAGGATGGTTTTTTCACCGAGTTTCAGCTTGTCGGTTTAGTGCAGTGGTTAGAACTCCCGACTTTTAGGTTATAGATTTAGGTATAGATATGTAGGTTCGAAAGCCCGTAGCGTTAGAAATTTGATTTGTAATTTAATGTTTAAAAATGTAATATATGTATTCACTCGTAACAGGATTATTAATATTTTTAGTCAAAATACTCGCAATTAATTTTTTTTTACCTCTTTTGTAATATCGTTAGAATATAGCAGTAAAGTACTAGTTAGGACTGACGTAGTACGCGCCTATGGTGAATTTCCTATTGGGGTGGTACTGTGCCAGTAGCGATATTCAGTGCTGACGCAACACTGACAGCCCAGTACAAAATAGTGTTGGCATTCCAGAGATATGCCAGTAAAAGTGCCAGCACTGGAAAAAAAAAACCAAAAGGGCTTTCATAGTGGCAACCATTAGGGATCCATGATCCCTCGCCATTGCGTTTCTCCTAACATTTGAATAAAAAATTTGATAAGGTTTGTACACTCTTAGTCGTGACATAATCAAACCTGTGATATACGTACATGCATGCATCTCATACAAGTGAAGCAATAACTATGGCAAAACTGTACTCAGCCCAAACGAAAGAAAATAACTGTTTTTCGTCATTACTTCTTTACGCGAATAAAAATGTTATTATTAAGTCTAATTCTAAACTCAATAAAAACTTGGAATTTTTGTAAAATGTTTTTATTATATTCTTCTAAACATCTGTAGTTTTCAACCTAAAGGCTGAGAACCATTTAGATGCTACAATTAAAAGTGCACACATTTAACTCATTTTCTGTATAAACAATTCCTATGATAAAACGAAATCTCGCGTGACCTACCTTATGAAATAAATTTTTACCAAATACAATCTTGGAACACATAGAAATGACTTAATCACGAGAAAATATTGTTTTAGTTACAGTGCAAAAATTGCGAAAAACTTCGGCTGGGAGTGTATATACTCATTGTTCTACAATCGATATGTCGTTAATAAAGAGACAATATTCAAAAACGTGAAAGAGCCTCACACAGAAGTCAAAGTTTTTATCGATCTGCCCAAATTCTATGAAGATGACAGTCTACATTACGGTGAAGATTGCGATAAAAGAAAAAAGAACAAATAAAAATAATGAATTTTAAATACGGCAATGAATAATGAGATTAATATAATAGGCTCTTTGGTGAGAAATATTTTTAAATGGAAATTATTTCATACAGATTTAAGTTTAATCAATTTCAATCAATTAAATTTGATGGATTTAACTAAGGGGTGTTGACTTTTATATTAAAAAGTTTTACAAACTCTTTTTATGGATTCCAGTTGTTCCAGGTCAACGCAACGGCCTGATAGAGAACCACTGAGAAAACGACAATTTGTCCAATGCGCCATTATTTAAGTTCTTATTTGAAAAGTTTGTGACAAATTGTCGCTTTCAAGGTGTTCATGAAAATAAGCTTGCTAAACCCCTTAATTGCTAATGTGTCACATGTCTAATTAATGAAGAAACCCCTTCTTTAGTTTTTGACGATATCCGTAGATATCGCATCTTTATTTGTTGAGTTACAGAGTGGTACTAGTCCGTAAACTGATACACGTCTAGCGTTGGGCTATTTCTGTCGAAAACTGAGGAGATGCCAAAAGAACGGGTCGGTTTAGGGTCTCAATTATTTGGACTCTTTAGTAGGGGTGACTATGAGGCGTCACATCCCTCTGCTTAGACAGAACTTAGTTCCTAAGTTCGCAACTTAACCTGTTTGAGAACAATTTTTACGTTGTCATCCTCAATTGAGACTCCGGATTCTATAACCACGCATAAAATTTGCCTGGCCGCTTCAGGCCGCTCGAGTTGGCCCCTGATGGCTTGAAAATCAGTTTTCGAAAA
>NC_046661.1:49545989-49551072 GCF_010883055.1 Belonocnema kinseyi | reverse complement strand
CGAGAGAAAAAAGATGCGCCATGAAATTTCCTATGAAGTGATATCTTAAAAAGTTGAATTTTCGAAAACTGATTTTCAAGCCATCAGGGGCCAACTCGAGCGTCCTGAAGCGGCCAGGCAAATTTTATGCGTGGTTATAGAATCCGGAGTCTCAATTATTGCAGAGTCCGAGTCTGTGAACATAGTTATTTGAATTTGATCTGGTATTCTGGTCAGACTTGATTTGAACTTTCCCACGCGAAACCGAGGCTCGTAAACTTTCAAGATTCATGAAACTTTATCCATTCAAGATTCATGAAGCTTGGGATCTAGACTTAGAGTGACATTACCTTGTTTTATTCACGTAGATTCTACTAGGTTATTGAAAATGGTTTATATGTTGGTTACTAGAGATTAGTTCACTTTTTCTCTACTAGGCTCGCTGTACATAAGCACGCCAAAACCTTTAATTTCGAAGTCAGCTTTAGTATTTAGCGTATAAAACCGTGGTTTTAATAATACTTTTTACAGGTATGTCAAAACCTCACGAATACTGTCACGGAAATCAAGTATACTTTTATAAAACGATTTAATTTAATTCTTAATTTTTCCCCATAGTGGCGCTGCGACTTGAGTTTTGTCAGTTCCTATGCTCAGTGAAACGTAAATTCTTAAGGTATGTCAAAGTTTCCTCAGTAAGCCTTAAAAGTACCAAATTTAGTCTTTGTTCAATTACACAGCCACACAAAAAAAAGTGTGCGGATCTGGTAACAAGACACACGTATTCCTATGAATTTTGGGGTGCTGAATTCAAATTCGGTATCAAGAATCACCCATCACGTCATGGTTGAGACATAACCTCAAAAAATGACGAAAAATCATGCACTGAGGCAAATAAATTTCAAAATAATGCCAGTGATGCAAATTTTCACTTCAAAAACATGTCGACAACACTGAAGGATCAACCCTTGCCTGATATCAACTTATTTAACATAACTTTACCCAACAGAACTTGACCTCACCTAACCTGAATTTATAGAAATTTATTGAACTACACGTGAAGCTCTGGAAGCATATTTTCCCAATAGCAAATGTGTGCTACATCGAATGGGTCAACTCGAGCCTAACCTAGAAATAAATCTATCCTAGCCTAGCCTAACCTAACCTCACGAAACACAATTAAACTAATTATGTTGTCTCGTTGTGTTTGCGGTACCGTTTTATTCAGCTTCGGCTTAACCTACATAGAGGTTTAACCTATCCTGACCTAACAAAACCTCACCTGACCTAACCTAGCCGAATGAAATTCAACCACACGTGTAGCTATGTAAGCGTACGGTTCTCAGTCTTAAATGTGCTATATTACATAGGTTTACTCGATTTAACCTACAAATAAATCTAACTTAACAGAACCTAACGAAATTTTGCTTAACGCAACACAACTTAACATAAGTTTTCCCGTTGTAACACAATAAAATTCATTTCATTGTGCTACAGGTGGTTGAAAATTTAGACGCACATTACTCATTTGAAGGAATTTAGAACTACAAGTAGAATTGACCCCATTTCAATTAACCTGACAATGTTTGTATCAATTAAGATGTAGAACTGTAACTTAAACATTCAAATGAATAAGAGTTTTATTCAAAAATTTTTTTTCTCTGCTTTTCTTAAACTTAAGGCTTACGTTTAAGACCTTCATTCATTTCCCTTTTCAAATGCAGCAAAAATCAGCCATCATGACCTCGTCCCATCTACCCTGATATCGTTCTTCCATCACTTTTATGTCTTGATGAAAACGTTCCCCTTGTTCTTCGCTGAAATCACCAACATTTTGTGGAAACTTATCCAGATGGGAATCTAGAAAGTGAAGTTTTAAATTCATCAAGCAGCCTAAGTTTTTGTAGTTTCTTATCATTTTCGCAACAATATTCTCGTAGTCTGGACTTTTTTTGTCACCGAGGAAATTTGCGTTTACTGCTTTTAAACTTTCCCAAGCGTCCATTTCAATTTTCGTCATGTGGCTCACGAAATTAGTATCTCTTGTCAATATTCGAATCTGTCGTCCATCAAAGACTCCTTCTTTCAATTTAGCGTCTGAAACATTAGGGAATTTAAGGGATATATACTTATAGCATTGTCCATCTTTGTCTAACGCCTTGACAAATTCCTTCATGAGCCCAAGTTTTATGTGGAGGGGTGGTAGTAAAATTGTTTCTGGATCAACGAGGCTTTGGTTGATGATATTATGAGAATCAGATTTGAATGAATCTCTTAAAGGCCAATGTTTTTTGCTGTAATGATTGGCTCGATCTCTGCTATTCCACAGGCATATAAAGCATGGCTTTCTCGTGAAACCCGATTTTTGGTCTAATATCATTGTTATGATTTTGAGATCACCACATATTTGCTATTTGTGATTCGTGTAATTAACTTTTTCAAGAAGCATTTTAACATTGTTATATTCTTCTTTGATGGCCCTGTACTCATTTTTCTTCAAGTGGTACATTAGTCCGTTAACGTCAGTGTAGTACACTAAAGACGTCTCTTCGTCTTTAACGACAAAATTTCTGAATTTTTTGTCCCTGTCGCGATAGAATGAAACTTTTGTCTTTGGCTCTAGAAGATTTCTTCTTTTTAGAAATGAAGCAGCAAATTCAGCGCCGTCTTTCGGTAATCCAAGATCTCTAATAAAATCATTCAGCTCTAGTTGCGACTCTAATATTGGAACCTTCAATTTCATTTTATGCACGCTATATTCGTCATATTTTTCGTCATTTTCATCGGAATCATCAGAACTATTTTCTGTTCAATCAATGGTTTCACTACCGTCTACATGACGTTGACTTTTAACTTCCATTCTATCATCTTCTAAAGCGCTTAAATCAGTTTGGCGTGCATTTTTATTGATTTCAATTGCTCTTGTGACTGTGCACACATTAATGTACGAAATGTTATTTTTATTTTTGGCGTTGAATGACGGCATGAACGCCGTTTACCCAGGGACTCAGCCAATCTGGATCCGTTGCCCACCGTCACTACGTGGAGGTGCCCTGGTTACAGATACAGGCGAATAATGCTAGCAACAAGCGGTTACGAAACTCCAGACATTTACTGCTATTAATGTCAAAATATGAAAGTACGCAAGAACAGGGTTGCCAGCGTAATCGGTTAGGTTAGGTCCGGTTTTGTTAGTTTATGATAGGTTAAACCTCTATGTAGGTTAAGCCGAAGCTGAATGAAACGGTATTGCAAACACAACGGGACAACACAATCAGTTTAATAGTGTTTCGTGAGGTTAGGTTACGTTAGGTTAGGCTAGGTTAGATTTATTTCTAGGTTAGTCTCGAGTTGATCCATTCGATTTAGCACACATTTGCTACTGGGAAAATATGCTTCCAGAGCTTTACGTGTAGTTCAATAAATTTCTGTTAATTTAGGTTAGGTGAGGTCAGGTTCTGTTGGGTAAAGTTATGTTAAATAAGTTGATATCAGGCAAGGGTTTTTCCTTCACAGTTGTCGACATGTTTTTGAAGTGAAAATTTGCATCACTGGAATTATTTTGAAATTTATTTGCCGCAGTGCATGATTTTTCGTTATTTTTTTAGGTTGTGGCTCAACCATGACGTGATGGGTGATTTTTGATACCGAATTTGAATTCAGCGCTCCAAAATCCATAGGAATACGTGTGTCTTGTTACCAGATCCGCACACCTTTTTTGTGTGTCTGTGTTATTTTTAAGTTTTGATCAATCTTATATAGTCGAAATTATGTAAAATTCACATTAATTCTGTAGTAATTTCAAATTTTCACGTCATTTGCTCGAACTGCGGAACTTTGACGTATTTCAAGTCCCACGAAACTCTTATGCCGTTAAGTTCTTGAAACCTTAGAAACTCACTTAGCAATAAGAGATTACGTTGATTGTCCCATTATTTATTAATGTATTTTGAATCTGGCTGTAAAATTAACTCTTAGCAGCGTAGGGATTGTTCAGTTCGATGTTTCTCCGGTAGTTGCGGTGCGACTTGAGATTTTGTGAATGCGCCCTCATGCAAGCACCCTGCCAGTTGACGGTCTTGGATACTGCTTTATGAATTTTTCTTTGGAATTTCGGATTTGACCTGTTATGTTTCTGTAAATTGGCAAGCGAAGCAACGGCGAATCGAGCCTCTGTTAATATAGTGCATTTCGGCTGCAATCTGAGCCGATGCACAGTGATCTGAAACGCCCAAAAAGTTGGTCAAAACCTCAAAAAAAATTTTCCGAGAGATTTTGTTTGTGGTAGTCGGTAAACGAGGTCCCTTCGCATTTATTTCTCAAAAATCAAATAGATGGGGTGTCTACGAGACGCGTAGTAGCGTCTGAAAGTCGCCCTTGTTACATCGTGCTCAGTGCAACGTGCTACAAGTAACGAGAAAAACAACATTCAAAGTGTATACAGGAAATGCCGAATGAGCAAAAATCTTCAAGAAGATGGAGGAGGTTGAGGTTGAGGTTGGTAATGTGTTTTAACAATTTACTTTGTGTAACAATTGTTCATAAGTTTTACTTTAACAATGTTCCGAAAATCGTCCGAAAAGTTATGTTTCCGTGAGACACTGCGTTGTTCTCAGATTCATAATTCATGTAAAGGCCTTACTATCAGAAAAATAAAAAATTCAGGTGCGACGTTCTGCGATTATCGATGCAATCGATTTATTACATTTCGTTTCTGAAAAATCTGACTTTAAGTTTGGAATCAGGGACCATACAAAACCCACATACACCAAGTTTCATGCAAATCTGATAACAATTTCAAAACAGTGTCCGCCATTTTGCAGTTGCCATTTTGTTTTTGGAAAATCGGACTTCAAATTTGAAATCAGCGACCCTAAAAACCCCCAAGTGGGAAATTTTATCCGCGAAAAATTGAGTCTTTAGGTTTTGACCAACTTTTTGGGCGTTTCCGACCACTGTGCGAAGCCTCGCTGGCCCTATTCTTGAGTGCTCTCTATGAACAAAAATTTATGAACGGTTTGTAATAAAAATAAAAAGCGATTTAGAGTCAGTGCGTACCGTGGTGGTTGAAAGGCGTAGACTTTCGCGATAATTTTTTTTTGTT
>NC_046661.1:49536857-49545889 GCF_010883055.1 Belonocnema kinseyi | reverse complement strand
CATTTACATATACGTATATATTCCAAAGTCATCAATCTACAATTTATCGAGGTGGAATAAACCACTATCGTAGTAGCCACGCTAATATCAGGCTAGTGCCGCTGGGTGAGAGACGTACCATGTGACTGGTACTAGTGAATCAGTGAAGGTAACCACAGTTTTCAACAATTAATATTTTAAAAACTGGGGTCCACTTAAAAATAATTCGTGATAGGTGGCGAATGAAATTTGATAATCCTTTAATTATGCTGACGCCATCTCGATTTGAACTTCGACCCTCAGGCATTCCCCTTGCGAGCTCTAGGATCAAAATTTCGGGGATAAACATTTTTATTGCACGATTTCATGCTTTCCATCGCTTATTGCATCAATTATTATATTTAAATCTTTGCTGTATTCGGCAATTGAAATCCCTGCATTTGTAATTTTGGTAGAAATTGCTATATTTTTTTTACTTGGAATTTGCCTAATTCATTATTCGGTTCATTTCTTGCGTGTGATCTAGTGATTGTACATTTATAGTTTGTAATTCATGTGAGAAACTATTCAATACATTTTTCGTTGTTCGAGTTTTATTTTTGATTGTTTTGGATGGTATTTTCTTATCCTGAAATGTCTTGTCAAATTCTTGAATAATGAGTTCTAAGTCATGGTTATCGAGAGTACAGAAAAGAACTTTACAAATTGAGCCGATTTCGTTTAATAATTCTCTGCTAGTACGAGATTCTCTCAGTATTTGAGATAATAGAAATTTCGAGTTTTCTCAGCGGTTGAGCTATTTTTGAAAGTTTTAATTCGAATAGGGCAGGGCAATCGTCTAACAGTTTTAGATACCTAGAGAAGATTTTTGTATATCTGTGAAAACTGAATTTTGAATTTCTGTGTGTCGATTCCCAGGATTTGTTTCCAAGTCTCATGATAGATCTTGGTTGTCTCAAGGTTTTCAGCGAAAATCGTAGTGTCTCCAAATCCTTAATTTTGTTCATCAGCTTCGATTCTAAACATTAATATGGCTAGGAATATGATCTTTATGGCACCTGAAACTAAAAATAGAATGTTTTTAATTTGTTTGTTTTGTAACATAATTTCACTTTTAAGACGTTATTTATTTTTCCAAAACATTTGGTTTTCAGTAAAATTCGATTCTTTAGTAAAATTCTCTAATTATTTATTAATTGAATTGTGTCGCTAAATTGTAGTTATAGATGTGTATCTAAAACTGTTCGATATCTCGACGCATTTAATTTTCTCTGTTCAGGAAATTGGTCCCGAATATTTGCATCGGCACCATTCCTGATAGAGTATTAAATCTGAAAGTAACGATTTTACTGGAGACTCTAATTGGAAATGAATTTTTGACTGTTTTCTAATGTTAAAAACGAAGATGTGGGATCACAAAAGCGAAAGGAGAATTTCTGTTTAAAAAAAACGTAAAATAGCGTTTCCTCGAACTTTGAATTAAAACTTTCGACTCATCATTCAAGATATTTTTATATTTAAGAAATCCCGCTATTTAATTCTTATAGTCTAGCCCTGACTGATTTAATTCTGACGTTTGGAATTATCTCCCGAATGACAACGTGTTGAAAATCCTACTCAGATTTCTTAAAATCCTAGAACACTGACAAATGGAAATTTTATCACTGGCGCAGATTTCAATTAAGTAAAAGTATTCGACATTATTTTCGAACCTTGTGGAGTAGGTTTTTAATCTCCCGAATTAAAACGGGTTAAATAAGAAGTTTATCCATTGTTCTACAAAATTGACACTTTTGTCAAAAAATCTGTGAAAACACTGTACAATTTAAAATTATTTGTAATTCTAATGCATTCTTAAGGTACATATAATCTTTCCGGTTATGAATTCACGAGAGGCCATTCAGTAGCGTAATATAAATATTATATCAGTCTCTTATTCTGAATGGATGATTCTAATTTCAATTTAACAAATATTTTGAACTGCTTCAGCGTGGATTTGTTGTCTTTACTTGTTAATCAGCACTACATAATTATTATTGCTTTTGATGCCGATGATGTTTTTTTCTCGATTTTTCAATTCTTTCGCGAGCCCGCCTTATATATTTCTCGTTCTCGTTATATATTTCTCGTTCCTAGTGAGGGTGGTAGTGAGGGTAGGTTTGAATCTCTTCTAAATGTGAAATGAAAGGGTGGGAAAAGACAGCTGCTCCATGGATCATCGTTCTATAGGTCATGCAAATGAACTTTAGAGTTTAACCACATTCGATGTGATTGTCAGGCATTGCGTTCCGCATCAAGTCTTTAACTGTCACATGTGCTCTTTCCAAGCCTTGGGGAACCAGAGTGTAGCTGAAATAATCGATGAGCAATGCAATAATTGATTCGAATGTGGCATTTTTTATGGGAATTAAAATTAAGTATTTTGTTAGCATATCTTGAGTCGGCAGAATGTACTGGTTCTTTCCAGCTGTGACAAGCAGGGGTGCAAAAATATACATCCTGATTTTATTTTCAGGATTTGTTGGCGTATCGGAGATGATCGCTTCAGACCTTTGACTAACTCCTTGTAATTTATGAATTTGGCAGTTAGGACACCTTTTGATACAATCAATAATTTCCAAAACCATATTGTCAATTTGTTCACGTCGAGTTAGTTCTGTTGATGCTTTGAAATATGTGTGGATTTTCAGATTTGGATCTCTGTAACTCCAGAAATAAATCAGAATTTTGAGCTTCATTCGCTCGGTGGTTGTTATCCTCGAGTCATCGAAATTTAGGTGTAATAACATAATTTTTCTGTCCATAGAGCCTTGTGCGTGCTCGACCAAGATTTGCAGTCACTATTTCTCGTCATATTCAGGTATCTTGGTTGTATTTCGGTCCAGATTTGCACGGTTTTTTTATATTCGTTCCCAAAGGTTTCCTTGGGCGTTAGGATTATCTGTCTCGCGAGTTTCGGTTTTTGTTTAAGAACCACTTGTAATATTCCCTAAAAAATTGTTCGGTTTCTGGATTAGGACGTTCTTAAGGTTCTTGTTCGAAGGTTGATATTTCGCCAGACTCGGCTTGGCCAATCAGTGGTTCGATAGATACACGCTTATTTGTCGGCCTGCTGGACCTAAAAATTGACTTACTTGAACTTCCATTTTTTCACAGAATTTTTTTACAACGATCTCGTAAAAACAAACATCCATCCACATCTTGTCTCTAAGATGGCTCGCTCATATAGCCTTGCATCCTGGATTCGTATTACATCGCACCCACGATCGTACTTTCTCGCTTTACCTCCCATTAGCAACCTCAGCCTCCGCGACTAATAGCTAATACTTATCTACAATCATTCCTCCTTCATTCCTTCTTCTATTTCTTTTCCTTTTTTCCCATCTGAACCCCTTTACCTATTGTACTGCCCTTTTGTCCCCCCTTTCATTCTACAATAACTCCATACTCATCCTAATCCTTTTTATCTTCTCACACTCCTCCAACTAGTGCTTTACTTTTTATACCCCTTCTTACTGAAATAATGCGTTCTCTTAGAAATTTTTTAATTTATCTGCTATATCATCAGAGATTGTACCTTACCGACAGTAGATCAACCCTTCAAACAATGAAGGCAGAAAATTTACACAATATCGATCAAGTTAAGAATCTTCAATAATAGAAAATGCTTAACGTCTTAGTTCCTGTTAAACCTTGACTCCCTTATTTTCTTCTCCCTTTCTGCCTTCTATTTTTACATGCTGCTCAGCCTATTCATCTCATATACCTTCCTTCTTTTTTCGCGCATGCTTCTCACTTCATCCATTTACAATCCGTTTATTCTCATATACCTTTCCCTGTCAACATCAATATACCCACCACCTCTCCTGTTCACTTTTTTTCATCAACACTCCATAACTAGCGTACCTGCCCCTCTTCCAAAAATTTCTTCTTACAATTTACACAATCGACCTCCCATTATACTTCTTAAACTCATTCTTCCCGTCTTCATGCTGACAATAAAATTACGTGTATTTCTTGTCAACCTCAGTAACCACTCTATACCTCTCTCGTATCCTATTTATCTCCTCACTTTCCTTCCATCCCCACACCACGTCCCCATAGAATAAGAAAATCATCACTAGCGACTCCAAAAATTTCAATCTCCTTCAAAAATTATCTGCGGACAAATTCATTCCTAGCCCCCACAATAGCTTCATCACTACATTGGACCTGCTTACTCTCTCTCTCTCTCTTCTATATAAACATCTATTTCCCGATTCCTCCGAAACTGGAAGTCCAGACACACAAACTCTTTCAATCTTTACAAGTAGCACTATATCATCTGCATAAGCGAGTGACTATATCCTAACCCCTTCTACCTTAATTCCTCCTACCACTTCGGTCACTCTTTTTTGCATCCGATATCCGCTATTAAAATCTCAAAAAGCGTCGAACTAATCCAACACCCTTGCGTCAAGCCCCTCTAAACGCGCCTTCAAGATGCACGAAAAATGCGTACACTTTTGCACCCTTGTTCGTTAATTCTCTATCCAACACATGCTGCGGAACGTAAATATTATCGATAGTGCTACTATCTACCCAAAAGCCCGCCTGCGTCTCGGCCCATCCGGAATCCTTCACCCCTCCATATTTTCTTCAATACCTTCTTCAGCCTCTTCCTAACCTATTGTGTACTAAACAGCCATGCTTCATTCTCTATCCCGTCCAGCCCTGCTGCCTACAAAACTCCTTAATTTCTCTATCTGTGTCTCTGTCTTCTCATTATTCAACTTCTTCACCTCTGCCTCCCTCGTTTTTTTAGTCCTATCATCTCTCGTTCGTGAATCTGAGACGGGAAACAATTCTTCAACAAACTCGCTCCACTTTTCACTCTTTATCTTCTTGCTTATCGCCACTTGATGCTTCCTAAATCTATCTACTACCTTCCACAGATCCCCCATATCCCTTCCATCGACTTCTCTTCAAAGTGGATCGTCCCTAACTGCACCTCATGCTTCTCTATCGCCTCCCTCCTGCAGCTCACCAACTCCCCCAACGACTCCTTGTCTCCACGTTGCCTTCCGTTACTCTCTCGTTTGATCCAAAACCCTGATGGCTGATGGCCTGATTCTACCTTCTCTTCGACTGAAAATTTCTCCGTCTTCTCCCACCCTTTTCATATTTATGCCTTCAAAGTCTATCACTGATACCCATTCCTTACTTATCTCTTAGAATCTCCCACTTCTTATTTATAATCTTATCCTTCGATTTCCTTTCAAAGCTCTTCCCATCCCTTTAAAGTCTCCCTTTCTACTCAGTACCGCCACACCCTCCAGTCTCTCTCTCTTTCTCACTTTCCTTGCAAACCTTCCACCCTTTCTTTAATCCTTTCCATCCCATCCTCATTGTACATAGTCACAAACTTACATTTTTCCCCTTCTATCTATACTGCCCTCAGTTGCGAGCCCTTCCTCTCTCCCTCTCCATGAATTTCTTCCTTTAATTCATCCTTAACCTCTGTTGTATTTCCCCCACTAGCGCTTCCTTTCTCCTTGACTCCGTTTAGCTCCGATAGCTTTCAATTTAAACCTCTTCGGCTATTTCCAACCTACTCTTCACCTTCTCCACCTTTTCCTTTCACTCCCTAATCCCTTCTTCTGTCTGCTTCATTTTTTAACTCTTTCTTTTTCCTCGCTTAACAGCACCATCTTCCTCTAATCCTCCTAATTGTTCCCTTAGCCCTTTTACCTCCTTTCCCATTTCTCATTTCTCACTTTTAGGTCCTTCCTTATAATTTCCATATGCTCCATAGTCCTCCTTTCGACTTCCCTTAACAACCAGATCTTGCTTATGAACACTTATGCTTTTTCTAAACGTACTCTCTACCGCACTTTTTTCCGGACCCTCATATTTGTCTCTCTTCCTCTTCAAGGAATCCTCCCCCTCGTTTGCTCTAGAGACTCTATGCCTTGCCTTCTCACTTCCTTCGTTGCGCTGTTTTCCTCTCCCCGACGCGCCACTCGACACTGGGCTACGTACAGTTTTCTGTGGTGGCGTGTGTAATATTTCCTCCACGTCCAATTCACTACAGGCACAACCCGTACTCTCGCTGACCACCTTCTGTTCCAGCAGTACCTTTTGCAACCTACAGATGTCTATCAAGACTGTTGCCACTCGCCGCCCTAAATTGTCCTTTTATCTCCCTTATTTCCTTTATACTACCCTTAAATGACACACTTTTCTCTTCCCTGAAATCCCCCAGCACTGCGAGTACCACCCTTGTCTCACTTTAAGTCCCCACCTTTTGACCACACACGCACGACAAACATAGACCAACACTACGAGATCTATTTCGGGCAGTTCGAGTTCTAAGTCGATATTAGATCTATCGAGTGCTTACTGAATAGTATCATGGCATATTGGAAAGACGCGTGAGAGGGTGGATCTTAAAGTTGAATAACCATCTGCGTGAATCGGTAAAAATTGTGAATTAACGTCCCAGCAGATATTGTCAAAGATGTCTGACTGCCACACTATTACCAGCAGTTTTTATAAATTGCTGTATAATACTGTTCAGGATCATTTAAAATTCTTAAAATGTAGCAACAAAGGTGCCCTTCTGGGGATCGAGAATTGTTTGCTGTAGTCGCGATAGCGTAAGACTGGTGCTTAACCTTAACCATCCACACTCATCAGTCTGTAGCTTGAGTCCAGTTTTACGAAGTCGTGAAAAAACTAATCCTAAATTTTGATTGTGTTATTCAACACTCGATCTGTGTCCCTTAAGAGTCCCTTAAGTCGAACACCGAAAAAAATTTTGTTTGCCAAAGCTGACCCAAAACATCGTCAATTATAGGAATCG
This sequence comes from Belonocnema kinseyi, assembly GCF_010883055.1. NCBI lineage: Eukaryota > Metazoa > Arthropoda > Insecta > Hymenoptera > Cynipidae > Belonocnema > Belonocnema kinseyi. Next base: position 49,539,066 of record NC_046661.1, on the reverse strand, counting down.
GATAAGCGTCTTGGTCAGTGATTTCCTTACTTTTGCAGAAGTCCACAATAATTCGGCATTTTCGCTTCCCCGAGGCATAAATATTCTTAGATCCTACCCAAAACGGTGAATTATAGGGCGAATCGTAGTGTCTGAGTTTTTTCTGGCATGTGAGCTACTTGAGTTTCAGTCTCCTTTCTGTTTCACTCACTACAACAATATGGTTGGTACTTGGAACAACTTTGGTAACAGTTCCTTTGAGCGCAGGTTCAATGTGACTAAGTCGAGAATTCTCCGTTAAAATTTCAGTTCGTGGTGCAAATTCTTTTTCTGAGACATGATGAGTTTTCTCTTCTTCAGGCTTGATTTAAAGGAACTAGTATTTAAATTTCTGTGTGCTGATTACATTTTCATTAAGAGATTTGTTGGAAAAAGGTAACGGTATTTCATTATTTTCAATTCGAAAAATGTGTGCCGTTAAGTTTTATCCTACCTACATTTTGTGCTGCTGGGCGATATAGCCTAGTCAGAGATTTGAAGTTCGGGTATGGTTTCAGAGTGAAAGAAACGGGCGGTTGAATTTGAGCATAACTGAGCCGTGTACTTCTAGTATTTGGTACATATCTATTTCGTGGGACAGAAGTGTATGATTATTTATGTGTGATGTATTGCATGTGTTTGAATGGACAATGTTGTAGTCCAGGAGCCAGCAAATTTTTTTGGCAACCAATTTTCTTCCGCGTTATACTTTGGGGAATGCTTCAGACAGGTGTACTATAAGTGAAGTTAGTGTCAGTTAATATAATATCTAAACGAAAGAAAACGTCAAATGGCACTACGTGGGTGGAAAACCCATCAGCTGGTCATGCAAAAATTTAAAAAAAATTAATTCCATCATTTTTTTCCTCTTAAAACTACGTCAGATGATAATCTACATGGTATTTTTTATATAAATAATCGTCAGCTAGCTGTATGTGGGTGGAATTAATCATTTTTGCAAAAAATTAAAGAATTTGTAGGTTTAATATGAAAATATCTATTATAAGATGCATTAAAAATTAGATATATTTAAACTTTTCAAGACATAATGTAAGAAACAAAGAATGCTAGATTTCATTAGGCTAATTATTCCTTTTTACGGATTTTATTAACTAAACATAGATGCTCATTGCATTTAAACAATTCTAAAACATCCTAACGCTTGTTAAAGCCAGATGAGGTCATCGACCCTTATGTTAAGTTGAGGAACTAGTCTCGATCTTTATTTACAATATTGTCTGAAAACGACAATGGCACAAAAGGCTTCTTAGGTCCTAACGCGACTACCTAATAAAGACTTGTGATTCTGGCTATCATTCTGGCTGATTCTGGCTAGCATTTCTGAGCCTACCCTAACAATAGTCTCTCATTTATTTTATTTCGGATTTTCAGAAAAAGGGCACTGGAGTTCTCTCTTTGAATTTACAGAGATATTTTCTCTCTCACTCTCATTCACCATTGAATGCTTCGCAAACGAGTAGAGCGGTAAACCATCTCATCTGGATCAAAGCACTCAAGGATGATTGATAAATTGTAAATATTAATGTTCTATTTTACTGGGCAAGTATCACGGTGAACCCTGACGTTACCAGAAAATGTTAACACAAAACCACAAGTAGATCTAATGAAAAATTTAATCTCGCTGCTGATCGTAGGACTCAAAAATAGAAAAATGCGCGATATGATTTATTCAACCGTTGTGGAAGGCTCTCAGAATGCTGAATAAAATTGATGATGTCACCCTGAAATTTCTCAGTATCGGGCATAAAGTGAGAGTATCTTTTAACGAATCGTTGGGGAGATGAATCTCTTTCGTAGACTTATTGAGAACTTAACGCTTTAAGGAAGAAGTTAAAATAGATGATTTTAAAAGTGGATATTTCAACAATCTCCACACTAGGGTGTATTGGAACAGGAGAGAAAGAGAATGAATCCTCGAGCCATCCTTTCAATTTTCACCCTCCGATCTGAGCTTTTCACCTGCAAGATCCCAACTATCGTTTTTTGGTAGAGCGGCCCTTTTTATATTATCTCACTCCCACGCACTCTTAAACTTACGTAATATCGTACGGATGGGAGTCGTTGCAGTCTGCGCTCTCGTCTTTCTCCTGTGAATGACATCCTTTTAGAGGACTTGCACAGAAGATAGAGGTTTTGCCTAAATTTAGGCTAGCAATTACAACTCACAGGT
>NC_046661.1:49531874-49536757 GCF_010883055.1 Belonocnema kinseyi | reverse complement strand
ATCGATTTTCAATAATATCTCCTGAATTACCTTCAAAAGGAGCCCTTGAACATTCGAAAATGTTCAATAGCCACCGAGATAGAGCGTCGCAACGTGGACCCTGTTTGATAATTTTTTACGAAAATCGTTGGAAATTAGTTTACTATCTATGATTTACATGCAAATAGAATTTCTGTAGATTTTGATTCTACTTTTTTTTGCACCTCAAGACATGATAAATTGTGGAAAAACTGATTTTTAACAATTTTCGCGGAGAATGATCATTAAAATTCCACATTAAGACGCTCTATCTCGGTGTTTATTGAACATTTTCGAATGTTCAAGGGATCATTTTCAAGGTATTTGAGTTCCCTATCAATGTAAATAATCATATTTGGGATAAAATACATTCCTAAGGTACATAAGGCTTATTGTAGGTATATATAAGGTATTATTATTATATAAGGTATATAAGGTTCGAAAGACAATTTAATTCTCTACAAATCACATGACGACAACTTTTGTGATAAAATACATGCCTGAGGAGATATTCTCCAAAAACCGATTATTGGTACTTTTGAATGAACAAAAAAGTGACTTTCTCGCGAAAAGGATGTGTTCAGATTTTGACTCAATGAGTTTTAAGCATTCCGGACGGGTTTTCCACCCACGTACAGCCAACTCACGATTATTCTTATGAAGAATATGCAGATTATCATCTGACGAAGTTTCCAGCGGAAGAAAATCATTAAATTAATTTTTTCTACATGTTTGCATGACCAGATGATGGGTAGGTTGGTGAGGGGTATCTGATGCCGACGTACTCTGCGCTCTTAGGACGGCCACAGGAACGCCTGTCGACCACCGAACGAGTCGGTCATGGAAGCAGAAAAAGGGTTCGCAGCTGCATTGCCGCGAGTAGGCCGATCAGGGGCCTAAGCTCGAAGTAGGGCCACAGAACTGCCTGTAGACCATCGATTGAGTCGATGGCGGCAGAAGGAGCGAAGGGGGTTTGCGGGTTAGTTTCCGCGAGTGAGTCTGTCAGAAGCACCTGACGCCGGCGTACCGTGGGCTCGAAAGGCAGTTACAGGAGCTAGTGTCCATCACAGATTCAGTCGGTCACGGGGAGCAGGATGTGATGTCACTGGTTTGTAGGTGTAATGTCTGGCCCCGTGCAATCTGCTGACGTAATGGATGATTATGCGTGAGAGCGAGCATGTTTCGGAAGCGCGGTCGGTGTGTATTCACATGCACACCGTTTCACGGCACGTTACACCTCCCCCCATTTAGAAAAGTAAAATTACCGGTAACAGTAATGACATTCTAGCAAAAATAAACATTGGCGAAGAATCAAAAAATTAAAAAAGATGCAATTTTTAATGTTGGTCTTAATTTTCTTCTACTCACGTCATTCTCGAAAACCATGCTACGAACAGTACCGTAATGTTTTAAACGTATTCCCGGCCCACTCCTCGTTTTCCTGTTTCTTGCACGGAAACTCTCTGCATAGGACTCCGCCTGTTCCGCACCAGCAGCACAATTTTGTTGGGTTTGTTTCGGCAGTCTTCACCGGCGCGGCCTCATTACTTACAGTGTCAGCAGACCTCGCTGCGGTTGTAAGTGGGTTTGATGATAGAGTTTGGTCGTCTTGAAGGTTTGGAAAATGGGCGATGGCCTCTTCAGGCGTCGTTCATTTGGTATTCAAGAGCTTCCTCTATTTCTTCACGTCTTTGCTTTAAGGCGTCGGGAATACTCCCCTTCGAGAGCCGGATGTGTGTGTAATACAACGTTTTCATTGTTTTTTAAAGGGTGAATCCTCTTCGACGTCTTGTCAGTGTTAGCAGGGCTGTCACATAGTTCCGGAGTTCGCTTTTAAGGGTCTAACTTGAATCTCGATCTCGTCTCTAAGGTTCAAAAACTCGCGCTTTATCGCGAATTTCTCCTCAATTTTAAGTGCTAAATTGCGCGCGGCTGTCCCACTATTTTCTGATTTAACCGCGTAATAAAGCTCATTGAGGAATTTCCCAAAACGCTTATTGTAATTTTGCACGCTATCAGTACCCTGCCAACAAGAGTCTACCTTTGTGTAAAAATTTTTTATGGATGTACCGGAATCCAAAGTTACCTGTAGTGCCTGGTATAAATCATCATAATCATTAATCGAAACGTGCTGGAATGATCGCTTTGCATCGGCTATCATTTTTCCTGTTAAAATAAAATTAAGCAGCAGGTTTGGTTATGAACAGCATGGACGTGCGCGTTTCACACTTTACATAAAGTTTTGTGCAACAACTTCATCTCTTCCGTTAAGGGTTTCTACGGTGAGAATGAGTTCCTTTGCAGGTGCGAGAGTGTCTAATCTTTGTTGTGGGATCCCTATTCTTCTCGCTTGATTTTCCGTGCATAGAATTTTGTGCATATACATCATCTTCCGTTATAAGTTGGTCCTATTTCGTAGCTATACTTCTTATTTCTTTCACGCCTTTAAAATTGTCTTTATTTAATTTAATTAATTAATTTAATTTATTATATATATATATATATATATTTCATTTATTTAATTTAATTTAATTTTTTACCTATTTTGATTGATTTAAGCCTCAAGGATTTTACTGAAGCTTGCTGAAAATAATTGGGAATTATCTCGGGAATTATTTTGGGGATTGTTTTGGGAAATTTCTGTCGTTAACATATTGACGCGGTTTTTATCGATAATTCTAATAGATAAATTCGCCAAATGATATAATATTGAAAAAAAGAACTTATTTACTAAAACTATTTTTACGGTAATGCTTCCACGCAAATTTATTTTCACGAATAACAAAATTATACTGTCTAAGAAAGAATCTACACAGAATCACAAAATATGAACAATACTTACTTGTCTTTTCTCTTTTGAAGAATTATCTGGATCGTCCGACATCATTTTCACCCAATTGACGTGATTTTTCAACACAAAAACACCATATTTTTGTTTGAAGTATTAAGAAGTTTCAATCTGTACTCTAAAAAGAAAATCAAGCAGAATACAGCAAACATTCAGCTTTTGATTGATTTACTTTATTATTTACATAAAACAAGATTCTAGTGACTTCAGCATAATGAATTGCTGTTCCCACAACGAAAAAAATATGTAACTATATTAGTTTAATAATACCTTGAAATAATACGCTTCGCATAAATTAGAACTCAGTGGGTAAAAAAGTCGAGCTGGAGCTCTTCATTTAATTTGTAATTTTATCGGTTTGAGGATAGAACCTACGCTACAGCAATACCGAATTATTTCGATCAAGTAAGTATTGAAATGGAGCAGTTCTTCATGTAGATCTCGCAACATTCATAAGTTGAATGTTAGCTGTTCTAAAGCATCGAAGCAGATACAGTTCCACTTTTGTATCGGGTACGTAACGAAATTTGAATCACAGTGCGTCGATATAGATATAGTACTCGCTATGCGTCGCTCCGTTCGACTCTGTTGTTTCGAATGACGAGGAACAGCGTGGATCCAACAAATCTGTAACGTAGGAGCTTCGTGTGAACATTGCGCTGAGTTGAGGCGCCGGACAATATGTGTTGGAAAAAATGAAAGAATAATTATTTAAGTATCAAATCTCGCATGCTCTCAAATTTAAACGTTACAGATTCGTTGGATCTTCGCTGTTCGTCGTCATTCGAACCAGCAGAGTTGAATGGAGCGAAGCATAGCGAGCACTATAAATATCGACGCACTGTGATTCAAATTTTGTTACGTACCCGATACAAAAGTGGAACAGTATATGTTTGGATGCTTTAGAATAGCTGATATTAAACTTATGAATGATGCGAGTTTTACTCGAAGAATTGCGCCATTTTAATACTTACTTAATCGATGTAATTCGGTATTGCTATGGCGTCGGTTCTATACATAAACCGATAAAATTATAAATTAAATGAAGAGATCCAGTTCGACTTTTTCACCTACTGAGTTCTAATTTATGCGAAGCGTATTAGTTCGAGGTATTATTAAACTAATATTGTTGTACATTGTACGAGATGCAAAGGTTTCACAAAATCACATATTACAAATACTTGGTTTAGGCATAAAATGATCCACATGTACACCTGGTCTAAAGGAAATAGCCGCAGTACAATTGACTTTGTTGTTGCGGATGAAAGACTTAGAGAGTTAGTCAAAGGTACAAGGGTCATGAGGGGTCCTGAATGCAATACTGATCATTACCTTCTGATCTCAAAAATTAACTTAGGTTGGGGTTGGAGAAAAAAGAAACCCAAGAAAGCAAAACAAACGTGAATCAAAATTGAGAACCTACAGAAACCGGATGTGCGAATAAATTTCCAAAATAAGGTAATCGAAAGCATAGATAGGGCAACATGGGAGGACCGTATAAAAAAAAAGATTTAGAGGGCGCCTGGACAATGTTACGGGATATCCTTGTTAGATGCGCGATCGAAGTGTGTGGTACCGCAGTTGTAGGAAGAATGTCTGGTAATGCGTGGTGGAATGATGAAATTCAGGCTGCCCAAAAAGCAAAAAGAGAAGCGTACAAGAGAACTTTGAACATCGTAGGCCTTAGCAATGAGGAAATAAGTGGACGTAGAAATGATTATAGACGCAAAAACAGGATAGTTAAACGATTAGTTAAAGAAAGTAAAGATACAATTAGAGCAGAAGAAGAGATAAAAATACAAAACGACTTTGAAGAAAGCAGGAAACTACTTTATAAAAAAATGAAAGGAAACAAATGTACAGAAATTGTCAACATGAGAAATAGTAGGGGCGGAAATGGTATATGATTCAGATATAATACTAGAGGCTTTCAGAGACTATTTTAGGAGACAATTCGGAGATGAAGCTATAGGACACCACAACTGCGATGTTGAACACGATGCGTTGGAAAACTCAA
>NC_046661.1:49528735-49531774 GCF_010883055.1 Belonocnema kinseyi | reverse complement strand
ATATTTTATTAAATGATGAGAGAATTGAACAAGTTGATAAGTTCGTATACCTTGGTAGCTTATTTACTAAGGACGGGAAGATAGATGAGGAATTAGATAGACAAATAAATGAAGGTAAGAAGGTTATTGGTACAGCAGGTCCCCTTATCAGAAGTAAAAATATATCAATTAAAGCTAAAATGGCAATACATAATTCTATATTTGTACCGACTGTACTATACGGTAGCGAGACATGGACTTATCAAGAAAAAGATAAGAGTAAAATTAACGCAATTGAATGTGTGAATGAGACCCTACTTAGAAGAGACATAAGAAGTCACAGAAACACGAGAGCCTGCATGAAAAAATGCATGGACATAAAAGAAGCTAGAGAAGTATGCCAGGTCAGGAAAGTATGGCGGCAAATAGTTAATAAAAAGAGTGTCAGTAGAGTGAATGGCGCCTGAAACAAAGAGCTTGGCTATTAGTGGACCCAAGTGGGGAACCTTACATAACGACTTCGTGAGGTTCTTCGCTTGGGGTGATTGCTAGAGAGATTGATCAGCAACCTGGGTCGGAGCAGTCTTGCGGAACGAACGTGTTATTTACTTAAATAGCACGAGAATTCTGGATCAATCTGAAAAATCTCTATCTCTTCCACACACTACTCCTTTCCCCTGCCGAGTGAGTCACGCCTACCACGAAAGGGAAATGGCTTAATGGTATAATAACAAGGAAATCTCAAAATATTCATGAAGATATCTGAATTATCTGCCATACTTCAAATTGTATCTTTTTCTTATTTATAAAAGATTCAGAAATCTCCGTTCAAAAACTCTTTAAATTATAAGATTTCAGCTCTAATTGAACAGCAATTGGATAATTGCTCCTTATGTTCCTTATGCTGTAGATATTTCCCAAATCTTTGGAAGAATTTTAAGTGTCTATGGCAGTTCTTTTAAAGTCCTCGAGCGTGTATGCGATGTATCTGGGATGAAAATTTAACATCTTGACGTAAACAGAATGTGGCAGTAGTCCATAAATAAAAATAATGTCAACTAAAACAAAATATTTCATCTATTCAATTAGACACTTTGGGAGATTTGCAGTTGAAAGAGCTTAATATTTTGAAGAAAAATGTGGTCTATTCGTCTTATCTAATCAAGTCAATTTATTCGACCCGATAATAGCAATACACAAAAATTGTATACCTAATAAAAGTCATTACTTCGATGTACATTTGATAATCATATACAATTTTCCTGTCAATATACGTTGGATGATTTGTTTTTAATTCACTAAAAATCGTTCTAACCAGCCTCTAAATCTTCAATTTTTTGCAAGAATATTGGCAACGTTATATTTGGTGCTGCTTAATATTTAGAACAAAAAATTTGTTCTGTTAATTTTAGCGAATCTCATTAATTTATCCCACCCGATAATAGCCAATACGCAAAAATTGTATACCTAATAAAACCCATTACGTCGACGTACATTTGGTAACCATAGACTGTAAAAAAAACATTTTAAAATTGCACTTCAAAGTGTAAATTTACAGATATAAAATGTCATTTTAGATACATTAAAATTACAGGTTAGAAAGAAAATTTCCACATGTTCTGTAGAATGACGTCTCTTACAGATTTAATTCTATGAGTTTGCATGAATTCATACGACGTGTTGAAAATCACTACGTTCAGAGTGGGTAAAAAAAGGACTCACGCTGTACATAGTAAAATTCCTCAAACTGGTAAAATTAGCGACTGCGCATAAATTTCTATTTTCTAACGAAAATTTCTCCACTTTATAGTGATTTTAGATTCGTCCGTATAATATTCCACATTTGTGAAATTTTCGCGTTGCTTTTTTTCGCTCGTTTGTTCGCGTGTTATGAGCGAAGGTACATTTTAGTTTGCAAACTTTATAGCTCACTTCCGACGAAAGCGTAAATGCGAGTTTTTGATTTTAAATTATAAATTTTATGCCATATGAGCTTGCGTAATTATAAATATATTCCTAATATGATCTAAATGATTTGAGTATTTGAGGTTAGATTGATATTTTAGAGAAATTTTCCACTTTCCGTTGTTTTATTTAACGCCACATATTAAATTTTAGTTTAGTTGAGAATGTTACACTTTTGTACAATTTTAAACATTTCTATGCTAATTTCATGCCACTGCGCGTGAGTCCACTTTTTACATACGTTTAGCGTACTAAAATTCCACAACCTTTTTTTAAAGTGTATACAGTTTTTCTGTTAAGTTGCGTTATATCATTTGTTTTTAACCTGATAATAGCCAATACACAAAAATTGTATACCTAATAAAACCTATTACGTCGATATACACTTGGTAACCATATACAATTTTCCTGTCAAGTTGCGTTAGATCATTTGTTTTTAATTCATTAAAAATCGTTCTAACCAGCCTCGAAATCTTCAATTCTTTGTGAGAATATTGGCAACTTTATATTTGGTGCTGCTTAATATTTAGAAGAAAAATTGGTTATGTTAATGTTAATAAATCTGATTAATCTATCCCAACGATAATAGCCAATACACAAAAATTATGTCCCTGATAAAACTCATTACGTCGATGTAAATTTTGTAATCATATACTATTTTGCTGTGATGTGATTAAAAAGTAACTGCCTAGTATTACGGAACTATCCGTTAAAAGAACCGGCGAAGAATAGCGCTATGTCTAGTATTACGCACAATTATGTAATGATAGACAGTTCGGATTAAAAATCGTTCTAAGTTGCCTCTAAATCTTCAATTATTTTCGAACTTTCTGAAATTCGAATATTTTTTTAATGTTTGTGTTTATGATATTTTATATTTAAGGAGCAATCGTGATTTTGGAGTTCGGCAAGATTTGAAATCCCAAAAGTAACTATGATTTATAAGAGGAATTGAGTTACAATGAAGACAAGGTCGCAGAAACCATGTTGGACCCTGTTGAGACTCACTCAAGTTATTATTTATTATTATTTATGGTACAAAAACATCTGCCCTGAAACGTGTCTGTACCCACTTTCTTAGGATAAATTCTATTA
>NC_046661.1:49497494-49528635 GCF_010883055.1 Belonocnema kinseyi | reverse complement strand
TTGCTAATAGCCTAAAAAGCATCCCTGCGTGTCAACAATATGCTAGAACACTTGCAGGAAAAATGCAGAAGGCGGTTGTCCTTGGGTCGCTCCGTGTTCTTAAGGTCCATGAGGCTTTTGCTGAATCGTCGTATTGATTCCTTTACAGACTGTAACCACCTATCTCACGGTTTTGAGACGTGGTTATGGCTGAAATTTTACCGCGATTTCGCTGGAAGCGGGTGCAGTTTTTCAGATTAGCACCCGCTCCCGGCGAAATCCTGCGGTTGTCCTTATGACAAATTTTTAATTATATATATAATCACCTATCTCACGGTCGTCAGACGTGATTGTGGCAGAAATTTTACCGCGATTTCGCTTGGAGCTGGTGAAATTTTTCTGATTAGCATCCGCACCCGGCGAAATCCTGCGGTTGTCCGTATGACCAATTTTTAATTAATTATTATTGAATTTAATTATTATTAATATTAATATTATAATGATAAATTATTATATCAATATTAATGAAAGGTTGACTATTTATTAATAAAAATAGTTCAACTTTTAACTAAAACAATTAGTTTTCAGCCAGAAAATAAATTTTGAAGAAAGGACATAAATAAAAAAAATGGTTAAAATTGTTTTCAGAAAAATAGTTAGATTTTTGAAGAAAAAGGTAAATTTTTATCTAAGAGGCTGAACTGTATACTAAAAACAGGAATTTTTAATAAAATATATGAATTTTTCAACAAACATATTTATTTTTCACAAACACTAATTTTCTATACAAAAAATCAATGTTTAATCATAATTAAATTTTGGACAAAAAAGATTAAATTTATACCAAGAAAGACGAGTATTCAATCAAATGCAAAAATTTTCAATTAAAATAGATCAATTTTCAATGAAACATGGAATAGTTAAAATTCTTTAAAATCGTTGAAATTATTGAAATGAATTGAAAATTCCTTGGAATGTTTTAAAATATCCTAAAATATTTTAAATCCTTTAAAGGATTTAAAGTTATTTAAATTCTTTGAAATTCCTTCCGATCATAAAAATAAGTTGAAAATTTCTTTGCATCTTTTAAAACATCCTCAGATATTTAAAATCTTTTGAAATCTCTTGAAATTTTTTAAAGCTCTTGAAAATTCCTTGAAATTTTAAAAATACCCTGAAATATTTCAAGTCCTTAGAATCTTATACTAAATTATTATAATCAACCCGGTAATAAGCGTTGAATTCAGAAAAATGAAGAATTTGTATTCCCATGAATACGCGATTTTTGCTCCGTCTAAAAATCTCCCAACGGGAACAGAAAAAGTGAAAATCCTATTACTCTCAATTAACTTAGTGAAATTTAATGAAAGCATGTATTTAACCTGTTTTTTATTATTAAATATTTCTATAACTAATAAATTCGAAAAATTTTAAAATTTATATTTATTTACATTTTAATAATTTATTTAAACGTCTTAAAAAATACATCAAAGAAATCTATTTAAATGTGTGAATTAAAATAATTTTAACTCTAGAGAGGCGGACTTGAATTAATTAAAATTAAATTTTTAAAGCTTATATTGCACGTGCAGCAATCCAAAGAATTTATTACGCATATTAGGTGAACTTATTAAAAGGAATTAAAAAATCTTAAAATATGAACACTTTTGGGAATAGAATACATATCTGTGAGGTTATCTGTCGGTACCATTACAAGGAATTAAATATATGGAAAACACATTCTCTTTTTGGGAATAGGAAACTATGCGGCGACCGCTTTGGAAATAGAAACAAATTAGTTTCTGAGATATCCTATTCTTATAATGACATTTTAGACAGATGGAAAAATCGCGCATTCGAAATAATAGAATAATCTTCACTTTTCCGCTAAAATCTAAAAATATTCAGTTTTTCTCTATTTAACGCTTGTTACCGGGAATTGAAAATTCCTTGAAATCTATTAAAATATTCCTAAATATATCAAATCCTTTAAAATCTTATATTAAATTACTGTAATCAATTGAAAATGCCTTGGAAACTTTTAAAATTCTATTCAATTTTTCAAATCCTTCAAAATTTTTTGAAATCTTTTGAAATATTTTGAAATTCTTTAAAGCTCTTGAAAATATCTTGAAATTTAAAAAATACCCTGAAATATTTCAAATCATTTAAAATCTCTTATTAAATTTCTTTAATCAATTGAAATTCTTTGGAAATTCTTTCGCTTGAGTTCGTCAAAAAAATAATTCATGAAAAAAAAAATGTCTCTTATTTTAAATTGGAAAATAATATTTTACAGCTTTTAAACTAAATAATAAAATACTTCATTTTTATACTATTTGTTTAGTTGAAAATTTCTAAGCATTATACTGTACTCGATCAAAAAAAAATATTTGCAATATTCCTAATTTTTTTTAGAAATTATGTGCTTATAAGCATGAAAAAATACAACAGCAAAGCAATGAAACAATTAAAATCTAAATGTTAACTGAAACTGTGAAATGAGTTTCAGGACTAAAATGCTAATGAAAATATAGTAAATAGACAAAAAAATTGTTAAAATTTCCTCTCAACAAAATATAGGTTTAAATCCTATAATTAAATTTTTGTAATATTTTCATAATTTAAACTTTAAATATTTAAGGATGTTTTAAAACATTTCAAGGAATTTTCTGTTTATTTTTTATAATTTATAAGACTTTTAAAAAATTTAGAAAGATAATTTTTTTAAATTCCAAAGTACATTAGAAATCTTAAAAAAAAGTTCTAGGTATTTTAAAATATTTCGAATGATTTGAAAAATTTGAGAGAATTTTAGAAGGTTCCAATGAATTTTCAATTTATTACAGAAATTTAATATGAGATTTTAAAGAACTTGAAACATTTCAGGGTGTTTTTAAAATTTCAAGATATTTTTAGGAGCTTTAAAAAATGTCAAGAGATTTCATAAGATTTTGAAGGATCTGAGAGAATTTGAAAAGATTCCAAGGAATTTTCTATTGATTACAGTAATTTTATGAGATTTTAAAGGATTTTATATATTTTAAAGTATTTAAATAAATTTTTAGGAATTTTCAATTGATTATATTAATTTAGTATGAGATTCTGAAGAATTTGAAATATTTTAGAGTGTTTTTAAAATTTCAAGGAATTTTCGAAAGCTTTAAAAAATTTCAAGAGATTTGAAATGATTTCAAATATTTTATTTTTAAAAATTCCAAAGTACTTTAGAAATCTTTAAAAGATGTGAAGGTATTTCAAAAGATAGTTGACAGGGTCTAATTGCGATTCATCAGTCATTGGGCGAAGCAGTATCTGCTCTGCATACATTTTAATCTCCTGAATCTAGTGTTAGGCTGCCCGTACGAGTCCCGTACTAATGACAAACACTTCAACATTTTTGTCGGAACCAGCTCTCTTAAAAAATTCTATTTTCTTTAACTGAGTTTTGTGTCTGGCTTTCTGGCCTAGTCCCGTACTCAAGGCGAGCACCCCGACTTTTTCCTCAAGGTTGCAAGTTTTCCGGCCGAATCCCATGCTCAAGGGAAGGACACCCGACTCTTTCTTCGGGACTTGCTCTCTTGATTCCTGAGAAGAGGAAAACCGGGCCGTGGGGTGGGAATGACGGGCCCCTATATGTAAATTTGAAAAGTTAGAATCCAGGCCGATGAAAACTAGGGATTTGGGAACGATCTCCCCGTTCCCGCGTCAGGCCTGGCTCTCTTTAACGAACCTTACTTCATCTCAGTTTGATTCGAGGCCTTCCGATCAAATACCGTACTCAGGGCCAGCACCCATAGTCATACAAAGCAAACTCTCGTTGCTAAAAAACGGGTCAGCACACAAGAGATGGACCGTCGCTTTCATTGAGCATATCCACAAAAAGCACGTGATTTACTAACGAACTCCTGACTATGGACGGCCTGGCAAGCATTCATTCGGCTACGAGAGCCGAAACGGGTCTATTCACCTTCGACTAGCAGCCTGTAGAACCAGCAACTGTATATGGCCTGCCTGAAAGCTTATCGGTAAGAGAGGAAGCCAGCTCAGAGATCCATCCTTGCATAAACATCTGCAGGCGAAGCCTTTACACCCCATATTAGGGGTATTGAATAATTCCGTATCTTGGGGCACCCTTCCCGAACTCAGACTCGCTCAACCACCTCTCTACTCCGGAAGCCCCCCCCCCCCCCTCTCTTCTTATCTGCATATGACAGCCAAGTTTCATTAACATTTTTGATTTTGAAAGGTTTTCAGTTTGGAATTATTCAATTTATAAAAGGAATATGTCAGAATAGAGTGTCCCTTATTTTTTATTTAGCGAATATCTTCTATTTCATGTGCCAGTTTTCTTCAAGCCCTCAACATGGAACGCAAAACTTGAGCAAAATTGGTTATTATTTAGAGTCCAAGCAAAGAGCATGAAGTTTCTCAGACTGGCTCCACAATCTATACTAAGAATTGCACGTACGTCGACGTACGTTGGTATCAACGCGCACATGTGCTTTGTTTCCCATCGCTACCAGCCGGCACGCGTGTTTCATTGGTTCATATTCCATTATTTCTGTGATGCAATGCAGTTCAATATTTACTAGAACACTGGAATGTAAACCAATAAAACACACTCTACAGTTGGTAGCACTGTACAAAAACGCACATGTATACACTGATGCCAATATGCATCGACGTAGGTGCAATTCTTAGAACACATTATGCAGTCAGCCTCATTGATTTAACACGGTAAAAAGTCAGCTCATTTTAAATCGAATATCTAAACGCAATGATATGTTGCTGTAAAAAAATTGAGTTCAACTTAGTATTGCGGTTTATAAACGCTTTTTAAAGTTCTTTTTTATAAATAATCATTAATCGGTGAGTTAGGAATACTCATTCACCTGTTTACTGATTTTCAATTGCTGAAATAATTTACATTTGTTCAAAAATTATTTTTTTCGAAAAACATTGCCAAATGAACTCATATCCTAGACGTTATGAGTTCTTTAATCATTTATAATAATCACGTAACTTGAACAAAAGAAAATTGTTCAAACAATTTAAATTTGTCTGAACATTTCCGAGTATTCTTAGAAAACAAATCGCGGTAATTGAAAATATTAGTATTTAGCCATTTAGTATTATTTCAATAATTGTGATATAATGTATATAAATTACTTTATTGTTATCATTCATTAAACAAACAGTGGTCCTGAATCAGAAATTATTATCATTTACGAAAAAAATTTTTAAAAAGCGTTAATAAACTGTAATATTATAAAAAATTCAAATTTGTCACTTGTAAGGTTTTCTTTGGGGACCCATACAGAAACTTAGAAGTGATTCTTATTTTCTGACGAATTCTTCGCGATATATTAATATATTAGTATAATAATACATTTTTTAGCTATTTTTAGTGGTCCTATTCACGCCTCATTTTATGATTGAAAATCTGTCCACTTAAAAATAACTTGATAATCAGACTAAGAAATGCATTAGCTTAAAAGTCTATTTACTGGGTGAAAAAAACTCAGATACATCAGTCGGGGCTAGAGGTTGTTCTTATTAAATATAAAACTTTTTTAATTTATAGAATTGAGCCTCCCGCGATCAAAACGGGACACGGTCGAAATGCCTTGGTTTGAGTTGGCCTCTTGGTTATTCCCGTTCTTGATTTTTTCAAGTCGGATTTCCAATTTCTTTGAAATAGGATATGCTTCTTAAAAATTGAAACTCCTACTTGAAAAAGTCGAGAACGGGAAAAAGCAAGAGGCCAACTGAAACCAGGGCGTTTCGAGGGTGTCCCGTTTTGATCGCGGGAGGCTCAATTTGTGTTGCAAATCTTGAAAATTTGAAATTTTTTTTGCAATTATAGAATTTTGAACACGCACTTTTGAAATTGTTCAATTTTTTAAAATAGTTTATTTACTTTATTTTGTCCAAATAGCCCACCGTTCCCAGAACGGATATCAGTTAGGTTCAACCTACGAAAAACATCGCTTACCAACTAAGTCAGAGTACCTATCGGTTTAAATAGTTACTAAATCTGAATTCGGGGTTTGTTTGACCTCATAAGGTCACAGTCAAGGTCAGTTATAGGTCAAACATACAGAATCCATCGTTAACGGACTAGACGAGATACATATAGGTTTTTGGGGTCACGACATTTTAATTCGGTGTCCGTTTAATCTAAAAAGTTCACGATCAAGGTGAATTTAAGGTCAAATCTACGACATCTTAAACCCGCAAACTCTAAACCCACAGTATCAAACAACAAATACTTAGTACCTCAAACTTCGAGCTTATAACCCGAAAGCCCGAAAACCCTAAGTCCAAAAACCTTAAGCCTACAAACGCTGAGCCTAAAAACCCCAAGGCGAGAAAGACTATATTCACAAACGCTATGTCCAAAACCCCTAAGACTACAAATCCCGATCCCACAATTCCCAAGCTTAGCAACACCATTCTTACACACCTCAAGCCCACACATTTTAAGCCCACAAACACCAACCCTACAAACCTCAAGCCCACAAATCCAAAGTCCACAATTCCCAAGCCCACACAAATCCCAAGTCTAGCAACACCATGCGCGCACACCCCAAGCTCACAACCGTCAAGCCCACATATACTAAATCCAGAAACCCTTAGTTTGCAAATACAAATTCCACTAAGCCAAAGCACTGAATCGCTTAGTTATAAAGCTAAAATCGTTTCGCAACCATACTGGGAGTTTGGAGTTTGTAGATGTGAATATTGTGTTGTTTGAGTTTGGGGGTGTGGATTCGTAAGTTTGTGAGTTTGACATTTATAGGCTTGAGGTTTGTTGGCATAGGGTTTGTAGATTTGCTGTTTGTAGGCTTGGAGCATGTGGACAATGAGCTCATAGGCTTATAGTTAATAGGTTTGAGGTTTGTTGGCTCGTAATTTGTAGGCTTGAGGTTTATGGGCATATGGTGTGTGGGCTTGGGATTCGTGGAATTAAGTTTTGTCTGCTTGGAGTGTGTCGGCTTCAGGTTTGTAGGCTTAAAGTTTGTTGGCTTGAAGTGTGTGGACTTGGAGTGGATACATGGCTTAGAGTTTGTAGGCTGGAGGTTTGTTGGCTTGTAATTTGTAGATTCGAGGTTTGTGGACTTAAGGTGTGTGGACTTCAGATTTGTAAAATTAAGGTTTGTGGGCTTGGGGTGTGTGAACTTCAAGTTTCTAGATGCAAGGGGTTCGGGCTTGGCGGTAGTAGGCAAACATTTATTGTGACTGTATGTGGTTAAAGAACCCACCCATCTAAATTCAGCGACCACTTAAACCTAAAGGTACCATGAATTAAATGGTGAGCGATGAATTTTTTAGGTTTAACCTTAAACATATCTTGATCCTGACCTGATAGTTTTAAACGGAAATAGCATTCGGATTTATCAACCTCGAAAACATTGATATGACCTTATGGGGTCGAACAAAGCCTGATTCGTATTCAGCGACCACTTAAACCTCAATGTGCCCTAACTTAGTTGGTTAGCGATTAATTTGGTAGGTTTTACCTAGAATTGACTTTCATCCTGACCTGATGGCGTCAAACGGGCACCGGATTTGGATTTAGCGACTTCAAAAACATAAGGCACACCTAGTCCCTCTTGTGTTGCAGGTTTAGAGCGGTTTGTGGTCCTTTATTATTAACCGAGAAATTCTACAAGAATATAAGGAAGATGTCCCAGTTATCGTAAGATTCAGATAAAAGTGTCCCGAATAATTATTTCCACCATAAAAACACAATAACAGCTTACAATGATTCGAGAAACAAAGAAAATCGCTAAAGGCTCAGGTTAGGATACGTGGCTTATTGCTTTAGCGCTCGCTGGTGTAAGGAAATAATCGCCTTGGACGAAAATAATTTTTTAAAATTAAACAATAATTTCTACTTTGCAAAAACATGTGTAATTTTCATTTAGAATATTTTTTGTGCTAACCATACAGACCACGATTGCTGGAACTTCATAAAAACCTGGTTGTTTTTTAGCACAAGTATAAGGTAATTAAATTGTAAAGAAATCATTGATTTTGCTTTATAATAGCTAAAAGACATTTCAAACACAATTTAATTCTCCGCGCGAAGATAGCGTCGAAAACACACGATTAAACGGGCATGAACGAATTCCAAATCGTGATTAACAGGCCATCAGCGCATTTTGACTTTTTATTTAACATTAATTAAAACTAGCATTGCGTATGTTGAAAATCAGATTTTTATAGTATTCTAGCAGAGACAAACTTAGAAAGAGTTCATTATTAGGCAACACCACTATCGTCCTTAGTCGACTCTCCAGGCCATTTCGGAAACTAGCATCTAACCATTCACCATCTTACGTATATATGGATTCTCACGCACGCAGGCGCAACTCGTTGAGCCACATGTCCAATGTCTACCTATGCCAATCTTGTCGAAAGGGAACAGATGTGATGGGCTGGGTAAAATGTATGTGACCTGCAGAGAGAATCTCAGCTTTTAGTGTGTTTTGATTTTCTTTTTATAAAACAGTGTAATCGCATTTTAGGTGGGACAAGATAAATTAAAGTTCACAGTGACATTACAACATGCAGAAGAGAAAAGTGCGAATTGTGTTTAAATGTAATAAATCCGTTGACGCAATTTTGACACTATGCAGGTTATTTTGTTATTTTCTTTTCGAACTGCCGATTTCTTCTCTGTCAAATTTTTATGTTCTACAGGTTATTAATGTTTCCTGACACTATATAAATCATGTTTATTCTAATTTTAGGTCTCTGTCGCTGTCTCGGGATTCTGAACTTTATAAATAGAGATATTAGGCACTTTTGTTTCGTAATACATCATTTTTTTCTCAAACACGTATCATATTTTTATAATTATTCTTAATACCAAGATCTGCTAAGATGATATATCTTCTTTTAGTTAATTTTAAGTTCAGAGCCCCAACTTTTAATTTGTTTAAATTGCAATTTACGAATACCCACTTCAAAGTTTTAATTTGAAAGATGTCACGTTGACAAAACACCTCATTTAAAAAAATCGAAAACTGCTTTTGCTGTAAAGTTGTTATTGAACAACAGGTTGATTTGGCGTGGAAAAAACGACGGCAATGAATATCAGTTAGAGAAATCCGCGTTAAACGGTCAAGCAGGAGCAATTGATTTTCTTCCTCGACCTATTGATGATCCAACACCACCACATCCTCCAGAGGTGGATGACCTTATACAACCAGAGGCAGAAGCAGAGGTTTAGCCACCAAAAAAATGAAAAAAATGGACATGCAATAAGAACAGAAATGTTATGCGCCTTTATTTTTTGGCAGAGAAATGTTAGCAAAGTGTGAGGAGAGAACATCATAGACTCTTCTTATTTAAATACCCAGAGCTAGACACAAAAATAAATGAGAAGAATCTGGCAGATAAAAAACGCTCAATATATGTAAACAGACTACTTTCGGCTGTTAAAATAGCTGCTATCAAAATGGAAGTGCAACGACAGCTTCCTATTGATGAGCTCGCCTTGGAATATGTGTATAGTGAAGACTTGATTGGTGCTGAAGGCATAGATGCTACGCTTAATGAACATCATGCACCGGATTCATTAGAACCACATCCGGATATTACTAACGATGATGTGGGTAGGGAAATCTCAGAAAACTACATCACGGGAAAGGAATTTTGGTCATGTTTTACTAGAGTTCATATACGTAGAACCAACACTAAGCCATTCGTTGCCCAAATTGAACATCACAAATGAACTGCGTGCACTAATAGAACATCTCGACATCAAGGTTTTATCTACGTATTCGAATGTAGCACAAACTGCATTAGAGGTGCAAACTCTCGTATACTGTGCAGCTGTGGCAAATGTTAGAACGTTGGGTCGGAAAACTAGGCCTGCAAATGCAGTTTTTGTCCCAGCAAGGGGTCGAGATCCACCATGGAAGATCAGGTTTGATATGGATGTCAGAAAAATAAGCTGCAAATTGGTTCGATTAACTCAATATAAAAAAGGAAATAAAACCAGAAAACTGATAAACCATGTTGCTAAAATCATCCACCATCGGCACATCCAGACGAGTGTGCATCTTGCGTTGGCAAGGTGTTTTCAGAAGATCATTGATCACCCAGATCTGATGCCAGCTTTCATGATCCAGGTTACTACGTATATGATACCAAACAAACCAGACGCTCAAAATCCATCTGACTTTCGACCGATAGCCTGTCTTCCAACAATTTATAAATGTCTTACAGCTATCATTGCAGATAAGGTATATTCTCATTGCGACGAGAATGAAATTCTTACAGAAGAACAAAAAGGATGTTGTAAAAACTTACGAGGCTGTAAAGATCTAGTCACTATAGACGCTATTGCCATGACTCAAGCTCGTAAGCATCAAAGGAACTTACACATGGTATACATTAACTACAAGCAAGCGTTTCCTTCCGTGCCGCGTGACTATTTGCTTGATGTCTTAAAACTTTACAAAATCTGCCCACGCATAACTGACTTTCTAAGCCATGCGATGCGGCTCTGTGGTACAAGAATCAAGTATTTTGATCATAGATAACTAAGGATATCTAGATCAATATGCTTTACGACGGGTATATTTAAAGCAGACTCCTTCAGCGCACTGTTTAGCGTTGAATCCAGAAACTGCAGAAAGTGATCGATGTCACACAGCCGTTTTCTAATGATATCCATATGGAATTCGGACTAAATAAATGTAGAACAGTGCATTCAATCAGAAAGGAATTAGGGATCGCAGAGTTAGAGAACGAATTCGAAAATGACATCGAGGCGATAGTTGAGGCAACCCTAACGACTGCCTTCACTACGAGACTCAGATTAATTATGAAGAGTTTTCTCAACTCGACGAATAAAATCAGGGCGATCAACACATATGCCATCCCTGTCCTCACGTACTTCTTCGGGCTCATAAAATGGTCTAACACCGACCTTGAAAAGTTAAACAGAATTGTTCGCGTAGAAATGAGGAAGCTCCGAATGCGCCACAGAAATTCAGCGATTGAAAGAGTAGTTCTACCACGACATTTAGGGAGTAGGGGCATCGTAGATGTCAAAAAACTATGTGAGTCACAAGTTATAGAGTTGCGAGACTATTTTAACAGCAAACGAAATGTTGCGCTTTACAGTACCATCTGTCAAGCGGATCTTGACTATATGCCCTTAAATTTTTCCTCAGATGGGGCTTTGAATATCAGGGCAGAAACCAAAGAGGAATTAGGAATTCAATGAAGGCAGAAAGCCATCCATGGCGAGCACCCTAACACGTTAGATCAAAATGAAGTGGATAGTGAGGCATCTAATATTTGGCTAAGAAAGGGTGCTCTGTATCTAGAGACGGAAGGATTCGGCATTGCAATACAGGACAACGTTGTCAGCACAAGGAATTATTGCAAACACGTGTTACATCAAGACGTGGTTAACCGGTGCCAATTATGTGAAGATACCAACGAATCTATCAAGCACATTATTAATGGCTGTCGCGTAATGGCCCAGAGAGAATATACGCACAGGCACAATGATGTAGCGTGCATTATACATCAACAACTTGCTCTAAACCTAGGACTCTTAAAAGAATGGACTCCCTTCTATACATACATTCCAATGCCCGTTTTAAAAAGCGAAGATTACATCTTTTATTGGGATGTTACTATCCGAACGGATCATTACATCCGGCCCAATTGACCTGACGTCGTGATGCGAGAAAAAGTGGTGGAAGATAATACATCTTCGACATTGCTTGTACGCTTAACCAAAATAGCAGCTCAGAAGGCGGTTTTAATAAACACCTGTCGCATTGTAAGAAAATTTCTTGACCATCAGGAAGCGAGCGACTAAAAACCCGTCGGGTAGCGTGCTACAAAATTTCAGAATAAAAGTGTTTCTAATTTTTGTACAGCAAAAACAGAAACAGAGATCTAAAATTAGAATAAACATGATTTATATAGTGTCTGTAAACACTAATAACTTGTAAAATATAACAATTTGGCAGAGAAAATATCGGCAGGTCGGAAAGAAAATAACAAAATAACCTGCAAAGTGTCAAATTTGCGTATACGTCGGTCAAAATTGCCACATACGCCGGAGCCGGCCCGTCTCATCTGTTCCCTTTCGACAAGATCGACATCTGTCGACATCGGACATGTGGCTCAGCGAGTTGCGCGTGTGTGTGTGAGAATTCATATATACGAAAGGTGGTGAAAGGTTAGCTGCTAGTTCCTGAAATGGTCTGCAGAGTCGACTATGGACGGTAGTGATGTTGCGTAATAATGGACACCCTGTCAGTTTCTCTCTGATTCTAGGAAGTTCCATGTTTTATGGAGGATGAGGCCACCATTATTACAGTGGAGCTTTCGCTATCTAGTATTCTCGCTACCTGATGTTTGGTCAATTTTTGTTGGGGTTGACAAGTACTTACAATGCGAACTGTTATTAGTCAACAATAGGTAGCGTATAGTTCTGTATATTGCCGGAAAATTCAGGCGGATTTACCTTTTTGTGATTAGTCGCAAAAGAGTGATTGGGCATACCTATTGATGGCGGCCGAAATTTTCACAGAAGACGTCAAATCTACTTGTCAAAGTAATTGTCGACCTTTCACAGTCCGAAAGGTTGGGTAGACAGACTGGTGGAATGAGAAACTCGAAATGCTTGGCTGGGAAAACCCGAGAGATTTTCAGACGTACCAGTACTGGTAAAACGAAGCAAAATGAACCTTATTTACGGCTATGAGGGATAAATATAGTAGTGCAATACGTAAGGCAAAGAATGAAAGCTGGATCAACTTTTGCACTGACATCTAGAAATGAGCAGAGGCGGCTAAACTGGATAAGCTGCTCTCCTTAAAATCCGGATGCTATTCTCGGCACTCTGAAATTTCCCGGCGGGGGATACTTAGCTTCTGACGGGGATACCTTGCCTCACTCGATCAAGGAAAATTTTCCGGGTTTTACAAAGTAAGGAGAAGAGGAGGCGACATCCTGGGGCAATCAAAGCCGCCTGTTGCATAACTGGGCCCGAAACGGCGGCTAGCCCACGAGATTGTTACCCCAGCCAGGGTCAGCTGAGCCCTGAAGTCCTTCAGTCATTGCAAGTCTTCTGGTCTGGATGGCATTTATCCAGTCTTCTTACAGAGGACTGTTGAGATCATCATAGCGCCGACTGTGAGATTTGCTAGCGCCCCAAGAACAGCAGAGATGGCCCTAAGAACAGCTGTTAACCTAATCAAAGGACAACTGAAGCATAAAGGCCTCATGATTTGAACCATTATGGACATCGAAGCAGCCTTTAACTACACCTCTGGAGAGGTGATCAGGAAGGCCATGATCGCACCTGCTGTATCTATTGCAATCGTGGAATGGACCCTCCACATGTTGGTTAATAGAAAGCTAACCACGACTAAGGTGGATACCGCTTTATGTGGAACTGTTGACTCGGGATGTCCGCAGGGAAATGTTTCATTACCCTTGCTACGGTGTCTGGTAGCGGATGAACTGCTTCATCTGCACAAGAGTTAGGGCCACCACATTATGCAAACGATACACTAGTTATCATTCGCGACCAGCATCTGGATGCGCTTTTCCGAGTAATGCAGAAAACACTAAGAATCGTAGACTCATTGTGTAAGAAGACTGTCCTATCAGTCAATCCGAGTAAGACGGATACAGTCATCTTCACCAGAAGGTATAAGTGGGGAACCACGAGTATATGGAAACTGGCTGGACATCAACTGGAAATCAAAGGAGGAGCTAAATATCTAGAAGTCATTCTGGACAAGAAGCTCTCATGGAAAGAGCACCTGAAAAACAGGTGCAAGAAGCTGGTAGCAACTCCATGGTTCTGTAGGAACGCCATAGAAAAAAGCTGGAGTTTGAAGCCGGAGACACTTATGTGGAACTACACAGCAATCCTGCGACTCATTCCAAGCTATGTGTCTGTGGTCTGGTGTAGAAGGGTCTAACTGTCTACTGTGAAATCTCGACTGAAAAGGATCAGAGAACTGATTCTGAGAGGTATCACTAGTGCCTCGAAGTCGACACACACGACGGCTTTGAAGGAACTAATAGGTTTGAAGCTCCTCTATATCCCCATTAAGACTGGCTGCGAAGGCCCCCAGAAGTCTAAATATTGGTAAACGATAGCAGTATCTCGAAAGTAGTGCGGATGCCAATTGACATCGCGAGGAGGCCGATACTGAGCATGTTCAGGGAAAAATTGTCTATTCGTCGCTATCTCTTCAACAAGAAGTATCAAGTTAGCTTATCTGCGAAAGAGGAATGGTTTAATGGTGAGGCACGTCTGCCTAGTGATGGAGAAACCCGGTTCACAGATGGCTCCGGGAACAAGGAGAACGCGGAAGCCGTTGTGTATAGTAGAAGGAATGGAATGGGCTTCACAATTGCGATGGAGTCCTACGGCACAGTTCTACACTCTTAGAATACGGACATGCTCGTATCTGCGCAGATAGCAGGGCTGCTATCATGGCTCTGAATGAAACAACGACAACGTCGCTTCTAGTATGGGAGTGGCTTGAGGAACTGAATAAGCTAGAAACAGAAAACCGAGTCACTCTGCTTTGACTCCCTGAACACAGCGGCATCAATGGTAATGACATACCGGACAGGTTAGCAGAGCTAGCAGTGAAAGGAAATTTTTACTGGATCCGAGCAAGTTGCAGGCATTTCCAGTAGGTTAGTCGCTAGAATATTAGCAATTGGCTGACCGACGAACTTTATAATGAGTGCGGTTTAGTCTCTGGCTTCAGACAGGCTGAAAAGCTCTTGGGCTCAAAGCTAAATTCTCCCCATGCGAAGAAATTACTCAATATCAGGAGGAATTAAGTCAAGTTCCTAACAGAAATGTCCATAAGACAGGGAAACCTCCGGTATCACAGATATAAGATTGGGTTTGAAAAAAGTCTCCTCTGTTGTCTGTGCGGAAAGGATGATCAAACTTCTACTCATATCCTTTTTTTACTGCCCGGCGATTGCGGGGAAACCTGTAACACTCACAGACTGTTACTGCATCAATGAGTCTGAAATATCAGCTGAAAGCGTGGCTGCGGTCCTCTCGTAAGGGCTGTTACGGTCTAAACCCAGAATAATAATAAATATTTTTTGAAAGATTTTAAGTTGTACATGTTTGGACAACGATTCATTCCTAATCATTGAAGATAACCCTATTGCGGTTGCCAAGGAGTGATAGATAAAGCAATGCTTGCTTTCGGATTGCCATGCTGGCGTTGTATACCGTCGAGGCGAGGCAGCCGGGTGAGGCATTCGGGTGAGGCAGTCGGGTGAGCCCCTACCATCGCCCACTGCAGTGAGTATCAGGACACGCCTGTGACTGATGTGCGTAGCGCTGCTTCGCTCAGCTTCAATCGCCAGTTAAGGTGCTTCTTCAGCTTTGAAATTTTGCCCATGTATTACGCAAACAAGCTTCTGTCGTACAATTATGAATTGTTTGATTCCATATTTTAACCACAGAATATAAATGTAAACATATAGAATCAAACATAGAGGTATTTTCGAAAAATGGTCTGGTTCTTGTTTTATGTCAATTAATTGAATATTGATGCATTTTTCGCACCTGGGAAGGAGCAAACCGCCACCATGAGTTTAGTCATGGCAAACGTAGCATCGGCGTAGCAGAGGAGCGTTTTTCGAGATGGGGACCAAACCATAGAATTATAATATTAAATGACACACTGTGTACAGTTTATACGACGTTAACATTTTATGAAAATTATAAATATATTTGAAATCGACTTATAAGATTATTCAATTTCAAGAAATGTGAAAAATAATCGTATTTTATGATTGAAATATAATTGTTTGCCAATGTTTGGAATAGTAAACTTTTCTTAAAACGTTATTTTATTATTTAAATATTTATTTATGGTCTATTTTTCAACTTTCTTAAAATTGAGTCAGAGCTGTTCACGTTTTGTAAATTGGTATCTTATTCTAAGTTTTGTTTAATATATACATAATTTTTATATGAGTGGGACGATGGTCGTGGGGGCTAAAGCGTAGGCTTTGGACCCACTCCTTCGGCTTGCGGGTTCGATTCCCGCCTCGCACTCTGGAAGAGTCTCGGTGGCCCATGCGGTGAACACTAGCCTAGCAAGGGAGTTGTTCATCTCCGGAGAGTCGTGGGACCGGTACCTCTAGAGAAAAAGTTTTTCTCTAAGTACTTAAGGCTGTTGCTCTTGGTGGTTCGGAACCCACCTTAAACTGTAGGTCCCCCTTCCACCACCAAGTAAGTGTGTGGAGGGTGTGTAAAGGAATAAAGAAGGTGTAAGAAAAATGTAAACCCTTAGGGGACACATTAGAAGCTTCCATAATTTTTATATATTTCTTGTACTGTTTAATAAATTTTTACTCGAGGAGTAGGAAAACCTGTTAAAAGCTTAATGTTATTTCGTATACTATTAACTTTTTTTTTATTTTCCGTCAAATTGAGTGCAGATGGTTGGGATCAACAAAACAACCACATCAACAACAACCAGCAAACAACAGCAACCACCAAAAGTAGTATAGGATACCAATTTAGAAAAAGTGGACATATTTGGCTCAATTATTAGAAATTTGGAAATAAACAATAAAGACGACGGAAATTGCTAAAAAGTAACAGTAATGAATTAAAAATGTAGTTTTTTTCTTTTTGGGTCATATTTGGGATGTTACGGGGAGGCTTAGGGTGGGTTGAAAATAAAGTTTATTAGAAAGGAGTTATTTTGTAGACAATCCATCCTGTAATTCGATTAGAAATATATTTATGATTTCTATAAAACTTCATGATAGTATAAATTGTACACAGTGTGTCATTTAATATTATAATTCTATGGCTCGGCCCTCACCTTGAAAAAGTAGGCTCCTCCGCTTTCTATGAATATTATTTTAATTTTTCGAATGAAAAACATTGAAATTGAACCACAAAATATGAATCTTGAAGCAAAATATTACATAAATTCTTACCAACAGTACATTCATTGTGACGCAAGCAGTTCTATTTGAAACAAATAAAGATTTAAGAAAAAATAGAAAAATTATGAATGTTTATGATTGCAGAGTTTTCAATCGAAAATTCCGGAAAAGGAATATATCAAAAAAGTCTGCAAATTGTATACCCTTAAAGTTTCAATCTTGAAAATCAAATAAATGGAAATTCCTGACATTTCCGACTTAACAATTTCTAATTCTGGGCGCAGCATATTTTTTCAGCATTTTTTGTCGTAGAATCGGGGAAGAGAGAAAAAAGTTATATCCAGAAATTAAACGAATTAATTGATTCTCTTCTACCTTTTTTCAATCGTCTCATCGTTATGTAATGAACCGAATGCAGAATATTAAAATTAAATTTCCGAATATTTTAATCACTTTTAATGAAATCGATTAATTCATAATTGTAGGAGAAAACCTGGTTTGTATATTACTTGGGCTAAATTTCAAAACTGAGAAGCGCCTTAATTTGCTCTCCTGGTGGAAAGGCTCCGGATAGGAGAGTTGAAGCGCGTTACCCATCTGGGAATTTTTACACGATTGAATATGTGGCTGCATGATGGCTAAAATATAAAATGGCATTAGTATGTGGGAGAAAAGTCCGCAAGCATATGTAATAGGTCTAATAAAAATTTTGTAAATAGAAATCCCGTAATCTGGCTTTGTACTTGAATTTATGTTAATATACGGATGTAGGCGAGATATGACCCATATGGCCTTATCCTTTACGTCTTTGAGAAACAAGTTAAATTTATTGCGTTTTTGAACTTTTTGGCCGATATATTTAATGGAATCTTTCTGTTTATTGGTTGTTCAAACATTAGCGGTGGATCTAGTTTCTTGGGTTCATTGACTAAGAAAAGTAAAGCTCGTATTGGGTTGTGTTAATTTTGACTCTTCTTAACTGGCACAATGCTTCAAAAATCACAAATGCCTCATTAAGAAGTTTTAGGATTGTTTTATCATACCATGATGATACAAATAGGATCACATCATCTGCAAATATAACCATGAGAACTCTGGGAATTGTTGGGATGTCAGCAACGTAAAGGATGAAGAGCACTGCTCCCATTTTGCTGCACTGGGGGACTTTTGCTTTAATGCAAAGTTCGTCTGAGAATGTGTCATTTATCTTTACCGAAAATTTTATGATAAAAAGGCAAGAGTGCAATAGGCAAATGAGTTGACTTAGAACTTTATAATTGATTAGTTTCTTGAGTATCCCATGGTGCCATACGCTATCAAATGCTTTTTCCACATCGAGCAAGACAGCTTCTGTGTTCCTTTTCCATTTAAAATTATCAGTTAAATTTTGTATGAGTTTAAGTATCACGTGTTGTGTGAAGTTCTCTTTTCTAAAACCAAAATGATCTGGATTAAGAAGTATGTCTTTCTCGATCTACTTATTTATTTTAATGAGAATTATCATTCTGAAAATTTTTCTCATTATATTTAGTCATCTAATGGGACGGTAGCTTTTGGGATGATACAGAACAAGTCCGATAACTTGTCGTTCGATAAGTGTACACTCCCCTTAAAACACCATGATACGTACGGCACGCACACTAATTGTGGTTCTCCTACGGCGTGTGCTATTTTGCTCATGATTTGCACCCACGATTTACGCATGGGCGCACCTAATATCGTGCTACTAGAGGGAGTATCCGATAAGTCCGCAGTTCCTGGAATTTCTCGCCCCTAAAGCCCCAAAGTTGGAAAGTTATCGGAGTTGTACTGTACTGGTTTTTTCCTGTCTTTCGGAAGACTTGGATATGAACTGTTTTCGAAGAGTTTAGAAAGTAATTTTGGTCAAAGCAGACATTAAAAATAATGGCTAAAAGGATAAGACATGATTCTGGTAGTTGTTTCAAAATCTAGTTAAAGATATGGACAGGTCGAAGAGCTTTATTGCCTTTAGTAGTTTTTATACACTTTGAAATTTCTCTAAGGTTTGTTGTCGTTATGTTTTGTTGGTAAGGGCTTTAAGGAAATCTGCAACTTTCTTTTTACAGTTACGAATTTAGGGTGGATCTAAAGAGAAATTGTGAGAGCAAAAGTGTCTTTCATAATTTTCTGCCAGAAGATTTTCCTCCTGAAATTTTATTGCAATGTTTTTTTACAAAGGTGATTAATAATGTTTTTGAGTCCGGGGTCTTATTTTGGTAGTGTTTTTGGGAGAGCGTGTTTCTTATTTTAATAATGTACAAGATTTCCCGTTTTATGGGTGTATTGTACTTTTTGACTGTAATTTTTGGTTTTTAGAGTTCTGCTGCTGTTTTCACATCTATTAGATATAAAGCTTATTAAGGATTCATCAACTTCTGTAGGATTATTTAGTGTAAGTCTAGTGTCTGTCTGTTAGTGAGGTTTGTTAATAAAAGTTACCCAGTCTGCATTTACAAAATTATAACGGGCCTTCTGGGTTTTCATCGCACTTTGTTTTTAAGTTAAGAAGGACTGGTCTATGTTCCGGATAATGTTAATATAGAAGTTGAGCACATAACTTGGACGAAAAGGCATGCTTCCCGATATTAATTCTGGAAGGTCTCAGATCAGTTAATAGACCATATGTAATAAAAGGACGAGAGGCCGTCAGCTTGGTTATATCCAGAGGGAGACAATCCTTGCAACTTAGGTTTGTTCCTCATAATGTCGGATTGCAAACAAACCAAAGCTAATGTACATCGAAAGACACGTTCCGGAATTTGCAAATGAACTCTATAATCCGGAGCCGCAGACACAAAAAGCCATTGCTCCAGTGGATTGTACCTATACATACACATCGTTCAATAAGTCCCGAGACTAACAACGAAAACAACTTTTTTTTCAAAAATCATTTTTATTCATCAACATAATCTCCTTTTAGAGTGATAAAATATTTCCAATGACTTTCCAACATTTCTATACCATGTTTATAGAAAGATTTATCCTTTGCTTCAAAATAGGCTTCAGTTTCGGCAATGACCTCCTCATTCCAGCCAAATTTTTTTTCCTGGAGCATTTTTTTGAGATCAGCAAAGAGCTAGTAGTCGCTAGGGGCTAAATCTGGCGAATACGGGGGGTGGTGAAGCAAATCAAAGTCCAACTCGTTGCTTTTTGCCATTGTTTTCATGGACTTGTGGCATGGTGCATTGTCTTGGTGAAAAAGGATATTTTTCTTCTTCGTGTGCGGTCGTTTTGCTGCGATCTCCTCCTTCAAACGTACCAACAAGTCAATATAATAATCACTATTGATCGATTTACCTTTTTCTAGGTATTCAATGAAAATGACGCCATATGTATCCCAAAAAACAGATGCCATGACTTTGCCAGCAGACTGCTGCGTTTTTGGACGCTTCGGGCGGCTTTCGCCAGCCTTGCGCCACTCAGATGATTGCCGCTTCGACTCCGGAGTGAAATGATGTATCCATGTTTCATCCATGGTCACGTATCGACGCAGGAAATTCTTTTTATTGTGAGTAAATAGCGATAAACAGCTCTCTGAATCGTCGATACGTTTCTTTTTTTGTTCCATTGAAAGCAATCGCGGCACCCACCGTTGATTTGGATGGAGAGAAGTCCGGGTAACGTTTTTCAAGCCACTGCTGGGCTTCTACGGTGTTTTTACCCATTAAAAAACAATTTTTAATCAACACGCAAAACTCGCTTTGTTCCATTTTTCAAACAAATTACAAAGTGACTCTACTCTAACCTCAATAACTCTGCTGTTTGTGGTCCAATCGACGTGAAATTTTTATACGTTTCATGTGAAGGTTCGCACTCTAGGAAAACGTGGCTAGTTTGGTACTACTAGCACCGTCTCTGGGTTAGTCTCGGGATTTATTGAACGATGTGTTACACTCAGAAAAGTAGCAATTTTCGTATTTGAAGGCAGTCGTTCTCCCAGCACAATTATCAGCATTTGATAAAACCTACTACGATTGTTGCTCCAGATGGCTTTATATTGTCTGTATTGGGACCATACTCTTCGGATTTTCACAACAATGATGCAGTAACTTTGGAAAGAGAGTACGAGAGGAGGGGTAATGCTATGAGGGGTCGGTTTTAAAATGGAGACATTTTTTTCATTGACAGAGGATATAGGAATGCGGTACCATGGCTAGAGCGCGTTGCAATTACTTGCTGGGTGCCGGCATTGATAGAGGATGGACAGCAGCAATTATCTACTAAAGATGCTAATATGTCTCGGATAGTCACGAAGAATCGATAGATCTTTGAGGCTAGGAATGAACATTTTCGCTCGATTTTAAAATTCTTTGAAGGAACAATTATTATGCCTTATCTACATCACCTTCACGAATTTTATTCCATCGCTGCCGCAATCGTTAATAGATTCAATCCACCAATAATAATAGAAGGCGCAACAGTTGAACACGGAAAAGAAATTATTCAAGAAAGCCAAACTCCAAAAGTATTACAAGCGCTTGTAGAGGATGAAAATTAATGCATGAGCCGCGCTCAGTGGGTTCGACTTCAACAAAATGTGGTTCCGGATTTTCCTATTCTTGATTTACAATATTCACGAGATCTTACCATTGATATTTATCAGGTAAATCTTGCTTCTTCATACATTCAAGATAAACTAGATAGAGATGGTGAAGAAGAAATTGCAGTTGATATGAACATGAACGTCCATGGGCTGATAAAATTGAAACAGTATTCTTGACCTCGCCGTCGAACGACGCATCATGTCTTCATTTCATACCGTGTACACTATGAAGAAGAAATAGAAGACGACAATGTAATCAGTGGTTACTACTATAATGTACTTACGGTACGCTCAACATCAACTAAACGTTAAGTATCCGGATAGCAGGTTACTGAAAATTATTGATGACGCAAATGAGCAGCACCATTAAGAGACTAATAAAATGGTGGGTTTGCATTTTTTGCATCTCTTTCCACGTAGACGTGAATGAATATCTCATTTGTTGTCGTTTATCTTAAAATTATAAGTTTCGATGCATGGAACCAAAGTGTCGATGCATAAAACCTAAAAATCGTATACTATTGAAAAATAGTTCAAACAAAAAAATTGTACATATTTTGAAGAGCTTGATTTCTAATATTATTCTGTTTTCACGTATCTGTCTTCGTTTAGCATGAAACGAAATATTTTATTTTTGAATAACATTTTCGATGGATAAAACCATAACCTTCGTTTAAAGATTGTGTGTTAAAAAACTCATTCATTCTTTCAGGACCTAAAGAAGTGTGCCAAAGCTCGATTTAATCCGTTAATTTTTTTACAGTTATCGTGTTTACGGACACGTGGTTTACGGAAGCCCTTTTTCCTTCACGTCCCTGCGATACGTTGGAAAGGGGTCGGTATTTGAACATTATTTATGTGATCAGTCACAGGGGTTTTCCTCCCATCACCATGAGTCGTTGGCAAGGCGTAGAGATTTGAACAACATCGCTTCTGTGACCAGTCACAGGGGAGCTCCCCCCCCCCCCCCCCCCCCCCCCCCGCTATTGATCTTGAAAAAGGTTCAGGGTTTCAGCAACCTTATTTCTATGACCAATACAGTCACAGAGATACCATTGCGCCACCACCAGACTGTAGAAAAGGGATTTCTAACAAATTTGTAGGTGTGCTTAGGTGCACAATTTTTGTTCACTCATTTTTTTCAAAGCCTATGTCGTTTTCTAAAAATTGAATTGCCCAAGCTCGACTTGATCTGTCAATTTTTTCGAGAATTGTCGTGTTCCCGGGCGGATTGAAAAACAGATAGACGCAATCACGAAAACTTTATTTTCAACATGAGGGGGTCTCAAAACGTGGAGATCCGTTGAAAAACTGCGGTGTCAAATTTCGGACAATTCTAATACTTTCTCAATCGTGAATCATGAGAATGTAAAAACGCTTTGAAAACATTGCAATATGAAAATAATAGTTGGAATACAGATTTGACGAAATAAAAAAAATTGTATTTAATAAAACTGTGAACAGACAGTTTTTAAAGTATTTTTGGGTTTATTTATGAAATTCCTGTAAAAAAATAAACATTTTATAAGTGAATCGTGCATGCAATTTAAATTTAAAATTATGACATTGACGCAAAGTAGAAGAAAGAGAAACAATATTATCTTTTGTTCTTGGCAATCTTCAGTTAAGGGGTAACTGAATCTTTCCTTTTAGTTCTTGCAATCATCGAATGTAGAGCTCCACGCAGGGGACGCGGCGATTAGTGGGAGAGATGGTTGGAGAAGAAGAAGGGAGTACGCGCGCCGCTCCGCACGCACTAAAGACTCTTTTTCAATCATAAGCTCAAGAAGAAAGTTATTTATCCTCATGTTGTTTTCCTATAAATTTCTTTCAATATAACTTAAAAACGTAAAACTATAAAGAGTAATAGAAAACATTCTTTGAATGAATAATGTGTGTATAAATTTCTTTGTTTCTTTATTATATAATATGAGAACATCTTTAACTAATGTCACTCTATAAAACTTAGGCGATTAAAACCATTTTCCTATTGTTTAGGAGCACCGGGAGCTTCAAACTATTTGGCAGAGTTTTTGTAACCAAACTTCAAGTGCTTCGATAGCGAAGGGGTTAGAGTGTATGGTAAAATACATTGATTTAGGTAGTTTAGATAGGGTTTGAATCCTGGGCGAGTGCGATTCTTCAAAGCGTTCAAGTGTGCGATTATATGCTTATGGGCCTGTTTGTTCGAATTATATATTTAATATTGATAAAAAATGAAGATTATACAATAATAGTTTCGAAAATAACTTCTTTCCAAATCAATGTTATTAAAAATTAAATTAAATTAATAAATTTGTTCTAATTGTTATAATTTTTAAATTGTATACATGTTTTGTTTAAATTAATTTATGTCGAAGGTTGGGCCGGCTTCATCCTAATAGATGGCC
Source organism: Belonocnema kinseyi (assembly GCF_010883055.1). Lineage (NCBI taxonomy): Eukaryota > Metazoa > Arthropoda > Insecta > Hymenoptera > Cynipidae > Belonocnema > Belonocnema kinseyi. The sequence goes on along the minus strand of NC_046661.1, from coordinate 49,504,755 downwards.
AATATATGGGATCAAATGTCGGGCCGACATAGAGAAGCCAAAGGCGGTTGACCGTGATCATTTAGTTGGTTGGCCCGAACAGTGGCGCACAAAGTTGGCTCGACCGTGACCCGACAGTCAATTCACACCTGCTTAGAAACGGTATAGCTAAAACCACAGAGCATGCGCAAAACCGCCATAACGTGACTTGAGCGTTTACCTTAGGCTACAGAACGCTATTAAAAGCCTCCCTAATATATTGTGCATCTAATGGGATAAATTGGCGAATCCAGACGAGTGTGAAGTTTTCGGCGCAAGCGCATCGGGCACGACAATCACACGGGTCGAATCAGCGTCTCCCACAAAGCGCACATAAAAGTTTGTCCATCGCGAGTGTTGGACTTAGGGTAAGGGTGGGTATTACTGCGGATGCTCTCTTTACTGCGGTTTCAAATATAAATAATGATTTAGAATGTTCTGAATGTATATAATGCTTCGAAGCAATACCGAAAATTATTATGTGATTTATTTATACTTATCAGCAATGAACCAACTCAAGTATCTATGTTTTTCACTAATTGATTAATTTTTTCTTAACCAAAGCAGTATTTGGCACACGATTTGCCTTGATGACTGGATTACTGCAGTTTTTTCAAGCGCTTTATCATAACCTCCAAACTAACCTTTCTTAGTCGCCAGTGATAATGCATTTTAAAATCGCAGTGTGTCTCTTATGTTGAAATATCGTCACTTCAAAAAAACTGTTCATAAATTTATTAGTAAGCATAACTTAAATTTCCCATAATATTTACAACATCACTTGAAGTAAAGTCGCAGTAATTAGACCACCGCAGTTGTTGGCGCGCAGCAAATCATGCAAACCCGCAGTAATACCCACATAGAACTTTTTTTTTTAGATTCGCATTTTTCACGTAAATCTGAATTATTTAAAGGGTTTTAACGACTGAATTATATTAATTAAATGCAAAATATTGATTCACGAATTACTGCGTAACGAATGTCTCATTCAGAGACATTTGTTTTTATCTTAAAAAGTTATCATGATTTTTTGTCCGCGGTAGTACTCACACTTACCCTAGATATTTTCTAATCACTTATAAAATTGTTAAACTACTTGCTGGCGAAAAACTGAACAACTATTTCATTCTGCACATCTCTCGTGCGCGTTGCTCTTTTCTGAAGTTTGGGTCCTCGACCATCCTCCACAATGAGTATCGTGACTGAAGTTTGCTTAAAACTATACAATATTTTGTTGCGACTGAAAGTACAATAATAATATTATTTATGTCTGAATCAAGCAGTTGATTAATGAACGTTAGTAAAGTTTAACATTAATTATTGACTTATACGGAAATAATACAAAAAGTCTGAGGTTCATTTGGCGACTTTACGAACGTAATGTAAATTTCTGGACACCGGTCCCAAGTAGGAATAATAAATTAAAAAAAAAATTTATTTGGATTTACTGTTGTTAAAAATAAAATTCCTTTTATTTACAGTCATAAATTTCTAAATTAATGTATCGTATTACAAATATAACAATCTATCCAACGTTCCAGACTTTTTTCTTCATACTAATAATAAATATTCAATTTTAAGTCAACTTTAAATAATAAGCTTCTTCATAAACATATAAACGATGTCTTAATTTATCTTTATGTCAGGCTAGAATACCAAAATGTTGTATATTTCAATAAACATATATTACGCTCGATGCGCATAAACAACCAAAATTAATTTATGAGAAGATTAATTGTGCTACTATGATATGTTACTTCGATTTTAATTAATTTCTACTCGAAATTGTCACTTCAAGTAGGCACAAGGTAAAAGGTCCGTAAATATATTTTTCTTGGACTCTATTTACTTACGACCCATACTCTAGGGGAGAGTATGTGATTAAACTTTATACTATTTCCACTGTTTACTTGGATCTCGCCTCAGCAATTTGAAGACTCTAGTGTTGACTTACGAGTCGACCGAATTGCTGTTCGTATCGTACAAATTCTCACTTATTGCTGTGTACAGAAATAAATCTTGAAAACTCATGAAATGGTTCTTGTGAACTCAATAAAGCTTACAAATTTCTCTTTGAATTACAAGTCGACTACATATCAATATATAAGGGGGAAATGTTTTTCAACGTAACACCGAAAAAACGATATTCTAATATTAAGAGTGTCTTATTCTTAGTAATATTCTTAATGGAGTAAAGTAATTCTCAGTTTAAGACTATCTTCTAACCAATGGGAGAAAATATTCGTAAAATGAGAATATGAGTGAGGAAGAAAAAAATGCACCTTCCTCTGTTCAATAATTTATTTTAATGTTTCGTGCCATGTGCTTCTAAATCAGTTTATTTGTTGTTGTTGCAATTTTTGGCATTGAGTGTTTTGCTTTGAAGAAAAGCGGTAAGTACAAAATACAAATAATTAAACATTTTTAAGCAAAATGTGTCAATCGGTGATTAGTATATTATAATTTTCAATTGAAAAAATGATTTTCAACCTATACAGGGTTGGCCATATTCGACAAAAAGATTTGGCAACACTGTAACTTTTGACAGAGATGACAGATCGAGTAATGACGTAGCGCGTTTGAAGCATCAGTCTAAGGAGATTTTCGCCGTAGAGCAGTACACTCCACGCGAACGCTCTCAGATTGTTAAAATTTACATTCATCAAAACAAATTAATTGTGAAAACTCAACGTGCATGGAGAAAAATGAATAAAGTGAAAACTGCGCCTTCTGCGACTACATTGTATTGTTTGTATGAAAGATTTTCATCAGGTGAGGCACTTACTAATCCCAAGCATCCAAATCAAAAGCGACCAAGGCGATCGGATAAAAATATCGCACTCACACGGGCCAGTGTCCAGTCTCCATGCACGTTGAGTTTTCACAATTGACTTGTTTTGTTGAATGTAAATTTCGACAATCTGAGAGCGTTCGCGTGAAGTGTACTGCTCCATGGCAAAAATCTCTTTAGACTGATGCTTCAAACGCGCTACGTCATTACTCGATCTGTCATCTCTGTCAAAATTTGCAGTGTTGCCAAATCTTTTCGTCGAATATGGCCAACCCTGTACATTTTTTTGGCTTGCTCAATTCAACACAGTAAAAACTTGGGGATATATTTTGTTGCAGGTAAAATTATAACGGTGTTCACTTACCTGGATAGGGATTCAGATATCTCTCGAACTTGGGGTACGACATACCGAGTATGTAGGGTAAGAAATAGCCAGAAGGTGGGGCACGAAAGGTCAGATGTTACTGTTTTGAAATTTTGGCAGCAGTTGTCAAGCATGCCATGGTATTAGAAAAGTTGAAGGTATGCGGATTCCACTTTGTGATTGAAATTACCAGGGGTGGGATTTCGATGCCCAATAATCTAGTTTATCGAATCTCTCTTTTTAACGCATGAATGTTTAGAATGTTTATTATATTTTTCAAGGCATTATTTATTGCCAAGGAAAGGTTACATGCTCGAATTATAAATATAAATTTGCGTATTTTATTGGCGAGAAGTTCAAATCGAGGTTCTGATACTTTCATGCAAATAATTACGCAACAAACAGAACGAGAGTTGAATAAAAATTTACATATTGACAAAAAATAAATTATTATTTAAATTGTATAGTTTTATAGCCCCTAAATAATTGTAGACTGAGTTCTCGTCTTTTTAATTCTAATTTAAATAACTATTTTTTTAATTAATTAAGTTAAACTTATTATTACAAACAATAATAATAATAATGTTTAAATGGTATCATAATATTTAACTTTAACAATAAAGTAATGCTTTCAAAAATATTTTAAACTTTCTAGATTAATGTTCAGTAATAGAAAATTTGATAAAATAGTTTTTATTTTGATCAAATTGAATTTGCACATTTTCCTAATGTTTTTTTTAATTCAGTCAAATCTGAGGATGCTATTATTATGCATATAGAAATATCTTTTCATCTTGAATATCGAACAACTTCATGTTTGGGGAATTTAGCATCCATATGCTCTGCTTTTCTAGTAATCTTAACAAGCCTATTCTCCACTATGTATTTTTATTAAGGTACGAATTATTCAAGATAAAATTTATATTGTGAGCAAACGCAAATATCTCGAACATTCGCATTAATGATTCTTGTGTAATTTTATATTGACAAATGGCCTTACATAGCCTAAAAATACACAAGAATAACTTCTGCGCATGCCAGAGATATCCGCGTTCTGCCAGCACTGACTGGGGCTGGGGGACAAGCTATCTCTCTCGCACAGCAACATTATTGGCCTTTCAATTTTTCCGCATAAATAGCTCTATACTTGCGCATACATGCAAACTATTCAACCTTCATTTATAGGGGAGTGGTAAACAGCCAATCAGATCGCTTCGCGAGAGAGGTAACTTATCCCGCTAACTCATAGTCTGTCTCTTTTATTTTGCCATTAACTCTGCAACTGCCTGGTTCCATTCAGTTATATATGCACTAAGATTTCTAATATAAAATATTTCAAGTTGTGACGTCAGCTGGCAAGATGTCTGTACAATGAGGGCCCAGCAATAATACAAATCCCAGAGGATAAAACCTAATTTAGTTTACAACTTAAGAAAAAAATATTTTTTACAGTTACAAAAAACATTTCAATTTTATTATTCAATCAAATAGTTATTAAATAGTTAAATAGGCTGAATACACTTATCGTGAAAAGTAATTATTTTCCAAGTTATTACAAAAATAAAGTTTAGTCCAATGTATTTGGTATTATTGTTTGCCCCTTATCGTGCAGACATCTTCGATATCCCCACCTAATCTGAAATACCTAATGTCTCAATTTTATAAAGTGCGAACAAAGCACCTGCTAAACTTCAATAACCATGACATCCCTGGCGGACCGAATGATCCGAATGGAGCCTCTACAAAGTACCCGTAAAGACCCCTTGGGGTCCCCATTCGGTTCCTTTTTAAAAAACTCGGCAAAACAGCAAAATCAACTTTTAAATTGTTGGAATTCGGATTCTACGTTAAAATTCCCTATAAACGGTCACGGAATAATCGCAATAGTTTTTTTTTCCAACGGTGAAAAGTTTTAAAAAACATTAGACGCGTAGATTATGCGTCGATATTGAACTTTTTCATTTTGTACCCCAAGAAGCGGACACATCGTAACCAAAGTAATAGCTGCTTTGTACTTCAAGTGATGGACACTTCGTACCCCAAATGATTGGGAATCTATACCCTACATTACGGTGCAGCATTTACACCACAAAGGTAATTTCTGTTGCAGGTATATGGTACCCTGTTATTCGTGCTTCACTAACACTTTCTTTTTACTGTGAACAGTATGTTTACTTCTGTCTATAATATTCACAATTTATTTACTTTTCAATTCAAGATTTCGCAAAGCACTATTTACATATATTTATTATGTATTTATATCGCGCAGTTACACTGAGACATAACCTCTATAGTGTAAGGTTAACAATACCTTATTATCATAGAGACAAGATTATATATTCTTAAGGTAAGAAGGCCACCATCTTATATTAAGAATATATTCTTGGTGCCTATTTAAGTTGCAAATATTCTTCAACTTAGTGGGAAATTCTAAAAATTAGAATATCGTTTTTTTCAGTCAATCAATATAAGGAAACATATTCTGAATTTAAAAGCAATTCTGATCATTAAGCTTTTTAGCTCATTCACCCTGTTATCTAGTATTGATTATATCAATATGAGAAAACATGCCCGAGAGTTTAAAGCAATTTTTATATTTATTTTTTTCAAGTATCCTTCGAAAAATGGCACCAAAAGATTTTGTCAGCCGAAATAGAGTTTTCAAATATTGTAATAATATGTAAATAAATATTACTTTTTTGTTATATATAGACGGATTCTTATTGTTTCACTGCAAGGTGTTAACAAAAATTAAGGAGATTTGGAACATGGTCCTATTCATATTCATGTATAAATTGTATACTTATGATTAAGGATGTACCATCGCTACAAGAATTTACATTACCATTTTAACCAAACTTTTACAATATCTAAATATGATCACGAAAAATACTCAGTTAAAATCTCAGAAGCCTAGGGTACTTTATAAATAAGTTATTAACGGTTTTAATTTCGTCACATTTAACATTGCTTCTTATGAGAGATGGCATTTTTGAGGTCTTCACTGAGTCATATCTAAGTAACCACCGGCCAATGTTGCCAGATTTCAACTCAGTAAGTCATACAAGTGTTGGTATTACGATTGCGTAATAGTCTACTGATCTCGGCAGTAGCGATGGTACCTCCTTAAGGAAGTGTGAAATGTATTTCAATTTAAGAAAACTGGTTCTAGATTTAAAAGAAATGTTTATAATTAATCTTCTTAGAGATTTCTGAGAATAACTTGACCAGAATATCTTTTTTAAACAAAATCGTGTATTAAGAGGTTTTAACAATACTGAAATACACGTGGCTTCACGTTCTCTCCTGGCAGAGTTCTAATTTTCACACCTTCAGCGGTTAAAGAAAATTAAGGAGATTTAAAGCCTAACCCACTTGGTAAGAAAACATGTTCAAGATTTAAAAAAAGCGATAATTAATATTTTTATGTTCTTGGCAAAAACGATGTCGAAAGATTTGTTAAACCGAAATCGCGTTTTCAAATATTTTCATAATATTGAAATAACTCTTAATTTTTTGTCTAATCCGGGCAGATTTTTAATGTTTCACTTTATGAAATCACAATAAATATAGAAGATTCGTAACGTAGTGCCTTTTAGATTAACTGATAAATCGTCTATTTATCAATAAAAAAAGGTAAAATATGGTTTAGTATAAGGAAACATGTCCTGGATTTAAAAGCAATTCTTATCATCAAACTTTTCAAGGTGTCTGAGAAAAACTTTATTAAAGATTTTTTAATCCAAAATATTTTCTATGCGAGATTTCAATAATATTGAAACATGCATATATTACTTTCTGCTTCCTAATATAGACGAGGCTTTGTAACGGTAATAATTTCGATAATTTTAAATTTATCGAATTAAGCATTCCTCTATTAAGAAATCTCTAATACAGTAGTCTATAAGTGTGGATGTAACCGCATTTTATATTATTTCATATCGCGTTTTTTTATAGTCATGATCATTTACATTATTTGAAAAATCAATGGCAATACATAATTCCATATTTGTACCGACTGTACTATACGGTAGCGAGACATGGACTTATCAAGAAAAAGATAAGAGTAAAATTAACGCAATTGACAT
>NC_046661.1:49493728-49497394 GCF_010883055.1 Belonocnema kinseyi | reverse complement strand
CGGAGCAGTGTTGCGGAACGAACGTGTTATTTACATAAATAGCACGAGAATTCTGGATCAATCTGAAAAATCTCTATCCCATCCACACACTACTCCTTTCACGCCTACCCCGAAAGGGAAATGGCTTAATGGTGTAATAATAATAATTTCTATATTCAATACAAGCATAGTGGAAGGATCCGAGATCGAATTCGCAACTATAGTTTTTTTTATCACAAAAGATTTTTAATTTTCAAAAAATTTAAGTTATTAAATCGTCTCAGTGTTAATTAATGAGCAGTAAATCTACTTTTACGTGAGAAGACACGTACTAAATTTTAAAAAAATTGATAATTAATCTCTTAGCTTCCTACGAAAAACCTTATGGAAAATTTTTAAACTAGAATTGTGTTTTCAAAGATTTTAATAATATTGAAGTAATTTCAGGGACGTTTCGCAAAAACGCGTAAGTGCTAGAATTTGAATTTTACAAGACAAAAAAGACTATCTAAATTGAACACTTTAAATTTTTGCAATAAACCACAAAAAAACTGCTGTTGGCATGGTCTTAAGAGGCTCTTTCAAATCGTCAAAAGAACATTTCGAAAAAAGCAACCATTTGCAAGAAAACCCTTATTAAAGGAATGCCGCGTTCAGAAAAAACCTCAAATTTGATGGCGAATAGGGCCGGTGGAAAAAATTTGGTCTCAAGTGTGGAATTTTATAATCATTGACGGGAAGTGTGGGCCAAAGAGAGTGGGAAAATGGGTGCATCAGAAGTATTTCATTTTCCCAGGTGGGGAATTCCAAAATTAGGAAAATCCCGGATGTGGAGTACTCCTTAACTCCTCACATTCTCTGGCGGTCCTGAGCCAGAAAAAGTTGTGCAAATATTTTAATTTTTCAAACTAAAAAAAGGAACAAATAGCTTTCAAGCTTTTACTTAGCGCTGCTGAATTGCAAAGAAATTTTGAGCTAATTTTTAGCTATAGTAAATCGTGAAAAGAACAAGTAACAATAAGTATCGTCAAATGGGGATAATTTTGGAGATACGCACGGAGAAAAATAGTTCAAAAAACTTTACCAAATTCAGTTGGATAAACTCGGGATATATGGACATTTTGATAAAGTTTCATTTCTAGTTCGGTAAAATGAAATTCGCTAATACCTCATTTACGAACAAAAAAGAGTGACGAATGAATACTAGTGTCTACAGAACTGTACTTTAATCAATACTGTACTAGGTAGTTGACATTTTAATGGACATAATTGTAAAATATATGAAACATTAGATAAAGATTAATGAACTGTTGGGTAAAACTGCATTCGATGACACGGTACAAAATATAAGAGGGTTTACAGGAAAATCATGAGCGAATCACTGACGCTTAAAAAACTTTAACTACCAGTTTGGTAAACCGTAAGTTTCTGTGAATAAAAAATAACTTATACAATTTAGCTAAAACAATTGCATACAATACAATTGCACGCTTTTAAGACTATTAACGCTATTAAAACTCGAAAACGCTGCGACGGATTTCGAAGCATCTAACCGACGTTTAACGCGTTCTATCGCTAATGACGTAAGACTCACGGCTATCCTAACAGTTTTTATACCAGAATATAATATCGACTTTAAAGTTAAAGTACGAGTACGTCAGAGCCGTGCAAAAAATACTCGGGGCCAGTATCAGCACAAATTTTTATTGCAACATTGAATTGATGAGCGGGGTTTTAAATTGATGAGAAGAAAATAAAAACATTGGATAATTTTTTATTAAAATTTTTTTGACCTTGAAACCCTAAATTATTAAATTTTTAATATTTTAAATATTTGCATCGTCTACTTTTTTAAAATCTTTTTAATAGAAAATATTCAAGCCATTCAAATTAAGCATTAAATACCTGAAAATTAAGTTTATATAAAGTCTCTGGAGTTGAATGAGATTAGAATTCCAGGAATTAAATCAAATTTTCAAGCTAATACGCTTTACAGAATGTATTAATTATATTACATGAAACTTATGTATATAAAAATATGAATAGCACACATAACTTGCGAAAACTTTGAATATCTCTTCTTGAAATAAGACTTTAATTAAAATTTGCAATCGAAGATACTTTTATTTTTATTATATGTAATCTATCATGTAGTTTTGAATGTTTTTTTACATATTTCAATTTTAAATACTGACAATTAAGGGCATGTAACACAGCGAAATACCTACATTACAGACCTCATTTTATCCGTTCAATGGATATTTTTTTTGAATCTAAGAACTTTTTTTGTATATAAAATATTAGACTAAAACTTGGAAAAAGTATCAGAAGAACATAAAGTATCTTTATGTACTTCATTTAGGTAGGAATTTCACTAAAATTTTTTTTCAAAGACAGGAAAACTGAGAATACTTTTTGGCAGATTTTCTTTCTACTTTGAAATTTTTCGAATCTAAGAACTTTTTGTAGAATGAAAATCTCGGCCTCAAACTTCGGAAAAGACAATAGCTGGCAGTACATTACGTTCATGTACTTCAATTAGCAAATAATATGTAAAAAAATAATAAATTTCCACTAAATAAGAACCTGCACTAAAGGGATCAGCGGTCGATTTTATCGACAGCAGTCGGTAATCCCGATTGGCATGAAAACGCGAAGTCTGGCGGCCACTAGGCGAAGCTCTATAAGGTGGCTCATCGCAAAGATATTATAAACGTAGATGCGGTACGGGGCGTCGGAGTGGGGAATTATATATATATATATATATATATATAGGACATCACATTTTCCGCCCTATCGAGGTGCTGCCCTCATCGTACTACAAAGTCGAATTCTTGTTTTCTCATTCTTCGTAAAATATGACGGTAAAGCAATAGAAAGATTTTTTGAGGTTAGAAAAGTTTGACATGTATGTATCGCTGAATTTTTTCAGATCTGAAGCTTGATCCAGGTTTTCGGTACAGTCTTTTTTTAATTATAAAAAAAATGTTCTCAAAAAATCATATTTTTAATTTTTTTAAAATTATTATAAAAAGACATTTCGAGCTAAACAAGTGTGGAAAACATTGTTCTTTGACAAATTATTTTTTTAAATTAAAGTAATCAAATATTTATACCAAAGAAACAACTTTTTAAATGTTTGAAGTGTTTAAACATTATTATTTAAATTTAAAATAACAATATTTAAAACAAAATATATTTCTGGATAAGATATTTTGGTAGAAAATGTATATAGTATTTTTTAAATCACAAAAGTTCTTCCGAAAAATCGGAATGTTAATTAAAAAACACGTGTTTTTGTATATGAATTTGTCGGTAAAATTTTTTTAATAATTTTAGTTTTAAATTCAAACAATTTTTAACACTTTAAATATTAAACAAAAATTTATTTGATAACAATATTTTATTATCGTATTTTTAATAAATAATTAATACTGGTTAAGAAACAATTTTATTTGGGAAGTTTTATTATTTGGGAATTTTTAAATTCGTTAATATTATAAACTGTTCAGGAATTTTATTAGTTTTGGAATTGAATTTTTCGGGACAGAGAGTTTTACCGAGTCGGGAATTTTATTTTTCAGAATATTTCAGCCGTCCTCATAGAATTACAGAAAATTTGCTCTAATTATAATCTCGGCGCTCGATCTTGTTAATTTTTTCCTACAGTATTAATAAAGAAAAATT
>NC_046661.1:49488499-49493628 GCF_010883055.1 Belonocnema kinseyi | reverse complement strand
CTAATAACTATTTTGGAGTAGAAAGAAGTGAAAAGAAACACAATTATAAAATCTAATTTTTTGTTTGTGATTTCGTGATAAAGGAAACAGCTATTTATAAAATAATTTATAGAAAGGGCTTATAATTTTTGCCCAAAGAAGATAATTTCCAAATAGTTTAAGCTGTACTACTAGACCTTGCTTTCAACCGGAAACGTATTTATTTTTTATATTTACCTTCCCAAGGATGAGTGTTGTGAAAATTGAAAAGCTAAACTTTACCAGAAAATGCGTTTGCATTTGAAGTTTAGCTTTGAATCTTAAAGAGAAATTATAATTTCATGCTTATCCAATTTGAAATTTAAATTTTTTTCAGTTCATAATAATTTTGTTATTGCATTTATATTTTGACACAATCTAAATTAAATTTTGTCATTTGGACAATCTTTGTTAAATTAACACCAAAGTATTGACAAATATATTTTTTATGAATTAAAAAATTGAGAAATAACAAAGGGCAAAATAAAGAAAACAAACTTGCATTAAAGGGATTGCGAGGTTCCTTTGCTTATCTTCTTCCCTTACTTATTTTTTTGGTACGTAAAATTTAACTTTTTATTTATATGACATTTTATAATCGTAAAAAAAATTGCGATAGTCAAAGAATGACATTTTGAACCTTGGTGCTTTATAGGTGAATTTTAATCAATGATTTCTGAACATCCTTGATTATGTCTGGTTTCATCCAAACATTATCCAATTCGTGAATTTGTTTTCATTTACTCCCTATTATGTATTCTTTATGTATGTATTCTCCTTATGTGTACTTATCGAATGTCTCGAAGAAAATGTTCAGATTTCCGAAATGTTGCGGCATTAGTAACATTAATAACACAGAAAATTGTTAATAGCATTTTAGATTAATAACACATTCATTAGCTCTTTTTGAAGTAAACAACTTTTATCTGTTTAGTTTTTTTATTGCTTATGTCGTTTGTCCAAACACTTATATCTTATATTTTTAATGTTGTTTTTTTTACGACTAAAACAAAAACTACACTTCGTATCAAAAAGTAATTGATAAAAAACTTTTGGATCTTTTTAAGGTGCACAATTTTTTATTTCTCTTCTTTTTTACACAAATGTAATAACTTTTTTGATGAGAATGTAAAAAATATCTGTACTCTGAGTACTGCCGTGATTTGAAATGTTGAAGATTTGGAATTTCAAATTATTTAGTTTTCAAGATTTATATTTTAAAGGTATAATATGAAATTTTTTTTAAAAGTTCAATTTTGAAGACATGCAATGGAAAATTCTTTAATTTTAACGATCTGCAATTTAAAACTCTTTAATTTAGAATATTTGCAATCCGAAACTATGGAATTTTAAATGATGTATAAATAAAATAAATAACAAATAAATTAATTAATTTAAATCTAACCAAATTCTAATTAAATTTAATTAAATAACAAAATAAAATAAAAATTCATATAAACTGTCATGATTTTGAAGATTAAAAGTAAAGCATATCATGAAAATTAATGAATTTTAAATTTCGAAGTATTGGGTTAAAAGTTTTAATTAATTTGGGGCCCAAAAAAATCACATTTGAGAAATTTCAACGGACATGTTCACCAAATCGTTCTCTTAGTCAAAGAAATTCATCCATGTTTTTTATTTAAATTATACATTTAATTTTCTCTCTGGTATCTATTAAAATAACCATGTCTTACAAAGCGTGGATATTTTACGTTTGTTATGAAATGTTCGCAATTTAATTTAAATTTAAATGGTTTTTGTCCAAGCTAAGTTTACCATCAGTGCGCCTCGAAGGTGTGCCGAGAGTTGCTTACAGCGCTCCAAGTGGCTCTTGGCAAACTATATGGGAGGGTGCTATTTACGGGGAGCGGTGGGTAGAGGGGAAGTGACTTTTTTCGCCGGACGCGCCGTCTATATTTATGGCGGGTAACTAAGCTCGCACCGCATCTACGTTTATAATATCTTTGCTCATCGTACCAAAAATATCCTTGTTCGTACACCTGTAATGCGGTTATGCGGGGTCCACGTGGTCCACGCATAAATGCCGAGTAAAAAAATGTTCCCACAGTTCTTCATTATGCTTACGGAGTGGTTATTTATTTCGATAATGATGGCAAAGGAAAAGTAATCTCATTTCACCCACTATAAAATAGGCGTGTCGGATACGTGGCAGACACCTACATTACCAACCTGAATTTTTAATTTTTCAGAATTTTCTTTAAAATCTAAGAACTTTTTTTCTAAATTAAATATCGGTCTGAAACTTTAAAAAATGTAGAAGAAGAAAATAAACTACGTTCATATACATCATTTTTGTATAAAAGATGCAAAAAGCAAAATTGCAAGTCGCAGTTAGAAAAAAAGGTCCATTCGAATTCTGACACGGTATCGTAGTCCCACCGGAGGACTTAATTCTATCAGTAGTCGCGATCAACTGTCTCGTCTATATCTCCTGAAATGTGGGGTACACGCTGTCAGAGTTTGCTGACGCGACCTCCACTGCCTTCAGTATTTCGTTATCCCCCCAATAAAAAGAATAATTTTCTAAAAAAAAACAACAATTTTTGAGTAAATGCAAGAATTCTCAACCAAAAAGTTCAATTTTTTACCAAAAAATATTAATTCACTACCAAAGAGACGATCTTTTAATATAAGTCAAGAGTTCTGCACTCAAAAGTTGAAGTTTCAAGTAAAAAAAATGAATTTTTAAACAAAAAAATACATTCAAGGGTTCTTAACTAAAAATTTGATTTGTCAACTAAAAAGGATAAATTTTGAAAAAGAAAGGTTAATTTACTGCGAAAAAATACGAATTTTTAATAAAATTCAAGATTTCTGAACTGAAAATTAAAATTTTCAACCAAACAGATCAATTTTTAAACAAAAGTATTCATTTACTACCAAAAAGACATTACTTAATAACATTGAAGGAAACTGAACTAAAACGTTAGTTTCAACTAAAAAGGTTAAATTTTTAAACAAAAAGATTATTCTACTACAAAAAGAAAGAATTTTGAAAAAATTCAGGAATTCTGTACCAAAACAGTTGAATTTTGAAATAAAATCCTACATTTTGAAACAAAAATATTAATTTAGTACCAAAAATACAATTTTTTATTAAATTTCAAGAGTTCTGAACTTAAAAGTTAAATTTTAACCAAAAAGATTAATTTTTAATGAATAAGATTCATTGACTATCAAACAAGAAGAGGTATAAACAAAAAAGTTGAAGTTTCAACTAAAAAAATGAATATTCAATAAAATTCAAGAATGCTCTACCGAAAAAAAAAATTTTTAACCAAAAGATTAATTCAGTATAAAAAGAGGAATTTTTCATAAAATTCAAGAATTTCTTTAAAAATGTTCCTGAAATTTGAAACCCATTTATTGAAGATGAATCTGTAAACAAAAAGATTAATTTTCTACCAAAAAAAAAACAATTTTTAACCAAAAAGTTGAATTTTCAACTAAACAAGATGAATTTTTAGACAAAACAGAAGAATTTGCCAGCAAAAGAGACCAATGTGTAGTAAAATAAAAAAATTATCGACCAAAAAGTGCAATTTCGAACTACAAAACATGAATTTTTTAAGAAAAAGATTACTTCAATACCAAAAAAGACTAATTTTTAATATAATTCAAGATTTCCGAATTCACAAGTTAAAGTTTCAAATGAAGACATGAATTTTCCAAGAACTTGGAATCCACTAAAATATCTGAAGATATATGAAATCCTTTAAAATCTCATATTGAATTACTGTGAAAAATTGAAAATTCCTTGGAACGTTTTCAAATACTCTCAAATATTTCGAAACCTTCGAAATATTTTGAAAGACCTTGACATCTTTTAAATATTTCTAAAGGACTATCGAATTTTTTTCCCTCAAATATTTAAAGACCTTAAAAATCTTTTGTGATCTCTTGAAATTTTGTACTTTAAAATTTTTTCAATAGCTTTTCTAAAATTTATTTAATGCTCTGAATTTCGTTTAAATTATAAAAAAAAAAGTTGAAAATACCTTGACATCTTTTAAAAGATCCTAAAATGTTTAAAATCCTTAAAAATCTTTTGAAATCATTCCAAAGTACTTTAAAAATTTAAAAAAAAAGGTCTAGGTATTTCAAAATATTTTGAAGAATTTGAGAAATTTGTGAGAATTTTAAGATTCATAGGAATTTTCAATTGATTACAGAAATTTAATATGAGATTTTGAAGGATTTGAAATATTTCAGGGTATTTTAAAAATTTCAAGATATCTTTAAGAGATTTAAAACATTTAAAGAAATTTCAAAAGATTTTTAAGTATTTTAAATATTGAAGGATGAATGAAAAGATGTCAAGGAATTTTCAACTTATTTTTATGATTTAAGCGAATTCCAAAGAATTAAACAAATTTGAGAAGGGTTATTTTTTAAAATTCTAATGTACTTTAAAAGTCTTAAAAAAAGTTGTAGGTATTTCAAAAGATTTTTAAAAATTTGAGAGAATTTAAAAATATTTCAAAGAATTTTCAATTGATTGCAGTTATTTAATATGACATTCTAAAGGATTTGATATATCTTAGGATATTTTAATAGATTTCAAGGCATTTTCAGTTGATTTCAATAATTTAGTATGAGCTTTTTAAGGATTTGGAATATTTTAGGTTATTTCTGGAAATTGTAAGGAATTTTCAAGAGCGTTGAAAAATTTAAAGAGATTTTAAAGGAATAACAAATTTTAAGAATATTTAAAAAGTTGTAAAACATTTTTCTGAAAATTTTAAATATTTTGTAGAAAATTCTTTTTGGGTTTTGGTTAAAAATTAATTTTCTTCGCTACAAATTTAACAAATTTATGTTTCATTAAAAAGTAATGTTTTTAATTTGAAAATTGTTGTATTTTTATTGAATACTCGTGTTTCTTGGTAGAAAATTATTCTTTTTATTTAGCGTTTTGCATAAAAATTTAACTTTTTGTTAAAAAAATTATACTATTACGTTGAAAACAAGTTTCGAAACTTGAAAATTTTTTTTTTCTGATTAGTTCAAAGTTTAACGATTTCCATTAACAGTTAGTCAACTATTCATTAATATTAATATAATATTTTATAATTTCAATATTAACA
>NC_046661.1:49475951-49488399 GCF_010883055.1 Belonocnema kinseyi | reverse complement strand
TCCATATAATATACACCTAAAAACATAACCGCAAAATCGACGCATGCCTGAATTTGAGAATCACGTGAAACAGACAAATAGCTAATTTCCCCAATTTCTTTGAAATGGGGATCGAAATATAAATAGAAGACCACCGAAGCTTTCCGAAACTATTAGATCGGCAATCATCGTAGAGCAGACGGCTTACACACGAACTTACAGCCTGATCGACCTAGAAATTTACCCCCCGCCATACCTAACGTTTGGGAGCCGCAAACCAGAAAGTGCTAAACTTTCAACTAAAACATTTACTTTTCTGTAAAAATAAAACAATTTTGAATAAAGTGCATCAATTAAAATAAATTTTTGTTCTAAAAAATAGTTAAATTTTTGAACAAAAGGTTAAATTTGCATAAAAAAGCTTAATTGTATACTTAAAAAAAGGCAGTTTTAATAAAATATGTAATTAAAAAAAATAAAATAAATCTCAACAAAAAAGAGAACTTTTCAACGAAACATAGAATAGTTAATACAAAAAACAAAAACATTTTTTCACAAAAAAGTTAAGATTTCAACAAACAATTTTTTGAACTAAATTGATCATCACCAGAAAAAACTAAATTTTTAACAAAATAGTTCCACTTTTAATAAGAAAAATGAAAAAAATTGTTAAAATTCTTTGAAATCGTTTAAAATTATTTAAGTTAATTGAAAATTGCTCCGAATGTTTTAAAATATTTCCATAATGTAAAGCGATTTCAAAGAATTTAAACGATTTTTGCACCATTTCTGGTTGAAAGTAAAACTACTTTCTTAAAAATTTAGTTTTTTTGTTGTGATGACTCATCAATTTAATCCAAAAATTTTGTTGTTGAAAACTTTACTTTTTTGTGAAAAATTATTTTTGTTTTTGGTTACAAATTAACTTTTTATAACTACAGATTTAACTATTCTGTGTCCCGTTGAAAAGTAATGTTTTTTAGTTTAAAATTTTTGATAATAGTGATAATAATTAAAAAGATAAAAAATGATTAAATTAAATAACATAATATTTCATATTTACTAAATACTAATTTTATTTTTCAATCTAATGCTCATAATGTATGTAATCCGAAATTTGCAAATCGCCCCGGGCGCTAGAAATGCAAGCTACGGCTCTGAGGGCAATGCACGTGGACTGCAAAGATTACCGAGGAGCACACGTGCGCCCGTTTGCCGGTTGTAACGCGCCTTGTGTTTTCAAAACAAACCCGGTTTCGTAGTTTCGTGAGTTTCGTATAAGACCGGAAAAATAGTTCTTTTCGTCGGGTGCCACTATTTAATAGTGCAGTGTTGTGTTGTTTTTCTCCTTATCAGTGTTGGTGCGTATTGTGTTTTGTTTTAATTTGCAGAGGGACCAAGAAATACCCAAGGATGGATATCTACAATCCCATTAGGAATAACTGCAGGCAAGGCGGAGAACTAACCTCCTGTATAAGGGCGGTCAATTTACCAATTTTGTGATTTTGATACACTAGGGGTGGTTTTAAATATTTTTTCCGGCGGCTCTTACCCCACTGGAAAAACTTGTTCTATGTCAAGGTAAATTAAAAGTATTTTTTAGTCGGAAAAAACTGTATAAAGGCGGTCATTTGGAAGATCTTGTAATTTTCATACACTAGGGGTTGTTTTAAATATTTTTTCCGGCGGCACTTACCCCACTGAAAAAACTTGTTTCACGATATGGTAAATTAACACTATCTTTAAATGTATAAAAAAGTGTATAAAGGCAGCCATTCGGCACATTCTGTGTTGCCTCTATCTGCATTATATTTTAGGGTGTTCTACCCTTTTTAAAAAAATTTCGGGAGATTTTTTTGTATAATACTCTTTTTTATGCTTAGCTCAACTAATTTTGCTAGGCTAATTTCAGAAAAAAAGAATTATTATTCTTTTTTCATTTCGTTTTTTAAACGTTCGGAACTTCCGGTACATGGATATTTAAAAGAATTTCATGAAAAGCAAAAATTGAATTGAATAGAATTGAGTGAATTTAGAAAAATTCAGATGAATTAAACAAATTCTGGTTAAATTAATGAGAATTCACGTAATATTCAAAGTCCCCTCCAATTTAATTAATCTCACTACTTAAAGAGTGGATTAGAATGTTCGGCAAGGCCCCTAAAAACCACCTTTAATATGTCCTCGCCTAAAATGTTAGAATTTAAAAGTTTGATTGTCGATATTTGGAAATACAAAAACATGAACAATTTTTCTTTTTTTATCTCACTAATTATAGAGGGAGTGAGAAACTTCGGCAAGACCCATAAAAACTACCCCTAATGTACCGACATCTGAAAGGTTAAAAATGACAAATTTGATTGTCGATATTTGAAAATATAAAAACATCAGAAATTCTCTTTTTCTATCTCACTGATTATAGAGTAGGTGAGAAAGTTCGACAAGAGTCATAAAAACCACCCTTAGGATATCCACATCTAAGACGTTAAAAATGACAAGTATGATTGTCGATATTTGAAAATATAAGAACTCATCCACTCTATAATTAGTGAGATAAAAAAAGAGAATTTTTCACGTTTTTGTATTTTCAAATATCAAAAATCAAACTTGTCATTCGTTTTTAGGGATCTTGCCGAACTTTCTCACTTATTTCGTTCATATGAACGTTCGTACCTTCTAGTACATTAAATCTGATCATTCCTGCAATCGTGGAAAATTTATGAAAACATTTTGAGAGCTTAAACCCTTAAAATTATTTAAACCAATTTAAAATTGCATGGACGTTTTTTAACTTTCGAAGACTGTTACACACTTTGTAAAATCCCTTGAAATCTCATGAAAATGCCTTGGAATATTTAAAAATACCCTAAAACATTTCAAAACCTTGGAATCCCCTTCAAGTTACTGCTATCAATCGAAAATTCCTTCGAATATTTTTAAATACCTTTAATTATTTCAAAACCCTTAAATTCTTCTGAAATCCCTTTTAATTTGTTAAAGCTCTAAAAAAAACTCGGAATTTTTTAAATAACTTTTAATATCCTTTGAAATCATTTTCAAATATTAAAATCAATTAAAAATCGTTTGAATTTTTTAACTTTCATTAAATTTTACACACCATTCGAAATCTTAGAAATTCCTGCCTAATTTTTAAAGTTCTCAAAGAAAAGCCTTGGGATTTTTCTAAAAACCCAAAATATTTCAAATCGTTCAAATCCTCAAATTTATTCAGGTTTTCAAATCCCGAGTTACCTTAGAACCATCAGGCTTATTGCGAAGAGGGAAATATAATTGACATTATGTAAATAGATATAGGAGACAAGACTTCTGGGTCAAAAATGTTTCAAATTTAGCGCTGCATGCCTTAGTCATATTTTTAGTAAAGAATGGATTTTTAACAAATAAAAAACAAATTTTCGATAAAATAGTTAAATTTTCAACCTAATAAATTACTTTTAAAAATACATTTTTTAACTTAAACATTGTAGTTTGTACTGAAGTTTGCAGTTGAAAACATTAATTTTCAAACCCAAATAAATGCGATTTTATCAATAAAAGAAATTAATTTTTATCTAAAACAAATTAATTTCTGAAGAAGAATAATTCTCCAAAAAAGAAGATAAATTTATAACTAAAAAGAAAATTTTTCAAGAAAAAAAATGGTCAACAAAATTGTTCAATTTTCATCTATAGAAACGAATTTTAAACTAAAAAAAAAAATAAGTATTCGATCAAAAATGGACCAGTTAAATTTGCAGACAAAAAATGGAATTTGCAACGAAAGAAAATAGTTTTCAACAACAATTATAATTTTTCAACGAAAAATTGAATAGTTCAAGTTTCAGTTGAAAAATAATTATCAACCCCAAAAAATCAAAGTTTCAACAAAATATTTTAATTCCTAAGAAAAAAATTAGATTTGCAAACAAATATTTTAATTTTCAAACCAATAACTTTCTACCGAAAACAGAATTTCAAAATTTTGAAAATCAATTTTAAAACAGAACAATTTTTGTTAACAAAATAGAGACATTTTCAACGAAAAACCTTTAAATTATTAGTTTATAAAATCAATTTACAGCCAACAATTTGTCAACAAAATAGTTTAATTTCCAAAAAATAGATGAACTTTTAACCATTTTATACCAAAATAAAAGAAGTTTCAACAAAAAGATGCATTTTCATCCAAAGAAATGAATTCTTGATTAAAATAGATGAATTTTTAATCAAGAAAAATAATTTTCTACCAAAAAAGAAGATTTTTTGACTGAGAAAGGTCAGTTTCCTACCAAAAAAATTCAACCAAAAATGATACAATTAAATTTTTAGTATAAGAAAATGTTTTCTCAACAACAAAAAAATCGAATTTTCAACAAAACAGTTAAATTATCAACCAAAATAGTTATTTAAAAAAATTTTAATCTTAAAATAGTTTCATTTTCGATGGAAGAAATGAATTTTCAACTGAAAATTGTTTTTAAAAAAACCCGCACTCGAATTTACAACAGAATAGTTCAATTGTTAAACATATAGTTAGATTTTAATTTAAAAAATTATTTTTCAACCAAAAATGGGATGGAATGAATTCTGAGAGAAAATTAAAATCGTTTGAAAATTTTTAATAATTTTTATTTACAAAAATGTACTTTAAAAAAAAGTCAAAAAGATTTTGAAACCCATCAAACGATTTCCTGAAATTTGAAAGAGTGTACAAGATTTTAAAGCAAAATGTTTCAATTTGATAAGATTAGAAAGTTTTAAAAAATGTAAATAAACCAGTAAATTCAAGAAATATTTAGAAGAATGGAAGAGATTCAAATTTAATTTTGAACTTAAATTTCCTAGAAATGTAGATTTTCAAAAATTTCAAAAAATTAAACTTTACAAGCTTTAAGGGAATTCAGAAAGATTTGAAGGGGATTTGAGTTGAAAATTATTTTCTTTCGTTGCAAATTCCATTTTTATCTGAAAATTTAACTAGTCCATTTTTGATCGAATACTTATCTTTTTTACTTAAAAGTTCGTTTCTATAGATGAAAATTGAACAATTTTGTTTACCTTTTTTTTTCTTGAAAAATTTTCTTTTTAGTTATAAATCTATCTTCTTTCTTGGAGAATTATTCTTCTTTAAAAATTAATCTGTTCTAGATAAAAATTAATTTCTTTTATTAATAGAATCAAATTTATTTGGGTTTAAAAATTAATGTTTTCAACTGCAAACTTCAGTACAAACTACAATGTTTAAGTGAAAAAATGTATTTTTAAAAGTAATTTCTTAGGTTGAAAATTTAACTATTTTGTCGAAAATTTGTTTTTTATTTGTTAAAAATCCATTATTTACTAAAAATATGACTAAGGCATGCAGCACTAAATTTGAAACATTTTTGACCCAGAAGTCTTGTCTCCTATATCTATTTACATCATGTCAATTATATTTGCATCTTCACAATCAGCCTAATGGTTCTAAGGTAACTCGGGATTTGAAAACGTGAGTAAATTTGAGGAGCAGCTAGATCGTCATTCGTGAGGTCGGGAGAGCTCGGATTCCTGCTCGTGCATTTTCGGCTTTACACGAGGCTGGGCTTCGCAGCATTTAACAGAGCCGACTCACCGACAACTACGTTTGAATTGGTCGCTCCCAGATGGGAGAGTGGTGGGGGCCGAAAAATCTCACGTTCCGGATACACTGCTCTTTTCTATGTTGCTTTACAAAAGAAATAATAATTATTTAATTAATTTTAATTACAAAATTAAGAACTCGCCCTTTTTTCTACAAGTCAATTTATTTACGGAGTCAACTAAGAATTTCTATCGTATGACTTTTCTATATTGCTTTGCAAAATTTACAAGAACTATTAATTATTTTAACAATTTTAATGAAAAAATTAAAAGTTTGGCCTTAATCCTACGAATCAATTTGTTTTTGAACTCAGCAAATAATGTCTGTCCGATGACTTTTTTCTATGTTGCTTTGTAAATTCACAAGAACTATCAATTATTTAAACAATTTTAATTTAAAAACTAAGAGTTTGCCCTTCTTTCTACAAGTCAATTTGTTTACGGATTCGACTAAGAATGTCTATCCGGTGACTCTTTTCTATATTGTTTTGCAAATTTACAAGAACTTTTAATTATTTAAACAATTTTAATTTAAAAATTAAGAGTTGGGCCTTTTTTTTACAAGTCAATTTGTCTTCGAAGTCAACTCAGAATGTCTATCCGATGACTCTTTTCTATAGTGCTTTGCAAATTAACAAGAAGTATTAATTATTTAAACAATTCTAATTTAAAAATTAAGAGTTTGCTCTTTTTTCTACAAGTCAATTTCTTTACGCAGTCGGCTAAGAATGTCTATCCGGTGACTCTTCTATATATTGCTTTGTAAATTTATAAGATATATTAGTTATTAAAACAATTTTAATTAGAAAATTAAAAGTTTGACGTTTATCCTACGAGTTAATTTGTTTTCGAAATCAACTACGAATGCCCATTCGATGACTTTTTTCTATGTTGCTTTGTAAATTTACAAGAACTATTAATTATTGAAAGAATTTCAATTGAAAAATTAAGAGTTTGCTTTTCTTTCTACGAGTAGGCTTCATTTACCATAATTAACTACCATAGCAATAATATCTTTCCGATGATTTTTTTTCTCTGATAGTTTAAAAATCTGCAACTATTAATTATTTAAAAAATGTTTATCAACATATTTATAGCTTGGCTATTTTTCAAAGAAGAGGTATAATTTGTTTGCGGAATGATCTAAGAATATCTTTCGATGACATTTTTCCACGTTACTTTGTAAATTTATAATAAATATTAATCATTCAAAAAAATTTTAAAAACATATTGAGAGTTGGAGTATTATTCACATTTTTTTATGAAATTAGCTAAGATTGTCTTTCTGTTGACTCTTTTCTAAGTTATTTGTTAAATTTACCAGAATTATTAATTATTGAAAGAAAAATCATAAAAAGTTTAAAATTTGGCTATTTTTCAATGAATAGGGTCGCTTTTTTTACTAAGGTTTAGTGACAATGAAGCTACATACGAGTTTGCTCGAAGTACTCGCATTTGCCTAAACATTTGGTCAGATAAGAGGAAAACTGCAGAAAACCACCTCCCGAGTTTAAGTCCGATTTTAAATATTCAAATACACAACTCAGTCTTTCGTCTATATGGTACCCATGCGAAGTCATGTATAAATAGAAGTCATTAAATTAAAAATGATTATCATGGCATTTTCTTGAACTTAATTTCCAAATAGAATAATTACAAATAAATTAGTGGGTCGCACGCGTAGCGCGCGTAAGAGCTTCTAATTTAATTAAATAACACGTTTCTTCCACAACACTACCCCGGCGCAGGTAGCACCAATCCCTCTTGCAATCACCCCAAGTGAAAGTCCTCCCAAAGTCGTTATGTGAGGTTTCCAACTTGGATCCATTAGTATCCAAGGTCTTTTCTTTCAGGCGTCATTCACTCCACTGATACTCTTTTGATTAACTATTTGTCGCCATACTTTTCTGCCCTGGTATACTTCTCGAGCTTCTTTTGCAATTTGAAATAAATATTGTGTTTACAATATGTACGTCTTATAATGTGAAGAAAAATACTGAGAGTCCTGATCAAAATACTCATTATAGCATTGTTTTGCAAAAAAATGAAAATTCAGTCACTTTTCCTGAAAATAATTATTATTACTACGCCTATCACAAAAACTATTAACTCTACCGACTCAATTTGTTGCATAAAGATATATTTGTAGCGTCAGATGCTAAGACAAATACTGATACTGATTATTTGTCTGTTGCAAAATACACAATAAATGATACTGCATGTGTGTGTGTGTGTCAGTGCACAATAAGTAAAAGATCATTTCAAATCTGTCAATAAATAATTGAGATTCCAGGCAGAAGGATATATAAAATTTTTTTGAAGTATCTTGTGCCTTGGGTGTAATATTCAAGGGCACCTTCGAAATTATTATATATTTTCTTTCTGCATCCGGCATCTCAATTGTGGAACAGAAAAGTATTTTGAAAACTGAAGACTTTTTTAGCGAGTGTGAAATCTGCAGCATGCTTTTAAAAAAATTATATCAATCATACTTTGCATGCATGTGATTTATTAGAAGAAATAAGTCTACGGAAAAGATAAGCATACGGACACTTAAAAGTCAAAGCTTGTATATACGCCTAATTTGAAATTAACTGTGAGCGCCTATTTCCTAAGAAATACAACCGCTTTGATTTCAAAATACTGTGTTTTGCAGCAGATAAAATAAATCACATTGCATGTATGTGATAATGAGTATTTTAATGGAATGACAACCTGTCGAACTTTGCATGTGTGTGACTTATTTGAGGGGTCATGGGGGACACATAAAGGAGATCAAAAGAAACGTTTTTAAACTCAGCGTATTCAAAAAAGAAAACACTGTTCTCCAAAGTTATTCAAAAGTACAAAATAATAAATACATTTTTTTAAATTATATTTTCAGTTTCCGTAACCCCCATGAAGTTTAACAAGTATTTCGGAAAAAAAATACGTTCTTGTCAATTTTATCCAGAATTGTCAATATTACGTGAATTCGAGTTAAAACTAAGCATTTCAGTTTACAGTCTATTTATTTTCAATTATTGTTTTTTGAAATGTCTCAGAATAGTGTTAGAATTTCGCGGCTTATTCCGAATTTTTCAACTTTTCAGTTAGAGCGAGGGCATAACAATTTTAATTCAACAAAAATAATGGTTCAAACAATTGCAATTTTTTGTAACAATTTTGAATTAATCCATTTTTTAATTGAAGTCAGGTAATAATTGATGCAAGTGCAGGGACAAACCTGTTTGAACAATTTAGTATTTTTTATAACTATTGTCTCTGAGAGTAATGCTGATAAGCACCATATAGTAAATGTGAAGAATGTTTCAAATATCTTTTTTATTTAAGGAAAATATTCACAAAAAAGAAAAAAATTCTTTAAAAAATGTTGCTCTCTGACGTTTATTTATCTTTTCTTTTATAACTAAACTCCCAAATTAAAGTTACAAATTTCAGGGAAAAATAGATAAATGCAGCTTATTCTGAAATGTCCATCTTTTTGTTCACTGCTAAATTGCTAGTGTTCTGATTAATGTAAGTTAATAAACATAATGTTTTAAACTATTATTTATAACTATCTTCTCTTCAATGATTGCTAGAAACTCGCGATTTTTCTGTAAGGTAAACTAATTATAAACAACAATAAATTTTTTAAACAACTAGGTTTGTTAGCTTGCATTAATTATTAGGTACCTACATAAAAAGTGGCCAAAAAGTTAAAAAAAAATGTTTAAAAAACATAACTGTGTAGCATTACTGTAGGAGAAAATAGTTTTAAACAATAATAATTTGTTTACATAATTATACGTGCTAAATTTCATTTATTATTAACTAACTCTCAGTGAAATGTCGACATTATGGTCATTATTATCTCACTCTTATCGAAAAAATGTCACAAAAAAATTCGACTTTCTAGCATTATTAGAAGATAACATTATTATGAAAAATAAATAAATGTTTTGAAAATTTATTTCTGTTAAATTCAATTGATTATTTCTTTGCTCTAACTGAAAAGTTACAAAAGTAGGAAAAAACGAGACTTTGTGAGTCTATTATAAGATAAAATTGCTAATAACAATGACAAACCGTTTGAACAATTTATTTTAACATTTGCTTATTGGTAGAAAGTAGTATCTTTGTGTGTGTGTGTGTGTGTGTAAATTAGAAAAAATAAGAATTACTGGGAAAAACTTACGAAACGCCATTTTTCACTTATAGTGACTTTTCGAGACCCCACAAAATAGGCTTACGGGGATAAAAGTAAAAAAATAATTTTTGATTTTTATTCCATGGCTAATTGTAAAGAGAAATGACGAGACTACCCAATATGCCTAGCATTGACTATTCTGTCCAAAAATTAAAAAAACGTCTTGTTTGTGAGATATACTATTTAAACTTTATGGGGCTTGCGAAACTTGTAAATAATAATTTTTTCGGTTTAGAAAAAAAATTAATTTATTTTTTTGTAAATTCGAACAAATTTAGAAGCGGTAAGCATAAATATTCCAAGAAAAAATTTACCAGTGCATGATGGTACTACCCTATGTGACACCCTTTATTTGATAAATTCCATATTTTTGATCATCCATGAAATTTGAAATAAAGAAAATAAAACAGTTTGCCAAAAATTTCGGATTTCTCGATCTATTTATGAAAAAAAGTTATCGTGAATAACTTGAAAATTGTGGCTTGTAGGGGAGCGTAAATGTCTAGCAAATACATTGTTTATAACGTTGCGGATAAATAATGACTTGTCATTTGAGAAAATATTATGAGTGGAAATTTTTACCTTTTTATCTCCTTAATTATCCCAAAAAAGGTTGTCACGATTTTCCGTGCTAAACGCATGAGTACTACGTGCACTTATATTATTTCGTTCCTATAATAAATAATAAAACAATATTTTTATTATTTACAATATTCAGAGAGTTGCATACTAGTTATTAAATTATATAAATATAATTATAATTTTTTAAAAACGCATAGATGAAGTAGCAAAACATTAAAGTTTTGTATTTTGATATATCGAAATTTGAATATACCGCCAAATTGTCTAAAATGGAGTTGAGATTGTAGGTTATGTTCACTTTGAATGGAAATGTGCATGAGGAAAGTTCTAAATCAAAAAGTCGAACTGTGGCGGCACCTGTCGCCTGAATTTGAAAAAATACATTTAGCGACACAGCAGGTTTTACTAATAAAGTAGAACAGATTTAACAACACTGACTATTTTTATATAAAAAGAATTTCTTTCCCAATTCCACGCAAGAATATACACCTTCCTTTTACGTAAATTAATACTCCCCCAAAATTTTTCCGCTTTTTTTTTAAACATTTATTTTTTAATATGGGAACAAATTTCTATCATGGGACTGGCTTGGTCGGTTGATTTGAGTGTCACATGCCCTTAAGCAGTCTATAATATTAAAAGCGTATATAAATAAAAATGCTGGATAATTTTGAAGATCTAAACTTCCGTTTTCAACTTTACATCTTCCAAATTGAAGACATTTGTATTGTGTATCATCACAATTGAAACTGTTTTAATGGTGAAACTGCATAATTTTCAACCTTTATTTTAAAAAATAAGAAACTTTTCAATTTTAAAGATGCATAAATAAAAATTCTTAAATTTGAATAATTTTTGAGATAATAAGTAAAGATTTAAATTTTAATTCTTCCAAATTGAATAAGTAACAATTTGCAAAATATAAACAATTGAATTAACCCGCTGGGCACTACTTCGGGTCATATTTCACCCGAGGTGATTGTAAAAGTAAAGTTTCTGAAAAGGAAACGTCGGATGGGCAGAACAAATATGCTGTTAATTGGGGGGAAAATTTGGCCCATGATCTAAAAATACACGGTCTAGCCATCGGCTCCCCCAATTTCCTCCCCATTCGCACTCCACCACTTCTAGCCATGTTGGTTACCATAGCAACCGTTAGCGTCTCGGTCTTCACTCAAAAGATTTGAAATCATGAATTATGGCTACATTGTAAATCAATGACAATTCCTGTGAAAGTTCTCAATATTCAAATAAGGTGCAAGAAGCCGAAACTGCTGACGCTATCCGTTTGTGAAAGCGCAACGTGTTAAGATTAACTTTGTGAAAATGGTAGTGGTGTTTCTATTGAAAATACAAATTTTAAAGTGAATCTAACGTGCCTATCCGGAGCGAATAAATATTTTCGTGTAAGCTATAGTTGCATTATTTGCATTATACATATTGGTAATTGTACTTTATTACGTTATACATATTACGTTATACATATTGGTAAGTGTACTTTATTAAGTGTGCAATGTAGCTGTCATTATAAACATAACCTATTAAGTTAATTTCCACATTTTTGATAAATGAATAAAATTTTGTTACAATGATGCAGATAAATTTTCGAATGGGAAACTAATAAGTTGTTAACGTCTTTCGTTGTTGTTAAAACATGAAGAAGGTACGTATACACATCTCCTTGTTCAGACGATTTTCCGTGGAAAGTATAATACTCGTAGAAAAATGTTATTTTAGTTTCTTTTACAAAACTATTTTATACTTTGCGAAATACATTTATAAATAGTTCTTCGCGCGATATTTAGCTAAAAAAGGAAGGGCATAATCAAAAATAGAAAGTCACGAAAAGTTTTAGTTAAATAGTAGACTAATTATTATCATAGATATAGGCTTAATGGTATGATGATTGAACGTTTATTTCTCTTGTAACATTAATTTCATTGCATATTATTGCAGATAACAATGTCAAATATTTGGGCAGCTGACGGTTGTGTCAATCAAGTAAAGAAAGACAACCCAGAGATTAGTTTATTCCGCTTCCCGAAGAAGGAGTATTACATTGCATAATGGCAAAAA
>NC_046661.1:49466974-49475851 GCF_010883055.1 Belonocnema kinseyi | reverse complement strand
TATAATCGAGAGAAGAAATGTAGAAATGTTTCTTGCAATTTCTATTATTATGCAGAGTTTTATTTTTTAGCACATCACAGTTCCTAAGGAAATATATGTATAGGATGCAGAATGTCCGCAGGTTGTAGCTATATAGGTATAAACGATAATTGGATCTGAATGGGGTTTATTGTTTTGAATTAGATTTAAATATCATTTCGGTTACATTGCGAATGTAATAATAATTTCTTGAGCCTATCAGCATAATTATTTCTTTAAGTTATTGTAATTCGGGGAAACATGGTATCAAAAATGAAAATTGCCTCTTTTTTAAAAAATTCTTATTGTTTCTCCTGTTCTCAAAATTAGAATCCTTCTACTATATTTTACGTTTCGCATTAATCTCCAGTCATTAAAAATTTAATTATATCGTCGCAACTTCAAATATATGCTTAAAAAGTTCATCTTTTTGGGTCAAAAAATAACATCTGTTGAAAGTTCATATTTGTGTGATGAGAATTCGACCTTTTTTGAAAAAATTCACCTTTTCGGCTTGAATATCTTAAAATTTAGTTGAAATTTTTTTCTTTCTTCACGGGAAATCTGTTTTAATTGAAAAATTGTCTTTGGGTTTCCGAATTCATCTGATTTGGTTAAAAATCCACCTTTTTTGCTGAAATTTAATCTGATTAAACTATTATTCACTATTTTAAATTCATGTGTTCTGGTCAAATTAGAATGTATTATTTAATTTTAAATAAGAGTTTTTTTGTATAAAAATTCAACTATCTGGTTGAAAATTAACTAATTTGTTAAACGTTCATTTTTGTTGTTGTTAAAGATTCAATTCCTAGGTTGAAAAAGTGTTCTCTGGTTAAAAATTAATTTTTTAAACTAGACATTTAACTATCCTATTTTTGATTGACTTTAACTTTTTATTTTAAATTGAAATCTTTTTAGGATGAAAATTGAAATATGTGGTGGAAGGAGGTGAACTAATTTTTTTAGACATTTATTATTTTCATTCAATTTTTGTAATTTTCTTACCTGATTTAAGTAGTAATACTTCTCTGCTTAAGCGTTTCTTAATAATTAAAATGAAGAAAATTTTTTAAGTAAAATACTAGCGCCATCCTACCCGGTTATAAGCTTTGAATTCCGAAAAATTAAGAATTTGTATTCCTATGAATACGTGATTTTTTTTCTGTCTAAAAATTTCCCAACGGGAACAGAAAAAGTGAAAATCCTATTCTTCTCAATCGACTTGGTAAAATTTAACGAAAGCATTTGTTTAATCTGTATTAATTTGTATTGAAAAATGCATTAAAGAA
Source organism: Belonocnema kinseyi (assembly GCF_010883055.1). NCBI lineage: Eukaryota > Metazoa > Arthropoda > Insecta > Hymenoptera > Cynipidae > Belonocnema > Belonocnema kinseyi. Next base: position 49,474,541 of record NC_046661.1, on the reverse strand, counting down.
AACTATTTAAATGTATGAATTAAAATAATTTTAGCTCTAGAGAGGCGGAGTTGAATTGATTAGAATTAAATTTTCAAAACTTATATTCCACATGCAGGAATTAAAACAATTTATTACACATATTTTTTTAACTTATTAGAAGCAATTGAATAATCTCAAAATATGAACACTCTTGGGGAATGGAAGACATCTCTGTGAGGTTATCTTTCGGTACAATTAGAAGGAATTACATATATTGAAAACACGTTCTCTTTTGAGGAATAGGAACCCATATGGCGGCCGCTATGGAAATATAAATAAATTCGTTTTTGAGATATCCTATTCTTATAATGACATTTTAGACAGGTGAAAAAATCGCGCGTTCAAAATAATAGAATAATCTTCACTTTTACGCTGAAATCTTAGATTTCTCAAGATTTTGAAGCTTTCCAAGGATGTTTAAGTTATTTAAAAAGAAAATAAGTGAATTTCTAATTTAAGAAGTGTTCAGTTAACATTTTTTTAATTTTTCAATATTTGATGTTTCTAGATGAAAATACCTTAAAATTATATAATTTGAAAATTTTAAAGTTCATTCTTTGATTTTTTAATGTGGAACATTGAAAATGATAAGGTGGATGTATATTTCGTTATATGGAAACATGTTAGCACCTTCAATTTTATACGCGTAAATTATTGAGCATTTCAACACAACATTTTTTAATTAAGAACTTTTAAATTTCAATTTTAAAAGTTAAAAATTTAACCATTCTACGTTGGATGCTTTCATTTGCAGCTCAGTCTTTATTACCTCAAGTGGACAATTTTTTAGCTATAGTGTTTCATTTTTTTAATTTCATTGACCGTGAAAAATGTTTGCGAACCGAAAAAGAACCGGGAAATGAGCGGAAATTTATTTCATCAATTAAAACGGCCACCCTAAAAAAGATGAGTTTTCAAATGGAACAGTTCAAATGCAGATTCTGAACTTTTTCTCAATTATTCACTTCCTATCGTGAAGTCTTCTTTCTGAATTGGATTCATCATCTGAACATGTGACTTTGTGTACCCTGAGAGGGTTCTTTTGTTCTCATTTAGTGCTTATTTATATACGAAATATAAAAACTTATATTATCATAATATAGGATATTGCAGCGATATTTTGCATTTATTTATTTCTGCTTTCAGCCCGAAAACAATATTCTTTTTTCACCGTATGTGGATGATACATCATTTCATTCACGTTAAAAGGTACAATTCCTCAGGTGCATTGAGAGGTTATCTTATCCATATTTCTAAGTATTTCTATTATATCACAAGTTAGATGTTATATATTTGTTTCTACTTTAGATTAGGCGTCTCAAAAATTCCATTATTTTCAAACTAATTCAATTTATTTATAAACTATATAATTTCTTCATCTTTTACTTACAAACGTCGCTCATTGCATTTACTTCCTTTCAAATATACTTCATTATCGCGCGCTCACTTATCCAATATGGCTAGAAGTGTGGAGTTGCTCCTTATTGGTTAACTTTTTTGTAGTTGCGTGTAGCTAGACCGTGTATTCTTAGATCATGATCGGGAAGCGGATATAGGGTCATTTTTGACCCGGACTGTTCTCTATCAGTTGAAAAGAGTGGCAAATTTTTAGTGTATTTTTTTTATTAAAAATTGTTTGTCTAGTTAATTTGAAAGTGCTATAGTGAAAAAATATATTGAGTTCAGAACAAGAGTCCAGGATACTTCGAAGCATGTACGTACGCAGCGTCTCTATATCAGTGCTCGCTATATCGCGTTCTAAAATGCACGAAATCCATTGTTTTTTATGATAAAAAGTGTATTAATGATTTTTCATTCTTGCAGAGTCAAGAATGGGAGATAGAGATGAAGTTGAAGTTGTCAGACTTCTCACCGACCGATTGTCAAAGCGTTCACGCTGCTACCTTTGAGAGTCCCCAGGCGGAAATATCATATATAGTTTATATATAGCGTGGAGTTTTATATAGAATATTCATTTGTTTTATGCATTTTTTGTATAAAGCAAATGAATATTATATTTAAAACTTACATATATATAATTTTTCCGCCTGGTTCTAGTTTGGACAGGAAAACTGATTTAGCCTGTTTCCTTTGCCATCTCCCAATATGCCGGAACCACCGTCGCGCAGTTTGCTTTAATTGCTCAGACGGCTGATTAAGTTTAATGGTTTATATTTTGCAATATAAATTTCAATTCTGGTTATATTCTGAACATGTATAGTTTTAATTTTACTTCTCTTTTTATGAATAAATGCAGAATACTTCAAGAAATATGCAGTTATCACCTTTCTTTACCTTTTTTTTTCATTTATTTGTTTATTTAAACAATTCTTAGTTAACAATAATTTTTTCGCATTTTGGTGAGATAGCTGATACCCTGAATTTCAATTTTCACTCATGGTTTGTTGAGAAAGTGCAACTGAAACAAAAATAACAGCTCAAAATGTAAGTATGTATTAAAATTCATCACATAGGACACATTCACTCGGTGAGTTAAATATAAATTAAACATATTGAAAAGATGTTTGAAATTTCGGGTCAATTTTCTCCCATACTGGTCCTCAATAATTATTCGGAAAATATTTGGTGCCCAGCGGGTTAATTTGTCTTAATAATTTTTACTAATAATTAATTAAATTCATTTATTTGGAATGAAAGTTTCTAATGTGTCCCCTAAGGGTGTACATTTTTCTCGCACCTCCTTTATTCCTTTATAAATCCTCCACACACTTACTTAGTGGTGGAAGGGAGACCTACTGTTTAAGGTGGGTTCCGAACCGCCAAGAGCAACAGCTGTAAGTACTTAGAGGAAACCTTTTTCTCTAGAGGTACCGGTCCCAACGACTCTCCAGAGATGAACAACTCCCTTTCTAAGCTAGTGTTCACTGCGCTGGGCCGCCGAGGCTCTTCCAGTGTGCGAGGCGGGAATCGATCCCGCAAGCCGACGGAGTGGGTCCAAAACCTACGCTTTAGCACCCACGACCATCGTCCCACTTTATTAAATTCATTTATTTTTGTATTCAATTAAATGGAACCGTATTCTTCAACTAAAATTTTGATTTCACCATTTCAACTGTAAATCGAAGGAGTGACTGGATTCTATGGACTTCGCCAATACTACATTTTCTATAAGATTTTACAGAAATGTATTTTAATCTCTTGAATAACAAATTTATAATTGTTAAGTAATTGGCGAAAATCTAATTTTTTACCTATGCTCACCTCTGCAGCCTTATCCTTCCAACTGATTATTACGGATTTTAAGAGAAGTTTGCACACATATTTCCAATACGTGCTCCAATTTTTTTCGATATCTAGAATAGTCTAAAATTCGACCATTTATGTTATTTATGAATGTTCATTTATCACACTTAATACCTAAAATTTTTAAACTATTCAAGATATCAACAATTGTAATTTTTAATTACAAATTTTAATTTCAAAAAGGTATAAGGTACGAAAAATTGATGATCACGAGGATATAAGGTTTTGGGAATATTGAGAATTTCTTTGACTGAACAATTTTTTCCGTTTCTTACAAATAATAAATTCCCTCATAAATAAATTACAACCAGTTTTCCTACTAAATACGTGAAAAGCAATTTTTTTATCCCACTTAACGAAAGAAGGAGATAAAAATTTATTAGGAAAACCTCTAAAATGACAAAAAACACTAAAATGGCAGCATTGAGGTTCACGCCAGGGGCGTCAACTTCGATTCATGGTGATTAACTTTTTATTTTCCTACTCTAATGAAATCTGATTTGATTTTGCAATTTTACAAACTAATATTTATTAATAAATAATAAACGACAATAAGGACTGTAAGTAATTTGAAAATTCAACACCTTTTTCTAAATTAGAAAATTGGTGAATACCTTCAAAATGCTCAGTACTTGCATACGATTCTGAAAGATTAGGGAGGTCATAAAAGACACTTCGTGACTATCGGTTTCCCAAACTGTCGAATAATGTCTAACGTAGCAAAAATGAAAAGCTCGCTCACAGTGGAAAAAATTTCATAAAATTTGCAGGAAATTATAACATAACGAAAATTAATTACATTCTCATCAGAGAAGGTATTAGATTTGTGTAGAATTTGATGCCTCCAGTTTTCATCAAATATCCACGTTTTGAGACACCTTAAATCCGAAAAACAGGTTTTTACGAATTTGTCTGTATGTCTGCCTGTATGCTTGTCTTATGTCTGTATGTTTGTTTGTATGTCTGTCTGTGAACACGAAAACTTTTGAAAAATTAATTGGTACTGTTATTAATAGTATTCAAAAAGTCGAACAATGTATCCTAATGACTTTTTTTGAAAAAAATAAAAATTACCAGAGCTATACCATTTACAAAACTCCAAGAAACACATGAAAATGAAAATTTTATGCCAAATAAAGCACGATATAAAAAAAAGTCAAGAGAAGAAAAATGTTGCTTTTTGAATGCCCTACAAGATTATTACAACAACTTTTTTAATTTTCTTGAAAAATACAAAATGTAAATTTTGAGAGCATACAAAAGAATGAAAAATCCAAAAATTACATTTTGCAACCAAACTGTGCGAAATACAATAAAAGATGAATACACAAAAATTGTGCATTTGAAAAAGGTTTACAAATTCATTTTCAACCACTTTTTGATAGGATGCGTAGTTTTGGCTTTAATCATGAAAAACGTGATTAACGGTAAAAAAAATCTAGCCGCTGCGTGGGCACATTCTTATCACAACTTTTGTCTTTTAATTTCTTTTTTCTTCTCGTGTGTGGTGTTTCAAAAAATATAATTTCTTATGTTTTAAAGCTATTTTTATGATGAAAACTAAAAACAGAACTATCAAAAAATTATTCATGACAAATAAAATCATGTTTACATTCTTATCAGAGAAGGTATTACATTGGTATAAAATTTGACTCCTCTGGTTTTTGTCAAAAGGTCCACGTTTTGAGACCCTCTCAATCCAAAAAATCGGTTTGCTTTTATGTTTGTCGGTAGACCGTATGTGTAAAGTTTAAATCATAAAGAAAACATTGGAAATGAGCAAATTCAGTTTATGGAAAAGCGACAAAGTTGCAATAAAACGTTTAATAACAAAACTTTTAAAAAAGAATTCGCATTTTTTTAAACGGGACAATGAAACTTCATCTGCTTTAATAGCAATGCAAGTTACGAATTACAATCATATATATTTATCGGAATGATTAAAATTTTCAGGGATAAACTGGAGTGCGAAGCACGAGATACGTGATGAGAATGTGTTCGTTAAAGCTGAAGTAGCTTTAAAAAAAGAGAATTCACAATCACCAAATTACTGTTGTCGATATTTTCAACTTTAGTTTTAAAGAGTCTATGCAGAAAGATCGAGCGCGTAGCGCGAGGTAAATATATTGTCGAGCATGAAACTTTATCCAGTTTTTCCTGAATGTGTGACAGAAGAGTTTTCAATAATTACACCATGTGCATTAGGGTGGCCCAAAAAATCACATTTGAGAAATTTTAACGGGTTTGTTGGCCAAATCGTTCTAGTAGGCGAATAAATGTATGCCTATTTTTTTATTTTCGAAAAAAAATATTTTTAGAACTCGCTCTGGCCATTTTTATATCTTATGGAGTTTAACATGTAAAATCTTTCCAATTTTTATTTCTTCCATTTTGGACAGGAAATTATAAGTCAATTTATTTGATATTTAATATACTTGTTCACTTAACAATGAAAATTGCATTTATCGCCATTTTATATCTCAGGAATATTATGCAAAAGTTTTAGGCAAATCAAAAATGGCATAAAATGGCAGTTTTTGGAGGCTCATTGTGGCCCTCAGAAATACTTGTGTAACTTGACTTTTTGAAGAGAAATTCTTTAGGCTATTGAGAATAGATTTCTAAAAAAAATGATTAAAAGTATAATTTAAATTGAGTAAAGCGTAAGAAAATCGGATGAAAAATGATGCATTTAAGTTGAACACCGGCTGAAGGGACTGCAGGTGGACGGCTGCAAAAAAAGTTGACTCTCGGTCGGTCCGCTCATTGTACACCGTATTTGCTGTCATCCCAAACTGCGGTGACTGACAATGAGGTGAATGGTCGAGTAATAATAAGTTAATAAATCTATAGCTGCACTCTGGGTTAAACCTGTAGCTGGTGTAAGGATTTTTTTACTTCAAATCAGGAAACTTTGAAGCCTCAGAGCGAGTTCTAAAAATATTTTGTTTTGAAAATAAAAAAATAGGCATACATTTATTTGCCTGCGAGAGCGATTTGGCCAACAAGCCCGTTAAAATTTCTCAAATGTGATGTTTTAGGCCACCCTATTGTGCATTAATGATTATTTTCGAAAATCTTTGCTGTACATTTGGAAAATTTAATCTACGTTTTTAAAGTTTACCGAACTGTCATTTACTCTTTAACATTTCGCAACACATCAATTATTACAATAATGTGAAACATTCTCCGTTTGGTCCATATGTCCTAATTATACTTAAAAGTTCGGTAAAGTTTCCTAACCTAATTTTCTCTGTGTGGGGTACACGAAACATATTTATCCGTAAAAGATTTACGAGATTGTAGCTAGTTCTCTGATACGAGATAAAAAACTAAAACAATAAATCCCTATTTCAACGAGAAATTGATGGATAAATTTTGAAATTTTTTACGTACAGTTTGAATTTTCTACTGGACAGTTCCTCAAAATTTTGGACCTTAATATAAGAAGGAAAATTTTCATCGGTGCGATTTAATCTATAATAATTTTAATTCAAGAGGATTCGAATTCTCGCAAGACTGCTGACTCACCAGTTTCTGAACAAAATACCAAGAGTGCATCAACAGGCGCAGCCATCGGGGCTGAACAATATAGGTTTTATAATATTTTTAGCCACTCAGCAGCCGACTCGATCCACATATACACGTGCACACACGAAGCTACTTGCTAATTCTCAGTTGCCAAATTTGTCGGGCAAACTCGTGAGTGTTCTAAGATTCTTTTCTCAATCACTCATAATATTTTTGTAATTATTTAGGAAACAAAGTGATGATCCGGTTTAGAATTTTCACATGGAGTTCGTCCATTTTTCATCAAAGTTCGCAAATAATTTTACAAAAATACATTGATATGCAATGAATTTTTCTCCTATTCGAGACCTAGATACAAATTCGTGACTTACTTAAGAAACAGTTTTTCTGTGTAATTTAAGCATTCTTAAACTGATAGTTTAAATTACTTAATGGGGTTTCAACCAGAATCTAGAACCAGTTAGAGTCTTAATAGAGCCTTGGCTCATACTTCATTCTGGGCAAAAGAGCCCGTAAGTAATTTAAACTATCAACTTAGGAATGTCCCAATTGACCATACATGTTCGATGTATCTCCGTTCGACGGCAATCACTTTAATTAAACAAAAAGAAACCAAACAAGGCTTAGTTGAAAAAGTTATATATAGTTTCAATATAAGAGACAAAATACTTCAATTTTGCATTTGATTTATACAGAAATACTTTAAAAACAATTTAAAAATATCATTGTCCTTTTTCGCGATATACCTATA
>NC_046661.1:49455920-49466874 GCF_010883055.1 Belonocnema kinseyi | reverse complement strand
CCTGGGGGACTTTGATCCACTTCTAAATCGAACTTTCGCTCTGTTGTGTGAAGACCCGTCAAACTATTACTTCTTGGTTATATTCCGAGAGATTTTTAATATTTCACTTTAAGGAGTTACAAAAACAAGGATATTAATAACGTGGCCCAATTCACCAAGAGGAGGAAATTTCTGGCATGCCCGGCTATTCGGATATGGCCAAGAAATAATTTAAGATCCCGTGACGCAAATGTGGTTGCAGAATGTATAATATAGAGTGAGAGCTTGGGAAGTTTGCCGGAGAAACTGATACGAGTTGGCAATGTTAAACTGCTTTTCAAGTAGGACCGCAGAAATTTCGAGAAAGTGAATGACGCCAAAATGCCAAGATCGCTAATTTGAGTTTCCGCATCTTCGCTTCCCTTATGTAATTCTGTCAGTTTCGCAACTAATTTCACATTTTCGTCAAAACTTCATCGTTAAGCATTCACCCTTATATGAAATTTGGAAGATATTGCTGCATTTAAAATTTATAAAACCTTGACCATACCCTGAGAGAAAAATCTCGAATCAATGAAACTTTACTTCATATAATTAAATTATCGTACAATATAAGTTCTTTAAAAAATTTCGTTCATTTTTATCAATTTATTGAATATTTTTTATTATTTAGAAATTAAATGAAAAAAAGGAAGTAATTGAAAATTTTCCTAGAAATATTAAGAATTTTTTTTTATTTTCTTGACAAATTTCAAAATCTTTAAAAGTGTTCAAAATTTTATTTCAAAATCATCAGAACACTATACTATGTTTGAAAGTTATTGAAATCATTCTAAACTTCTAAATATCTTTAAAGGAAATTGGATTATTTCCCAGTAATTTGTAGAAATTATTATAAATTAGAAAATAAGCTTAAAACCACCCAGCTTTTTGTTGTTTAACTTTTAAGAAAATATTTGAAATGCAACTTTTCAAAATAAAAAATCATTTGATTTATAGCGTTTTATTTAAAAGTTGTTGGAATTGTTTCAGATATGTAATTATTTTCGAATCGTTTTAAAACTAATTGAAGTATACCTAAAATCCTAAAATCTTCCAGCATATTTATGGACAAATTTCGAGCCCTCAGAACTCAAAATTAATCCTTTAAAGCAAAACCTGAATATTATGATGTTTTTTTAAAATTTTATTGTGATTACAGGTAAGTTTTTGGTGACTGGTACGCAAATTTGGGTTTTCACTGGTACCGATAATACAAAATTATGCTTTTCGCAAAAAACAGGTAATTTTTAATAATGGATCAATAAATTGATAACAGCCCCTAAAAGGCATATTGAAACAATGTCGAAACCCATCAGGTTTTCGAGAAACAATGTTCCCGAAAACTCGAGACTAGAAATTTTTAAGAAGGGAGTAAGAGAAATGATGAAAAATAATAATGAATTTTATAAGTGTCTGCAAGTGTAACAAGTTTTCCCCTATTTGCGTAATGAATCTTCAATCGGCCATTAATTTTTTTAAACTAATTTTGTTTGTTAGATAGCAAGTTTTTGACAACTTTTGTTTGATAATTGAATCGATGATATTCCAAACATACAGCACAATCATAATATCAATTAAAAAGTACATGTATTACGTCTTACTTGTTTAACCCTCCGTTTATAGACTTCTTTGCCGAACTTTCCGTTTACAGTGTCTTCTAAGTCCTATTCAGTTTTTGAACTGTTTCTGAGTTTCAACAAAATTAACTTAAATTCAGGGTTATTTTTTATAGTGTCTTATATATAATCTAATTGTTGTTCGTGTCAATCGTTAAAAACTTTTAAAAATAATAATTTAAATTTGGGGAAAGTATAAAAAAATTGATTCTTGTTAAGAAATTCATAATTTTGCAAAAAAAAATCTAAAAACAAATCGTTGCAAGGTTTTAAATGTTAGACTTCAAAAACATTCAATGACCTTCAAAAAAAATGTAGGCCCATTGGCGCGGCATCAGAAAGTTAAATTATTTGAAGACCTGAAAAATGAGAATATTTTACAGTGTTTCATGCAGGTCATTTTATAGAAAAAAACAGGATATTCGAAGTTAATGCACATTTATTGTACAAAAATAGTCCAGAATTACATAAAGAACTATATGTTGTTCATATAAGTACTAGAAAATACCAAACAAAGAACAAAAATGAATTTCCACCAACTTGTGAACACACTAACGCGGTTTACACATAGGGTATTTTATGTCACTGCACGCACTTTCAGCTCGCACTGGTCAAAGGTTAACGGATGAACTGCAGCGCTACTCACAGGACCTGGACCCTGTTTCTACTTAGATTTTTTAGAGAAGGAACCGAACTTCCATATTTTCTAAAGGCGACATATTCCAGTTTGAAAAATCGTTTGTGCTTTATAATCTTCTGTCTGTAAACGAAGGGTTAAAATAGTAGCACCAAAAATATGATCTCTGCAAAAATAATAGTTTTTCTATGATTATAAAAATTAAATATGGATCTTTTTTGGGGAACAACTTCTCTAAAACCCTGCTTTTTTCCAATTAAAAAAAAAGTTTTCTATGACTGAAATCGTTAAACAAATTTTTTAGACCAACATTTTGTGAACAAGTTATTGTATTTAAATATTGTCGACTCATTTTGAAATATAGTATATAATAATAGAAAACTTTTTTGGTAGATCTTATATTCATCACCACTACTACTGTCGTTCTAGTCTTATTACTATTGTGAAAGATTCGAGGAACAAAGGTATAAACATCAAAGTATACAAGTGTATTTGTCTATGGGAGGATTTATAAGATAAAGTGAAAGACTGTGTGCAAAAGAAGGTATTTAGGAAGAAAAAGAAAGGAATGGTGAAGCCGTGTTGGGATAGGGAATGTAAAATGATAAAAAGAAAGGTGAAAAAGAAGTACAGAATGTAGAAGGAAGGAACCGCGGAAAGGGAGGAGTACGTAGAAATGAGGAAGGAGTTTAGGGCGATGTGTAACAAGAAAGAGCAGAAAAAATAAAAAGAGCTGAAAGAGGAGTTGAGACGTGTTGAGACAGAAGAGGACGTGTGGAAGATAATTAATAGGTTTAGGAAACGTTGGGTGGGGATAAGTGAAAAGATAGGGAGCAACGAATGGAGGAATTTTTTAAAGGATTCATTTCAGGGTTCAGATAAACAAAAGAGAGATGAGGGGATCAGAAGAACGAGGGAGGTAGATGGAGAGGAGCTGAACGACGAGGAGATAGAGAAGCAGATAGGGAAATTGAAAAAAATCTAAGCCAGCAAAGATGGACGTGGTAGAAAACGAAGCGTGGCTGTTTGGCACACAAGAGTTAAGGCAGAGGCTGAAAGGGGTAGTGAAAAAAGTATGGGGGGAGGGATTCCCAAGAGTGTGAATGGAGGGGTAGATTGTACCACTGTATAAGAAAGGGGATAGGGAGAGGCAGGAAAATTATAGAGGAATTACGCTCATGAATACTACGTACAAAATATACGTGATGGTGTTAGCAGATAGGCTGCGCAAGGATGTTGAGGGGAAAGGAATATTGCCGGAGACGCAGGCGGGCTTTAGAGAGAGAAAGAGTACTATTGACAATATTTACGTCTTGCAACACGTGGTGGATAGAGAACTAACCAAAAAGGTTGCCAAAGTTTACGCGTTTTTTGTAGATCTAAAGAGCGCGTTACCTTCGGTAGATAGAGGGAAGTTGTGGAAGGTAATGGAGGAGAGGGGAGTGAAGAGGGGACTGATCTAGAGGATAAGGGAGGTATATGAGGAGATAAAAGATAGGGTGAGAGGAGGGGAGGGAATATCTGTGGGATTCTGGATGGATAGGGGGTTGAGGCAAGGGTGCCCACTTAGTCCAACGCTTTTTGCAATTTTGATCGCGGATATGGAAAGTAAGCTAGCGGCCGGAGTGGTAGGAGGAGTTAAGGTAGGAGGAGTTAAGGTAGGAGGAATCAGGATATGGTCACTCGCATATGCAGATAATATAGTGCTATTGGCAAAAAGCGAAGAGGCTTTGAAGGAGATGATGAAGGAGTTGAGACATTACTTGAACAAAAATAGGTTAGATTTAAATGCCGACAAGTCGAAGGTTTTGGTGTTCAGGAAAGGAGGTGGGAGAGTTGGGGGAGGGAAGTGGAAGTGGAAGGGAACAGCGGTACAGGAGGTGAAAGAGTTTGTGTACCTGGGCTTCCTGTTTTGAAGAAATAGGGGAGTGGATGGTCATATAAAAGAGAGAGTGAGAAGGGCAAATGTGGTGATGAGGCAGGTGTAGGGCTGGGGAAGAGAATGATCGCAGATGATTTTGAAAGGAGAATGAAATTGTTTGATTCGCTAGTAATGAGTGTCTTATTTTACGGAGTGGAGGTGTGGGGTTGGAAGATAAGTGAGGAGGTAAATAGGGTACAGGAGAGGTATGTAAAGTGGATACTGGGGTTAGCAAGGAATACGCCGAACTATATTGTCAGGAGAAAGACACCAAGAACGAGTTTAGGGATTATAATAGGGAGTCGAGCGTGTAAATGTGAGGAAAAATTTTTGGAAGAGGGGGGAAGTAAATTGGTGAGGGAGTGTTGGTGGGAGAAGGAGAATAGACGTAGTGGTGCAAAGATGGGAGTGGAAAGGGAAAGGTATTTTTAAACGAATGGAATGCAGATGGATGAAGTTAGCAGGAGGCATGAGGAAGGCAAGAAGGTATATGAGTTGGTTCGAAAGAATGGCATGGAGAAAGAGAATGCAGAAGGAGAGTAGAGGATAAGAGAGTCAAAGTTTAACGGGAACTATGTGCGGATTACGTCAAGGGAGAGAGCGCAATATTTGCTTGAGAAAGGAGAGAAAGATCGTCAGAGGCTTATAGCGAGAATGATATGCGGTTGCGTGGAAGGTTATAACAGGTTCTGGCTTTTTAGAGAGAAGAGATTGTGGGAACTGTGCGGGAAAGGGGATGCAAAAGTTGAGCACTGGTTGGAGGAGTGTGAAGAGGTGAAAAGAAGTGAGATAAGCATTGAGGTATTGTTGCATGAAAGGGGGAACAAAAGGGCAGTAGCATGGGTGAAGGGGCTTTTGGGTAAGATGGAGAAAAAGAGAAGGAAGGAGGATGAGGAATGGAGAAGGAAATATTGTAAATAGGAGAGGAAGTAGATGTAAGAAAAATGTATATATTGTAAATAGTAGTTAAGTATTAGGTGTTAACCGCGGAGACGGAGGCTGATAATGCGAGGCATAGCCATTAAAGAACGAAATGCGTGCGAGGCAAGACCTAGTGCAGCGGGGAAGGTTAGGTTATAGAAACGAGCGGATTCCTTATAAGGTGTGGATGTATGGTACTTTGTAAAACATAGTTGTGAGAAAATTTTGTAAAAAAATGTAAGTGTAAGCAAGTCAATTTTTTAAGGCCAGCAGGCTAAAACATAAGCATTTATCTATCTACAAGTTTGTTTGTCTGTGCTCGTGGAAAAGAACCTGGCGAGACTAGACGAGATGCTAGAACTGTGGTGACACGTTACATCACGCAAAGGATTGCCCTAGATTGGCTTAAAGTTAAACCCGAATACCACATAGCCCTCTTCTGGAGTTTAGGCTTCATTTAATTAACTTAACACCAGAATTCTTTACAATATGGTTACAACCGGTATCCAATCAACAATTTAAATTCATTTTTTTGCGCGATGGCACAAACTTTTTATTCAAATTTTCGTATGATTTTTTACTTTGTCTCGTAATACATTTATTAGGCAATGAAATCTGACTTTCAGGTTGAGTATCTTGTGGCGCGTAGATCAAGTTCAATTTATTTCGTATACACTCTACACCGTTTCCATCCACCAAATATAAACTTCCCCAATGTCTTTTGTTACAGTCGCTCGCATGTGCTGGCTGTAAAATGCACTTCATTTTTCTAATACGCCTCCTTCACTAGATTTACCTCTCAATTAAAATTTCTAGGCAATATCAGCACATTGAAGAGAAATGTTCTATTTATTAATAATTCTAAGAGGGTTGATCGATAAGATAACCGAGCCTCGGAAAATCTCAGAGGGTTGGTCATAAAAAATGGTTAATTTCAGGTCTTATGTAACTTTTAACGAGAAATTCAGTGATTACCTTGTATTGTACCTTGTCGTTAACCTTCTTTTATAACCACTTGTCATGCGCGATTTTCTTGCAAGCATAATTTGAATTTTATTGGACCTCTAGAGGTCACGTCGCCCTTGGACATCAATGCATATTTTAACGTAAAATTTTACGGTCTTTCGATGGCCGATATCAAAAGTATGGGTTTCCATTAAAAAAAAGTTGACCTGGAAATGACCTTGAAGGTGAGGTACAAGGTCAAATCCAAGGCCATCACTGGATTCCTCGTTGAAAGTTACATCAGACCTGACCTTAACGATTTTTTGTATGAACAACCCTCTGAGATTTGCCGGCGTTCCCCTACTTTTTCCTCAGCCTGTATGTTCTTTGTGCAAGTCTTTTTTAATTATTTGTTTGGCTGTTTGTACTACCCTCTCGACTTAGCCATTAGATTGTCTCTCTTATTAGCTTAGCTTATTAGCTTGATACTGTTTCAGACATTTTTCGAATTTGGGGTACGACATGCTGAGTGCGTGGGTACGAAATACCGAATAGGTAGGGTCGGGAAAGTCAATTTTATTATTTTACTCTAGAGGTTAACTCCAGACTCGGGTCAACTTTAATCATGAAAAAGATTCATTTCTAAAATTCAATATTTATAAGTTTACCAGATACGACAACCTCAAAACACGTTTTACTATCTTGTTATACACATCAACTCTTCAAATTAATTAATCACAACTTAGATTTTTTTATCCCCCACACGATGAGCAAGCCAAGCCACCTTCTCTCTTGTCTGGATCTTTGCGTTATCTGGAAAATCGTAGATTTGCACGTAGGTCCTCAGCTCGGCTCAATTTAATTAAGTGCGAACGAAGCACCTTCTAAAATGTACGATCATCAAAGCTGTCAAAAATAATAAACAATGCATTTAGGCACAACTATTTTAAATCTTAAAAAGTATTTTAAGAAGTCAAGAGAAAGACGATTATGCGTCAAATTAAGTTTTTCATTGTGTACCCCGAGAAGCGGACACTCCGTACCCAAAATGACCCTGCACTTCATAGGTTCGTACCTCAAATACAGATGAACAGTGACCGTCAGATAACCGATGTCCGGTAATCTGACGGTAACCTGACCTGACCTGACCATAGTTATCCACTCCAGAAAACCTTTCTGCTAGTGAAATGAAATCTTTTTTTTTTTTTAAAGTTAAGAAAAAAGAATAAGTATTTGAAAAATAATGGTATCTCGTTTATGTCAACGAAGATTACCTATTAAGCATGATGGTTCGCGTATCTAGCTATCTAAAAATTACAGTTTTAAAAAAAAGAAGCCAAAATGATGATTTTGTGTAAGCTTTATGATCCACAAAACTTTGAGTAAATCTTTTTTTTAATTTTCGTACATTATGGCATTTTCATCTTGCTTTACTATTATATTTTAGGTTACATTTTCATTTATTCTAGGGATCAAATTAATGACAGTAAGTAAAACTGAAAACACACGCAAATATTATAGGTTTAAAAAAAAGGATGGAAAAATAGTTTAATTTTTCACAATCTTCCTCTTAAATAATAAAAATGCAGCAATATAGTTTCGTTTACTTCGATATTTTTATAAGATGAAAGTGAAGTTAATGATGATTCTTACTGGAGTCCATCATTTCACATTTTATATTTGAAGCTTTCTTTTTTAGTTGCAGAAATTAAAAATCACAAAAGCTTTACCATAACTTTCATTTAGTTAGATTCACATGTTCAGGAAAGAAACAAATTATATTTGCCATGACCGATATATTTGCCATTTGCCGATGACGGAAATTCGGTCAGAGGACAGAAAAGTTCGGTGTCATTTGACGTAATTTCTCATCTCTAACCACAAATGATTGAAACTCGGTACTAGTGATGGGCGATACGTACTCGATACATTTCTCATTGAATACTTCAGCAATCGATACACCGATACTGGACTCGAGTACTTTATTTGTCGATACTTTGGTGTATCGATAAATTTTTCGAGAGTATCGTTCCTTCGATTATTGACCAGCAAGCTTAGCAAGCAAGCAGAACGGCGGGCAGGTCTGGATACACCCCTCGACATATAATACTGGAACACTGGCTACGGCTGTCAGATGTGGACCAGGGAATAAAAAGAGAGGACAAATCGAGAAAGTCGATCTGTTCTTCTATAAGTATGTTGATTGGTCAGTTGATCTTTTTTAAATGTAAGTAGATGGAAGATGAGTAGAGCGAATGAGCATCATTAGAAAAGAATAGGTTCACTTTCTTGATTTGTTCTCTCTTTCTATAGCTCGGGCCACTTCCGACAACCGCACCCAGCGGTCCAGGGGTGGGATTCCGATGCCATTTAATCCACTTGATCGCATCTCTCTTCTTATTGCATGAAAGCAGACGCAGATTTTCGATTGTTTTGAAAACGATCGACTGAAACTATCTCTTTATATCTGATGTGTCAGAACGAGAGGAGCAACACTCCGTAATTAAGAACTCCTGGCTCCTCGATTACACAGCCCCACAAAAAGAAAGTTTTCTGAACTGGGGGTGAAACCATGTTGATTATATGTTTTTTGGGTTGCTGAAACCGAATCTGAAGTTCATTTCACCCTATCGCGTCAGGTTCTCGACATAACGTTAAAAAGTCTTCACAGGTACCCTAAAATAAAAAGCAATGCTGGCCTGAGTGCTGAACCATATACACACTTCCCTTTTCACAGATCATTCGATCAAAAAGGAACTCGTTATAGTTCAACAACAGGGAAGGACTGAAATTGAATCTACTTGTCATTTGTACACCTACAAGATAGCTCTCATGATAACAAGAACCTCAATTAATGAGATTTTCAGAGGTTATGTTAGAAACCTGAAGATATGAGATGAAATGGACTCTAGAATCGGTGTAAACAATTCAAAAAATGCCACAAACAGCCTCTGACTAGCTAGGTTAGCTTTATTTTTTATTTTTGAATGTCTGTGACGGATTTTTGAGGTTATGTAGAAAACCTGACGTGATTGAGTAAAATGAGCTTTGGATTCGGTTTCAGCGACCCAAAAAAACTAATAATATACATGTTCCGGCACTCAGGCCAGCATTAATTTTCATTTTTGGGTGTCTGTGAAGATTTTTTTAGGTTATGTCGAAAACTTGGCGTGATGGGGTAAAATGAACTTCGGATTCGGTTTCAGCGACCCAAAAAACATATAACCAACATGGTCTCAAATCCAGGTCAGAAATTTTTTTTTCGTGACTGTGTTATCGACAGTCATGTGGAAGCTTCTAATCTGTCCCCTAAGGGTTTACATTTTTCTTGGACCTTCTTGCCTATTCCTTTACTCACCCTCATGCACTTACTTGGTGGTGGGAGGGGGACCTACAGTTTGTTGTGGGTTCCGAACCAAGAAGAGAAACACCGCATTGGCCGCCGAGGCTCTTCCAGAGTGTGAGACGGAAATCGAACCCGCAAGTCGACGGAGTAGGTCCATAGCCTACGCTTTAGCCCACACAAACATCGTCCAACTTGTGTTATCGACAGTCACCTCTCTCTTTCTGATACATAAGATAGAACGAGGTGGTTGCAGTCGATCGCTTTCAAAACGGTCGAACATCTAGGTATAATTTGATGCGATTGGAACAGAGACCTGATCAGGTAGATTAGAGGGCATCGGAATCTCACGCCAGTACAGTTGAAACATGTGAACACAAAGCACTCTGAGAAATTGCTAATTAAAAACAAGGCACCAACTTCACAGTTTGTGTCAGCTCCATCAACTTCGACGAATATATCAGTTGAATCAGTTTCTTCAACATCACCATAAATTAATTTAAATAATATAGGTGTAGAGAGCAGCAGGCAAACTTTCCTTAGAGCTTTTTATTTAGTTTTCGAAATCTGCAACTCGATACAGCTTTTCGTGTGAACATAAACTGGGTTAGAAAAATGTGAAAAAAATTTGTAGGTTACCCTCACAATGCCTGAACAAACAATAATAAATATAAAATGCCATTCTTCCTATTTGTGCGCGATGACAAAATGCCTCTATAGGGATTGAATGCACATAATACCTAGGCCATGACATGTGAAAATGATTGGGGTTTTTGAAATTCGATTTTGTGGTACATGCGATTCTTATTATATATATATATCCCGGACGAGCCCCATTCGGTTCGGTTTTGGTTCCTCTAGAATCAAACCGAAGGGCCTATGACAAAGCCACCGAACGCGTCTTCGGGTTGCGGATAGAGGGTCCCTGTACCAATGGTTTCTGCTGAATATTGTTACAAAAATAAATAGGCAGTCGCGGACAATTGTCCAGGGGTGGTCCCGAAGGAATTAACCCCCAAGCGGAGGTGTGAAAACCGTGCCGAAAGCTGAATGGCACCTGGGTAAGGTGTCTAGAACGGTGACTCTGGGATACCAGGCGACCTCTCAGAGTAAGCGGCCTTATCCTTGCATGCGGAGCTCTACAAGGATTGACGAACCCCTTTCCCTAGCTTCTCGAGGGAACAACAATGACAGCACCAAACATAGTTGTAGTAAGTGCGGTTCAAAACAACAGAACGTGCAGGGCTCCCGACAATGGGTCGGCCAACAATGCCGACCAATATAGAGCTGGGGGAGCCAAAGAAAATGGATTCAATGCGATGGATCGGCGGGATCTCGTGACCTTTGGGTGGACGGAGCGACTGAATCACGACTTGCTAGACTGCTACGATGCGAGTGTGACCCGTGAACAGAGTTACATGGCACGGCTGTATGCTCTGTGGTGCGACAAACACCCGGAGCTATCGCACTTTTCTCAGCAACGTCTGCGAAACCATGCTGAACTACTCCGTAAAAGGGGCTATGTAAGCGGAACGCCTACTCTACCACAG
>NC_046661.1:49444941-49455820 GCF_010883055.1 Belonocnema kinseyi | reverse complement strand
CGATCTATTCAAATCATGAGAATCGTCAGCATCGAAATCTGGAAATATTAAAATCCCAATCTCCTTAATTTATTTCAAAGCAGTTAGCTGTTAGCAGATAGAGATATAAATAGATTCGACGAAGTTCTCCGACCGACAATCATGCTTCGAGTTTTCAAATTCAGAAGAGGAGAAATGGGTTGCGCGCGCAACTCAGTCATTTACAGCGTCTCCTACTATATTCACACGGACATAGCCCTGTCATAGTATTGGACCGTATCTCGTTTCAGATCTAGGATCACTGAGTTGACGCGGGCATCTTTTAATAGAACCGTGGGTATGGACACTCGGCAGTGAACGCCGCCCTGCGTAAGTGGTAACGCGAGAGTGATGGACGTCCAACTTGTGATATATAGGTTTGCATCGAAGAATTCCTCTATCGTTTCTGTTTTGTTAAGAGACCATTTTTTATACTAATTTTTGCATGTTCGAAGAATCAACGGGTTTTTTTCTTAGGCAATAGGTCACACTAGAATTGTTAATTCCCGGTAAATCTGGGCGTGAAATTATTTTTAGGTTAAGTTCATTAATTGTAGAAAGACATGGAATGGCTGAATAAATAGAGCCGAATTATAACCTCTTTTTGTTTTTTTTTCACTCAAAGATTAGTGTATTTAGTGCTTAGGAAAAATTCTCTCCCCCTCCCATTAACCCATTTTTGAATCCCTCCCTCTTGTGCTTAAGTAAAAAGAGCTAGCCGACCTGTGAGTAGGTAAAAGTAAACGGATTTCTCAAGGCTAGTGTAGGTGATAACCTACCTGGGGCCTTTAACAAATTGAATGAGCTTCGAGGGTTGTTCGCGGGTTGAAAGAGTGCTACCTGCGAATTCGGTTCACTCCAGAAAGAAAATAATTTTTAGGCTATAGACAGGTAAGTGCCACACCCATTCTTATTGTAGTTAGGCTTTCTTTCTCTTATCCTGGGCCCTCTCCGGCCCGGCCCCCCAGGATCAAGAGATAAATGAAAATTAATTACAGGGCATGATTATGCGCAAAAATTCCGCGAATTGTGGTACATTCGTCGATGAACTAAGAAGAATTAATAAGGACAAGTATCATGTGCAAGCTTCAATGCAACTTGTTTTATCATAGCAAACCATTATATTCAAATCTTCAAAAATGTAAAAAAAAAACACTTTGTAACCTTCTCTTTGCAATTACAATAATTGGTAGAGAACTGCGTTGCTGCCGAAACATCTGTTCTCGCAGGGAAGATTCCCGGGTTGGGCATGTCTGTCCTGCATGACGGCGTAGCATTTACATCTCAAGGGTAATTTTTTGCAGGTATATCGTACACTGAAATTGATGTTTCATTCGCACATTATTTTTTCTGTGTTCTTTCGAAAACTTTTTGAATTCTTCTTTAAATTGCAGACCATTATCTGATCTGAATTCCTCGCAAATTCTGAAGCATGATAACATTTCTGTTATCTTTCTGATTATAACTGCGTCATCTAGTTTTTTAATTTCCACAATTTTCATGAGACGGCAAAAATAGTATATTACAATCCGATACCAACATAATGTTTATAGAAATCTGTTTCTAAAATTTGCCATGATTTGAGTTCTTAATCCTAACTAACACACACATTCCTGTATTCTATGTCGACATTTAACAATTGCTTGGTTCGGCTATGCTTTGTTCGGGTAAAGGACTTTGAGATAAATACCTGCTATTACTATAATTTTTCCTGGCAACAGTGTCTCCAGAACGTTGGATTTTTCAGCTTCCACCACTGTCTCATCTGGGAGAGATAGCTGTGAACATAGCGTGTCGGTGAGTCGGCTCTGTTACATGCTGCAAAGACCAGCCTCGCGTAAAGCCGAAAACGCATAAGCACGAAACCAAGCTGGCCCGACTTCACCTATGACGATCTAGCTACTCCTCAAATTTATTATCCGGTTTTGAAATGGCGAATTACCTTAGAATCATTAGGCTTATTGCGAAGAGGAAAATATCTTTGACAATATTTAAATATATATGGGAGACAAGACTTCAGGGCCTTATATAAATATAAAAATATTTTTAACTAAACTTTTTAATTTATATTGAAGTTTGCAGTTGAAAAAAATTAATCTTCAACCTGATAAAAGCACGAATTTTCAGCAAAAGAAATGAATTTTCTAATAACATTAATGTTCTACCAAAAACGATGAATTTTCAACTAAAGAAATAAATATTCAACAGAAATGAGCTGGTTAAATTGTTTAATAAAAATGGAATTTTCAACGAAATGGTTCGATTTTTAACAAAAGAAATTAATTTTCAAGAAAAAAGATTCGTTTTTAACAAAAAATGGACAGTTAAATTTTCAGTTCAAAAAGTTAATTTCGATTAAAAAAATGCAATTGAATCTACAACAAAATAGTGAAATTTTTAACAAAGAATGACAAACTACCAAATTGTTGAATTTTTAAGTAAAAATGATTAACTTTCGACCAAAAATTCAATAGTTACATTTGCAGTAAAAAAATACATATGGCCTCAAAAAAGAAAACAAAGTTTCAACAAAACATTTAAATTTTCAAGCAAAAGATTGAATTTGTAAATAAATAATTTAATGTTTAAATCAATAATTTTCTACCACCAGAAGAAATTCACAAATAAAAAAAAGTTTGTTAAATAATTTTAAACCAAATTTTTTTCAGGCAAAAAAAAAACAACAAATTTCCAACAAAATTCAACAACTGAAAAATAAATATTAGAATTCAAAAAAATTGTATAACCAAAAATGGAATAGATATATTTCCAGATAACAAACAACAATAATATTCTACCAAAAAGATAAATTTTTAACCTCATCGTTAAATTTTCAATTAGAAAAGATAAATTTTTAACCAAAAAAGGAATTGACACATTTTTAGTAAAAAAAAAAGAATTAAAAAAGAAGTTTGAACCAAATATTTACATTTGAGCAAGCAAATTTATTTTTAAACGAAAAAAAGAATTTTCAAACAAATAATTTTCTACCAAAAACACGAAATTACAACTTGAAAAATTGAATTTTAACCAAAAAACAATTAATTTTCAACCAAGGAAAAGGATTTTCAAACAAATAGTTTCCTAAAAAAAGAGGAAATTTCAAAAAAATGAACCTACAAGAAAAAATGATTTTTACAAAAAATAGGTGGCTTTTTAACCGATAATGCTATAGCAACATTATCGGTCAAACATAATAATTTAAAACAATGCAACGATTGAAAAGGAAAATGTAACAATTTTATTTTTGGTTGCTTATCTACAAAAAAAGACGAAGTTTTAGGAAAATATTAAAATTTTCAACACAAGAAAATGAATTTTCAACAAAAAAGTTTTTGTACGACCCAAGAAATTGAATTTTTAACAAAAATAGGTGAATTTCCAAATGAGAAGAATAATTTTCTACCAATCAAGATACATTTTTGACCACATAGTTCAATTTTCAACTAAAAAGGATACATTTTTCACAAAAAATGGAACAGTTTCATGTCCAGTTCAAAAGATCAATTTTCAACCGAACAAGATTTTTACTTTAAAAAACAAAAAAAAATTTCAACAAATTTTTTGAATTTTTTTTCAGGTAAGTTAATTTTAAACCAAATAAAAAAATTTCAAACCGAAAAAGATGCATTCTCAATTAACAAAATATCCCAGTGGGCACAACACTTTAGAACGTCATTGGAACGTCCTAAAAATGTTTCTTGGAAGTACAAGTCAAAAGACGTTATTTGAACGTTTCAAAAACTGTCCTAAGTCAGACCAAAAATTTTCTTTTTAAAACGTTTTATAATCGAATTTCGTCTTTAAAACGTCTCTGGAAGATTGTACGTTTATGAAACGTTGTATGGACATTCAAGGTGTGCAATCAAATCTTCAGAATGTTTAAACCGAATAAGTTTCGAAAAATGAGTGAAACTGGCAAAAATCGCGTTTTATAGTCGCATTTCCTTAAAATTGGGCTAAACTTACAAAATGAAAGTGATTCATTAACTGAAGATTTCCATCTACAAGGTGGTATAAGGAGTTTTCACGAAATAAAAAAATACATATTTATTTTTCAATCTGACAATGGTTAATGTGTGTAGGGGAACTGGTTAGTCAAATATGAACTTTTTTTCAAATCGCGTATAATTTTAATGAAATCAAAGCACAAAATGTCACAAAGGGTATAAAAAATGTCAATTTAAAAGCAACAACAATCAACAATTATTCTACTACAAATTATATAGTTATTTTACTCGTCCGAACTGTTTGCACGAACGGCGCGAAGATGCTTGTTACAGATTGGGCCTATTTATGCCATCGAGTTATAAATCACAATAATATCATCTAGCTTGCTCTGATAATTGGTTTGATCTCTCCTGAGAAGAAGTAATTTCGACATTGAGCAAATTTGCAATACAATTCTTTAAATTGTTAATTAGCGTTACATTTACCGTTCGCGAACGCAAGTCAGGTTCCAGTAGGAAGTCGACCATTTTTCTTTAAAAATCTCTGTGTGGAAGGAAATTCTTTTTTGTAGCTAAAATTATACAATATGAAAGTATTCACTCCGGCTTGATCAAGCATGCCATACAAAATACGCATATGCTCTCGGGAAGTTTTTCTCGCTACTGTGTATCTGTGACAGAATTGGTCAAACAGATCAGGGTCACCTTTAGTTCGATTATTATAGAGAACTACCGCGGATTTTTGTATTTCCGAATTAATCGCGGGAATCTCATCGAGTGTCGCAAAAAGTAAACCAATTTTATTTGGCTTTGGAGTTATTGAAACCATAACGGAAAAGCGGAATGCTTCTCTTTAGAAGTTGCATCATCTTCTGCATAGTCTTCCTCTTCTCAACCCTTTCTTACATTTTAAGCGTTTTTTACAGTTATTATCTGCTATAAAGACAAATAAATTAATATAAAAATCATTCACTTTCTATTCCCGTTTTTTTCGGATGTTTTTTACACACTGTACAGACGCTAATAATCTAAACTGCTCCAAAGCAGCTTCTATACTTATTTTTTCACATACACTTTTTGTTTCACCACAATTAACACGATAATGATAGATGGAGATTCGTCTTTGTGGTACAACATTTTTCTTCTTGTTAGAAAAAATTCATACAATGTCACACCGAAGTGCGAAGTTGTAATGATACGGTGCGATGTTTTGGTGCGAAAAAGCATTTTTTCTACTAAAATGCACTTCTTCCGTGTAAAATTAGTAAATTTACGAACTCTCAACTTTCCAGTGTTAAAATACTAACGAATTACGCCGAGGAGATGCGAAAGTCTTAATCTAAACGTAAAACTTCACTGGACAGTGTAAAATAAAACACTAAGCCGGAGCGAGAATAGTACATTTCGATACGTGTGTGAGAGGTGATTATTTAGCGAATGAAACATTTTTCGCACGAGCGAAGCTAGTGAGAACAGTCTCATTCGCTGAAAATCATCTCTCACACAAATAGCGAACAGCATTTTATACCATTTTTATCAAATGATAAGTCTTTTGCACTTATAGGGAAAAATGAAAATATTTCTTTAATTATTTTTATTGAAACTAATGGAACCTCTTGCCATTAAAAGCGGGGATTCAGCCTGAGAAGAAATGTGCTGAAAGTAATTTAAAAAAAATCATTAGAATTTTAATTTTAAAAACTGATAATTGTACACAATTTCCAGGCGCATATTTTTTTCTTCTACAAGAATTTTTACATTTTTCAGTTTTTAAAATAAGTTTATCAAATGTTCTGAAAATCTTTTGAAGTCTAAATTATTTTTGAATTTCAATAATTCTACTAAATATTTCTTGAATTTCTTCGATTATTAACATTTTTTAAAAAATTTTTAATTATATCGAATTGAAAAATTTTGCTTTTAAAACCTTCTACACTCTTTTTCGAAATTTCAGGAAATCGTTTGATGTGCTTAAAAGTCTTCCTAAATTTTCTTTTAAAGTTCATTTTTCAAAATAAAAAATCATTTAAAATTTTCACACGAATATTAGGAAAATAATATATTTTTTTTTAAATCCTGTCAGACTTACTAATCTTCTAATCTTAAAAAATTATTCAAATTTTTACTGATTTATTTTTAATTCTGCAAAATAAAAAAAATTCCTCTAAAATGTTTGAGACACTTTGACAATTTTTGAAATCTTTTGTAATGTTTTGAAATGTTTTAGAATATTTTTCTGAAATTAATTTTCCGAAATCAAAAAAATTATTTTAATTATTGCTCGGAACCTAAAAGAATTTTTGCCATTTTCGTGAAACCTTACGAAACTCTTAAAACATCATTGAAAGTTTGGATTATTTTTAAATCTTTTCAAAATTTTTAAATATATCTTAAACTTACTCAAATTTGAAAGTACGTTTTTTAAGCCATCACGCATTTAAGAAAGTGGTGTAACACAATTGCACAAGAAGACCTAATAAGAATTATGTTCCTTAATTCAAGACGTAAAAAAATTGACTTACAATCTCCTGAATTTTTTTTTAATGAATTTGAGAAAAAAATAGTTTTATCTCCTTGAAATCTTTCGGAATTCCTCTAAACCTCCTAAAGTTTATTTTTTAAATATTTAAAAGTGTAAATTTCTGACAGAATTCAAATTAAAAATTCGATTTGAATCTCTTCCTTTTTCTGAATATTTCTTGAATTTACTCGATTCTATTTATTTTTATTTATTAATTTTATCAAATTGAAATATTTTGCTTTGAAATCTTCCACAATCATCTTTCAAATGTTTTGAAATCCTTTATATGTTTAGAAGCCTTTTTTTAAATTTTCTCTTAATTTCCATTTTTTTAAAATAAAAAATTAACAACAATTTTCACACGCATCTTGAAAAAGTTCTGCTTCTATTCTTCTCAGACATTTGAAGCCATCTAACCATTAAAAATTATTCAAATTTTTCTGATTTTCTTTTAAATTCGGAAAAATTAAAAAGATTGCCTTTAAATCATCCAGATTACTTAAGGGCATGTGATACTTAGTCGTGTGGTCAATCGGGGACAGTTCCCCCGGCTTTTTTCCACAAAAATGAAAATTTTAAAAAAGTCAATTCGGAGATGCTATAAAATATCATAACGGACGTCTCCGGAATCTTTTTTGAGGGATAATAACAAAAAAAATTATTGTGCTAAATAAAGAATTCATGCATTATTTTAGGGTTACGTCGTTTTTCATCTCTGCCTTTCTGATAATTTGGAAAATATTTTTGAAACAAACTTTTTCAATTGCCTGCAAACAAGATTAGTTCCGGGAGATTAGCTACTATGTTTATTTGCAAGTCCAAAGTTTTTGGCCAAAATATTGTATAGTTTGGAAGTAACGCTCGCGTAAATTGTAACACACATAACCTCGAAATATACACGCTCGTTGTTAGCAACATCAAAAATATTTTGAAAAAAAAAACAAAGAGAAGTTTGCGGGGACGTCCGTTAGCATGTTCGCTATCATTTCCCAGATTTTGAAGGCAAAATATTTTTTATCCTAGGAAAAAATCCGGGGGAATCTATAACTGATAAAATCGATAATTTTCAAAGTATCACATGCCCTTAATCAGTTTGCTTATTTCGGCTCTACATGAGGCTGGCCTTCGCAACATGTGGCAGAGCCGACTCACCGACGATGCTTCACCGGCTCTTTTATAAACACTCCACACTGTCTTCCGCACCGGAACGATGCAAAAACTGTCAATGATCGCACTGCCTGAGATGATGAAGGTACCCTCACACGTTCGACACCGAACTTTGCACCTATAGAGATGTAGGATAAGACACTTTAGTTTCAGAGCGAAAAACATTCAGTTATCGGTGTGATTCAGAGCCTTTTTTTCAAACAGTGTATAGTATTCATGGTAGAAAATTCACCTGTGTTATGGAAAATTCGTTTTTCTTTATTGCGAATTATTTTACTGAAATTTTGTCTTTTAGAAAACTATTCCATAGCGCCGATTGTGAAGCTAACGATGGGTAGGAACTGATTCATTATAGCCCGCTCCGATTTTGATTATTCAAGTCTGAGTGCTCGCCTGAGCGACAACTGCAGATCCCGCGCACCCCGCGCAGCTCCTGTTACACCTACCTGTGAAGCGGCGTCAATTCTTGGAAGGGCTATAGAAAAGAGGGCTATTGAAGGGTTTCACTCTATTTGAAAATATCTTTCTTTCCTTGAAAATACATTGTTTTTTAGTTAAAATCAAATTTTTTTATTTGAAATTTCGTTTTTTCAGTATAAAATTATTTGTTTGAAAATTCTTCGTTTCGTTTCAAAATTAATTTGTTTGGTTAAAATGTAAATGTTTGGTTAAAACTTATTTTTTTATTCGTTTGTTACTGAAAATGTAAGAATTCCATTTTTTGTTCAAAATTGATCTTTTTTAATTGAAAATTCAACTGTTAAAATTGATTTAAAAAATTTTTAATTTAACTGTTTCACTTTTGGCTAAAATTTATATTTTTTAGTTAAAAATTCATTTCTTCAGTCCAAAATGAAAATATTTTGCTGAAAATTAAATTTTTTATCTGCAAATGTAACTATTCCGTTTTTAGTGAAATATTTTTTTCTCAGTTCTAATATTCATTTTTAAAAACGAAACTTTAACAATTTGGTTGAAAATTCATACTTTATAGTAGAAAATTATTCTTTTTGTTGTTGTTGATAATTTATCTGGTTTGTTAAAAATTTAATTGTTTTTTTGTGTGAAAAACATTTTTTTTTAAAGTTAACTGTATCATGTTTGGTTGAAAATTTATCTGTGCTAATCAGTTTAAACTGTATTTATATTTTCGTTGAAGATTGAATTATTTCGTTAAAAATTTATTTGTGTTTTTTTTTGCTTGAAAAGTAACTGTTTTCAGTTCAAAGTTCATGTTTTTTAGTATGCAATTATTCTTCTCATATGAAAATGCAACTATTTTCGTAAAGATTAAGCATTCCATTTTCTTTTAAGAATGTATCTTTTTAGTAGAAAATTCAACTATAATCTGGTTGAAAGTTCATGTACTTTATTAGAAATGAAATTATTTTGCCAATAAAAATTTGTGTTGCAATTTTTTTTAAATGATAATGTAAACGTTTTCCGTGGAAAATTTATCTATTCTTTAAAAAAATCGTTTATTTGTTGTTGTTGTGAAATTGATTTTTTTAATTTTGAATTTATGTTTTCGGAAGAAAAGTATTGTTTGCAAAATTATATTATTTGTTTGCAAATCCAATTTTTTGCTTAAAAATTTAAATACTTTTTTAAAACTTTGTTATTTTCTTGGATAATAATTACTTTTTAACTGAAAATGCAATTATTCAATTTTTCATTGAAACTTGATCTTTGTAGTAGGAAATTCAACTATGTGGTTCAAAATTCAGGTATTTTGTTGAGAATTCGTCTTTTTGAAAGAATATCCGTCTTCTTGTTCGCAAATTTGTCTCTTTGCTATAAAATTTCACTACTTTGTTGCAGATTCAATTGTTTTTTTTTTATTCGAAATTAATTTTTTGAACTGAAAACTGACTTGTTCCATTTTTGGTTAAAAGTAATCTTTTTAAGTTCAAATTTAATTTATTTCGTTGAAAATTGAACTGTTTAGTTAAAAATTGCATTTTATCCAAAAATGTAATTAGTCTATCCCTTATCAAAAAGAAGTATTGGTAATTATTTGATCTAATACTTTTTTAGCGAATAAGTATTGGAAATCTAATTCTTTTTCTCGAAAAAGTACTGAATCCAATGCTTACTAATACTTCTATTTTATACGGGATTTTTGGTATAATAATTATTGTTTTATCTTGAATTTGTTTCAAAAGTTTTAAATTGAATAATTTGGTTAACAAAATTTTTGTTTAAAAAACGTATTGTCACCTATGTATATTTTCATGTCACAGTAAATGATATTTTCCTCTTTGCAATAAGTCTAATCCTTCTAAGGGTAATTCGGGTTTTCAAAACCGGAATAAATTTGCGTAGCAGCTAGATTATCATTCGTGAAGTCGGGAGAGCTCGGCTTCATGCTCGGGCATTTTCGGCTTTAGGGTGTTCGCACAAGAAAATACGTGCGCAGTATGCTGGAAACGGCTCACGCACGAGCTGTCTATGACACTAGGGTGGTACAAAAATGCATGACAAAATTTTTTTGCATGCTAGAGGGCAACGACCCCCCGCCCTCCCATTTATTTCAAATCAAAAAAGAAATTCCATAATTTTTTATTATTTGTATTTTAACAGGTGCCGGTTTTAACTTGAAGTTTCCCATGTAAAATGCATTGGAAAAATAACTTTTTTGAGTTTTTTGAATAATTTTTTATGGTTTGAAAAAAAGTATGACGTGATACTATTAGAGCCTGTAGAGAAAATGTTTCCACGAAGAATTTCATCTATCAGAATATGGGTTTGACACCCCTAACACACCCCCACGAGTACCTGAAAACTGCCCTTAAAATAAAAAATGTAAATTTTTCATGAAATCGACTTTTTGAACAGTGTACTCTCGTCTTTGTGGAATATTTATTATCATTGGTTAATTAATTTTTTTGAAATTTTTTTTGAAAAATCGTTTACCCTCCTAAGAATTATTACTATTAGTCTAGTAGAATAATTACTAACATTCGTTCATTAATTGTTCGTAATTTAAAAAAATGGAATTTCTTTAAACAATTTTTTTCTCAAATTATTTTTTTCCTCAAAAATTATTACTATTGGCCTAGTGGACTATTTATTAACATTACATAATTAAGTTTCAATTGTTTAAACATATGAAATTTGTTTGAATATTTTTTGAATAACAATTATTAATATTTCTTCAGTAGAATATTTATGAACATTGTTTGATTAACTTCATTTGAAAAAAAAATTTTTTAACCGTTAG
>NC_046661.1:49440898-49444841 GCF_010883055.1 Belonocnema kinseyi | reverse complement strand
ATCATTATTTGTACTGTCGAGCCCTACAAACGTGTCGCAGCTACTTATATTCTTCTCATTTTCGACCGCGCGGAAACTTCTAGATTTACACACTCTAGTGAAACGACATTTTACCTTACATTTCTAAGACTTTGCATTTTCGCTAATCGTCTGCTTGATAGAGATCTTCGTGATTGCATCAGTTTTATACGAGCGACAGTTTTAATTCTAAACGAGAGTTATTTTTTATTCTCAGCTTCGCTGCCTCCAGGTCGTGTTATTTTTAATACTATTGTAGAAGGTTCGAGGAATAAAGCTACACATAAAGGTATGGAATTCAACTAGCCCGTGTTCGTGGAGGAGGACCTGGAGAGTATATACTAGACGAGATACTAGAACAACTTTGGCGTCATCTAAATGACTATACACGGAAAAAACAGTATTTCCGTTCAAACTATACAAAATTTCGGTTCAGCAAAATACAGATATATAGTGTCTCGTCCCATGCAAATAACTATGCTGATTTGTCGCAGGGGTAATACACTGCTTTACATACACGTGCGACTCTAACCTCAAGATGGAAGAAAAGCGCCATTTGTTCGAGGCGTTTTTTTTTTGCTAAAAGCTTCTTCGTATTTAATCTTTTCTGTCAATTTTCCACGTTTCGAAAACTTCTGAACCAGAAAAACAAGTTTTCGCGAATGTGTGTGTGCGGGGAGTTTTTTAGTTGGTTAGCACCATAACTTTTGAAAGAATTTTCATCACTTATTGAGACGTCAACGAAACTGTCCTTTGTGGAGGTAGGGTTGGCGCAAGAACTATACTTTCTAGTTCTGAGGAACAAAATATAGTTATCTCAGCTATAACGTTTTTTCCGTGTAAGCTTGGAGTTAAACCTGAATACCACCCCTAGCGGAAGAAACGGAAAGGTTTCGGAAAGACCACGTCGGAAAGGTTCGGAACGAGGTTCCTTTCTATTCCTTTCCGAATACTATGGGAACTTTGCTTCCGATTTCTTTCCGAACTTCGAGTTGTCCCATTAACCTTTCCGATTTCTTTCCGAATGTACCACTCTTCGACTTCTTTCCGATCATTTCCGAATGTCGTCGAATGTTTCCGATTTCTATCCGAAAGTCGCCGAATATTTCCGATTTATTTCCACTCTACTCTTTCCGAATGTATCCAATTTCTTTCCGAATCAAAAAAAAAAAGATATTTTCATAAGAATAATTTATTTTTATCTTCCAAGCCTTTTAAATTGCAGCGAACACATTGATTCCTGCTGACCTCAGCAAAGATGATTCATAAAAACCTAGAAATAGGGAAATTTTATAACTCAGAAAGCCTTTTTGATTTTCGTACATCACGTACATTATTGCTGCACATTATCACATCTAAATATTCCAAATTTCGAATATTCAATTTGCCCAAGTCTCAACTGTAATCATTGCAATAAGTCCTTGATAAAATTCCTTCTTTCTATGGTAAAAATAATACACTATGTGATATCAATTGCACTGAGCTTGACTGATTGATGAAAAGCCAAAAGAAGAGTCACTTTTATCGATTTACATACCCACAATAAAAAACAAGGTATATTGAAAAAACGACTGAGCACAATGACCTTTTTTACTGAAAGCACTATGGGAAATTAGGAATATCCGCAATTTGTTGTGATTTTAATCAAGAATCTTTGTAGATGTTCTAATAGCATCTCGCCTCTGCTTGCCCCAGTGCCATTTTGATATAAGATTGTCGCTTACTCACTCACTCGCTTTCAGTGGTGCGATCGATACACCCAATCGATAGTAAGCATTAGATTGCACTAATACTCAACTGTGTCAAAAGAATTAAATTTCATTATATATTTACAAAAATGTGGTTAGTAAATGTCAACCTCTGTCAATGATAATAATGATTCTTGTAGATCTCACCAAAAAATATAATTAAATTTAATTGTTTTGTTTCAAATGATGTTTGGTCGAAAATCGAGTTCAGTGCAATCGAATACCTACCATAATCGGTATGAATGAAATCGAAGAAACAAAATGGCGACGCAAGAGACATTGATAGCGATTTTCCTAAGATTTTCGTTTAAAATCATACAAATATTCGGATATACCTTATTTTCCATAGTGTTTTCAGTCACACATTCTTTTTTGAGTAAACCTTGGTTTTTAAAGTTTCAATATAGAAATGCAGCCAAATAATGCTACTACAATTCCAGCATAGGGCAAATTATATTCAATAACCAGCTTGAACATTTTTGGACAATGCACAAATAATAAAAATAAAATAAATATATGTGAAAATTAATAAAATAGTTATGAAATTTCCTATTTCAAGTTTTTTTGGAAAAATCTTTTTACGATAGTTTATTTTTAATACAGAATAAATAAACAGTGGGACATGCAGGAAACAATTCAAAAATTGAAGTCAATTTTATGAATTTCTTGAAAATTCAGCATTTTTTTTTATACAGTCATTATTTTTGGTTAAAATTCAACCGTGTTGTTGAAACCTCGTTTTTTCTTGTTGTCAAAAATGCATATATTTAGGTGAATTTTGCATAACTTTGGTTAAAAATCACAACTAATTCATTAAAAATTAATCTGTTTCATCTTTTTTTTTTCATTAAAAACACGACAACTTATAGTTGAAAGTGAAACTTCTTTTTAAACACTCTTTTTTGGTTGACGATTGATAATTTTAGCGGAAAAATATATTTTTTCTAAATAATTTTTTTTATCTTTGTTTATATTTTTTTATATTCAATTATATTTATAAATTTATTTATTTTAATTAATTATCAATTTATTAATTTTTGCAAACTCTTGTTAAAAAAACAAAAATCCAACGACCAAATTTGGACCACAACTAACAAACAAATACAAAAAATCCTATTGTAATCTGAATTGTAATCTTGCATAAATTTGATTATTGGACGTTAAATAGGATTTTTAATTTGGATTTTAAGCTAATTCTCTAATTCTCTGTTTGCCAATAGATTGCTCCAGCAGTAAGTGCTGGTCGATTTTGACATTAAAAACGTCATGAACCAAGCTTAGACACATGGTAATAAAACCGTGTTGAAACATTAGTGATTTTATTTTGGCGTTATATACTTTGGGTTGTGTTAAAATGTCTTATTTTGTGCCAAATAATCGTCATGTGTGGGAAGTATTGATGCGTGAATATTCGGCGAAGCCGACGACGTAGAAGCATGACCGGGCAGTCCCCATGACTTTCTTCTCTTTGGGTTGCTGTAATGAATCCATTTTTCATCACCCGTCACGATGAGATGAAGAAAACCCTTCCTTTTTTGCCGCTGAACCAGTTTTTCACAGGCGAAAAAACGACGCTCAAGTGGCACAAAATGGCACAAATCATATGGAACTCAAGTTCCTCGTTTTTTAATCATTCCCAACGCATGGAATCGCTTGAAATTGTCTTGGCGGGTAACTATTAATGCTGAAGCAAGCTATTCTAGCGTTTGGTACGGATACTCATTGAGCAATGCCTCCAATTCAGCGTGTTTAAAGGTTTTTGTCATTTCTGCCCGCGGACGGTCATCAACATTGAAATCATCGTCTTTGAAGCGACCGAACCAGTCACGGCACGTTGTTTCACTTAGAGCAAAATCTCCGCCAACTTTTTGGTGCTCTCGATCCGGTTCAGCCGCCGTTTTCTTCGAATGAAAGAAGAAAATTAACACTTCCCGCAAATAACGATTATTCGGCGCAAAATAAAAAAAATTCACACAAACAAAAGTATATGACGCCAAAATAAAATCACTAATGTGTCAACATGGTTTTTTTCACCATATGTCTAAGCTTGGTGCATGACGTTTTGAATGTCAAAATCGACCAGCAGTTACTGCTGGAGTCATCTTTTGGCAAACAGCAGGAACTTAGCTGCGCAACTAATAGTAAATTATATCTTATTATTTATTATATTTTATTAT
>NC_046661.1:49392229-49440798 GCF_010883055.1 Belonocnema kinseyi | reverse complement strand
TTATGTTTTACATTTTACATTTTACATTTATTCGAAAAGAAATAAAAAACATTCGGAACCAACATAAACAGTGGGGCAAAGGTAAATATTTGGAATGCGTCGGAATAGGATAATGGGACACTGAAACACTTATTCGGATGAAAATCGGAAACGTTCAGAAAGAAGTGGAAGCAGTGGAACAGTTTGGAGAAAGTTCAGAAACACATCGAAAACCTGTGGAAAGAGAGGTGGTCGGAAAGAAATCGGAAGCAAAGTTCCAATACAATAGGGACGACTGCCTATAGGCATATAGGCTATATAGGCTACAGCCCAGGGCGGCCAAATTTGAGGGGCGCTGAAATTTTTGTGCGACAAGTGCTTCAAAATTTCGAATTTTTTTACACAGATGCAGCCTGAGTGATTTGGAAAAAATTTTCACAAAGTTTGACTGAAAATATTGATTTTGTAGTCAACTCACTTATGTAATTTATTGAGCACTTTAAAAAATTACATGAAGCATCCGATGAATTTTTATTTGACTGCTCTTGAAGTACTTTTATGTAAATATATGTAATGTAACGTAAATAAAAGCACTACACGAAAATAGTTAATTTCTGCTAGCCTATGGGGGCAAATATCTGTTAGCATATGGGCGGCATATACCGCAATCCGCCACTGATAATGATATAATACAATAATAACAAATGATAATATGTAGGCGTTCACACGAAAAGGACTTTTAGATGACACATGCATGGTTTCAGCCCTTTTCGACGCGTATGAAGCGGGGCTAAAGATTTACTTTTTACTTCATAGGGAGTGAAAAGTGACTTTAGAGGGGAATAATCAAAAATATACATATATCAGCGCGCATTTTACAAAAATCATAGCTTAAGTTTCCAAACATTATC
Organism: Belonocnema kinseyi; assembly: GCF_010883055.1. NCBI lineage: Eukaryota > Metazoa > Arthropoda > Insecta > Hymenoptera > Cynipidae > Belonocnema > Belonocnema kinseyi. Next base: position 49,439,908 of record NC_046661.1, on the reverse strand, counting down.
TTCAAAATTACAATAATTTTCCAGAAATTTATAAAAATGTTAAAATTGAATTTTAGATTATTCATTCGAATTTACCATATTTACCTGCAAAATTACCATAAGTGACAGAAAATTGCCATAAATTTCCGGAAGTTAATAGGTATTTTATCATTTAATCTTAGGTAATTCATCTAATTTACCATCAATTACCTGTAATATTACCTTAAATTGCCACAATAAATTCTAAATTTTCGAAAATTAATAAAAATGTTAACAATTGAATTTTAGGTGATTCATGGTAAGTTACTATATTTACCACTAAAACTACGATAAGCGACCGAAAATTTATATAAATTTTGGATAATTTAGAGCCAGTTTTCAAGTAAATTTTAATTGATTTATCTTAAGTTGCCATAAATTACCTGTAATATTACCATAAATAACGAAAATATGTATTAATTTAAGGAAATTTATAAAAATGTTTAAAATAGAATTTTGGGTAGTTTATGGTGAGTTACCATATTTACCTGTAAAATTACTGTACGAGGTGTTTAAAAAAAATAAGGTGACTATGGTTTTCTCAAAAAATATTCATTTATTCCTCAATATTTCTGTTGTCCCCTTCAAAGTAATCCCCCTCAGATATAATACACTTGTGCCAACGCTTTTTCCAATCATCGAAGCACTTCTGATAATCATTTTGTGGTATAGCTTTGAGTTCTTTCAGCGATGCAGTTTTTATCTCCTCAATCGTTGAAAATCGATGTCCTTTCATGGGTCTCTTCAGTTTTGGGAAAAGAAAAAAGTCACTGGGCGCCAAATCCGGTGAATATGGAGGCTGAGGCATGACTGTGATGCTATTTTTGGTCAGAAAATCTTTCACAAGCAACGATGAATGAGCAGGTGCATTATCGTGATGCAAAAGCCACGCATTGTTTTTCCAAAGTTCCGGACGTTTTTTGCGTATCGCCTCTCGAAAATGGCGCATAACTTGAAGGTAATACTCCTTATCGACATTACGACCTTGTGGTAAGAATTCCTGATGCACTACGCCACGGTAATCAAAGCAAAACCTTCACATTTGACCGAACTTGACGTGCTTTTTTCGGTCTTGGAGACTCAGGATGCTTCCACTGAGACGATTGGGCTTTAGTTTCGACGTCATAACCATATACTCACGATTCATCCCCAGTTATAACCCTTTTAAGAAAATCAGGATCATTATTGACTTCATTCAACATCTCCTGAGCGATGGTCATGCGATGAGACTTTTGATCAAAATTAAGCAGTTTTGGAACAAATTTCGCTGACACACGTCTCATGCCCAAAACGTCCGAAAAAATAGCATAGCATGAGCCAACCGATATGCCAGCATCTTCAGCAACTTCTCTAATGGTATTTTGGCGATTTTTCAACACCATTTCTTCCACTGCTTGAACGTTTTCACGTGCTGGGACGTCCACGGCGAGGTTCGTCTTCGAACTCCTCTCGGCCTTCTTGGAACAGCTTGTACCACCTATACATATTTTTCTAACTCAGAGTAGACTCACCGTATGCAACTGTCAACATTTCAAGAGTTTTAGATGACTGGATTCCATTTTTCACACAAAATTTAATGCAAACTCTTTGCTCCATTTTTTTCGAAAGAAGAAAATCCTCATATATATCCTCTACGAGGATATATAGGATATATAGGATATATAGGATAATTTACCTAATTGTTGGCAGATTAAGGAAAAATTCAGGCTTTGAGAAAGAAATAAATGTTAACAAATGTATGTGTGATATATGTCATACTAACATGTGCAGTGCTAATATAACAGGGTATCAAAGTCTAAGCTTTATGTACCTTAATATATATTAGTAACTGAAAAAAATTCAAATCTGCTTGTTAGCTTAAAAATGCAATTTTTGGCAGGATTGACGCAATTTTTGGCAGGGGTGGACCCAATTATTGGCACCCCAGTCATACCAAGAGGAATTGGTAAAGGAATCACATTAAACTAAACTTTAACCGTATCACTAAAAAGTGAATAGTGATGACACCTTTTTTATCAATTATTTTTTAATTATAAACAAACAGTCTGGCTTAAATAACCTAATTATCAGCATTGTATTAGTTCAAATTCCTAGATCGCGATCCTCGGCTTCTTTTGACTGTTTCAATAAAATAAGTAGAATCGGTATTTTTCAAAAATTGTTTTTCTTTGTTGTTTTTAACTTTTTTTTCAGTAGCTCCTTTAAAAGAATCAATAAGATCGTTAATATTTGAAGATTAACTTTGTTTAGCTTATAGTCCCCTTGGTTTCTAACTTTTTTCTATTTCTATCTTCTTGGGATTTTTCTGAAATTTCATTTCGCCGTTTTCGATCTTGCTTTTTAATCTATCCATGACTGCGATGTTAAAAGATATATCACTTTTTCCTTCAATTGCTTTCCTTTTCATTTTAGGGTTAGAGGGTAACTCAAATCATCTTGTAAATTTCCGTTTTGACACATTTTTAAAGTTTTAAAGTTTTTTAAAGTTCGTGTAATGTTTCATTAATTGCATACTAACGTGAAAACTGATTACAAAACACTTATTTTCTCACTACACTATGCAAATCAAGCGTATTATTATTTGACACATTTTCAGAAGTGTTAAAAATTTTATCACACCCGAAGATTCTTTTTGTAACTGTAAATCAGGCAGTAATTTCTTTGCACAGACTAGCTATGAATGATACATTAGAGTGATTTGTCGTCAAGCCTGCATCGCAAAGTCGCGAATATACTCTTATTTCTAAATAAGATACATCACTGAATATAATTACTTACTTTTAATTCTTTTAGGTACATCTCTAGTAATATATTTAAAAATATTGTTTTTGCCTTTGCTTCGATCTTTTAATATATCATCTACAAAAGAACAAACAAACATAAGTATACTTTTTCTGATTGTCAAGAATAGAAATCATTGCAAGAACATACAACTCAATCCTTGGCGAGGGGTGCCAAGAGTTGCATACAGTGCTTTAGATTTAAAATTCATTAGCACAACCTATTATTTATTAAACAGATTATAGTTAAATATTATGTTAGTGATTTTTTTATTAACAATTTTAACGTTTCCTCAAAATGTTCTGAAAAAAATAGTCACTTCCGTTAATTATAACGCTGCTAGAAGTAAATTAGAAACTGCAATTATATCTAAAGATTTTCATTAGTAAAGTAGAAAATTTCTGGCAGCCTAAAAACAAGGCCTAATTTTTTAATTACAGAACACAGATGTTATTTTTTAGCATAAGATGAATACATATTATTACGCAAAAATGTCTGCACAATTAAAAAAAATGCTATTGATCTATATCCCCTTACTATTTCATAAAATCTAGAAAGGGTGCCGACAACTTAGGGCCGGGGGGGGGGGGGGGGGGGGGGGGGGGGCAAGAATTTGTGCTCTCACCCTATTTAGACTAATTCTCGAACCGGGGCATTTTTTAAGTTAAAACTTCAAAAAATCGTTTTTCCGGGGAAATGCGTTTGAACTTGGCGAATGCCATTAACACGTGTGTCATATTTTTTCTTCGGATATAAAATATATCTACTCCAGGTTTCTTTCGAGGCAGGAATCCACACTCAAACCCGAAAATAATAATTCTAAACTCAACAAATCTCCTAAACTAGAATCGACCAAAAGGTCCCTTTTAATGCAAATTCCCACATATATAATACTATTTTTTTTTAATTTATAATATTCTGCTTAATTCTAGCAATAAGGTTTTCACGTTTTTCGTAACTCACCAACAAAATTAAGTGTGTATGGTAGCTGATGCTGTGTGTTTTACGCACGTTTTACAATTTAAAAGTAGTATCTAAATAATAAAAAATAATATAAAAGCTTCCTAAAGAATTTGGTTACATCGATTTAAAGGTGTAGGTTAAATCCGACTTTAAATTATTTTTTTCATGGGTACGGCACTGATTTAATATATATTTTTTCCGAAAGGTTTGCAAACGAAAGAAGAAAAACTTGTCGAATATCCGTGTTTTTAAAGGACCACGCCTTAATGATGGTGACTATAAATTTTGCGAAATACGTTGCGAAATGGAGAAAAAGTCAGACAAAATCGACATGCCCTGTGTGTGTGTCTTGTAACCAAATTTGTAATCAGTCACTAGGATAGCTGATAAATTTACGTCAATGGTCGGTATCGGAGCATGGATGACTGCCGATCTTGTTGCTCCAGAATACAATGGTCAGAGTCCTACATGTTGTTTCCGTTTTCAGGCGCATAAAAACACCCTTTTTCAATTAAAAAAAAACAACAACAACAACAGCAACAAGATTTTCTGGAAAATTATTTCGGTCGTAAACCGTTGTAATTGCCTTTAGATTATTAGACAAAAATATTGCATTAAACAATATTCATCCTTGTTGACGCATTTTGGATCTTGGGAAACCCCCAGTCCTTTGAAGCACCATAAATAGCTACCCTCTTGTTTGTTAAAATTCTCCGTGCTCTTGCACTGAATCCAGTATTCTCTTTGATGGAAAAGTTCTTTGAAAAGAGATCGCAGTCAGAACTCGAAGTGATCAATAGAGTTTGAGTTAAGGTCTGTAATGTAGTGGAAACTATCGAGACGGAATTACAGACGAGAAACTTTGGCCTGAGTTGTAAACCAAAGTCGCCTCCGTTGGTGGATTCTTCCATCCACTTCCCTTCTTTTGGCGGCTATTGCCAGCACAAGTAAACTTGATTTGATTTTGATTTGACACGGTGTAAGTTCACGATTTTAGCCAGTATCGGATAAATTCAATGTTTCATTGTTAACGATGGTTTAAAATTAAAAGTATTATAGAAATACACTGGGGTATTTTCCCTCTATTCTGCGTTGAAAACGGGTATGGAAATCAAAATCCAGGCAGATAAGTTCCAGAGTTTTTTATCTTCTAAATTTAGCTAATTTGTTATTTAACTGGAGAAATAACAAAAAGAACATAATTTTTTATATGTGTGCTACCTTCTTCGCTATGTTTACTCTCATTTTCTAAAAACACATAGAATTATTAAATACAGTGTTAATTAATAATAATGTTTACAACTCAATAAATTTCTTCATATTATTGGTGTTTAAATTAAACTGGTTTCGGCATAACATTATTTAAAAGTAATAACTAATCATGACAGAAAGTTAGATTAGAACAATTGTAATTGTTATGAACAAGCATAATAAATGCATTCATCTAAACCAAACAGAAAGAAAGTGGTTGCGACTGTCGCCTTGGAAGGGCCGCAGTGCACAAGTACTCAGTCAAGTATATTGCGCAATATCGTGCATTCCAATTGGAAACGGATCAGGCGGTCCTAACTGCTTACACTTGAATCCCCTCAAGTTCAGTGCGAAGCTATTTGCAAGCTAACTTTGACACTGGACTGAAAACTTGAGTTTGGTGTATCTCATAATTTGGAACATAAATAATTGTTCTTTTCTGCGGGATCAGTCATATGGGGAGAATCTAAAAAACTAAATTTCTCAGGAGTGACATAAAACGTTTTCTAAATTCTATTTCACAATTTAAAAATAAATTGAAAACTTGCGCACGAGAGAATTTTAGAGAAAAAAACAGGGTGGATTTTTAGCGTCGATTAACATTGCGATTCACATTTTAAAAAAAAATTTAAAAGTTGCTCCCGATATATCAAAGTGATCAATGTAATTTTAAAAATCCTTTCAAAAGTCGTATTTAATTTCCAAAAAATAATATTCAAATGTGGCGTTTAAAAACTTATGTTTTTTTCTAATAGTAAAAAAGCGAATTAAAGAATGCGCTTTTAGGAGATCATGCAATATAATTTTGTATGGGTTGGACCCTTATGCACCTTCCCTTTTCAGCTGACATTACAATGATAAATTTTTATTAATAAAATCACTCATTTCGGATTTTTCGCTATAAATAACAGTTGTTCTTCTGTAGAGTCGCTTCTTTACATTTAAAAAATAATACTGTCATACAAGATAGTGATATCTGAAAACAATTTTCATATACATATTTAATTATTTTGCAATTTCAAAAAAGACATTTTTTTACATTTCATCCATGAAAAAACCTCTTTCGCACACCATCTATGGTACTGAAAGGGCTTTCTTGCAGTGTTTGTCAAAGCCTCCTCCCGATGCCTGTACATCTCATGCAAGAGTACAAAAAAAAGGCATGACTATAAAACATAAATATAATTTTTTTACAATTTCTATGAAAAAAATGTCTTTTTTTTTTGGTAATAATTCATGAAAAAATCATACTCATTACTGCATTGTGTCGAATTTCAATCTTTTGTATAATAATGTTATTTTAAGATGAAAAGAAGTGAAGGATAGTTTAGCAAAAGGTATCAACTCACATTTGAATAATTTTTAGATCAGACGAAAAACGTCCTACACTGAAAGAAGTTCTATAAGAATACTTGCTATTTTAATATTCATAATTGATATAGTCAATTTACATTTGGGAAAATCGTGTAAATATAAAAATTATTGTTAGCATACTTGCGACAGTTTACAATTAGAATACGAAAACTTAATATCTTTGAGAAGAAGAATTGGTATATTTAATATCAAGGATTGATATATTATGTACTAAAACGTATTGGATGGCTCGATAATTTTCTGAGGTTAGCTGAATCCGCCGATTGTACCTCATAGCCGAGCGCTCATGATGTAAATCGGAGAACTTCGTGTTTCTCGCTAAACTGAGGCCATGCACGCCCCGAGCATTTGTATACATACTATCTAGTTGTCCAACTCATGCGGGAACAACCTACATCCAGAGGCACAATGCGGCACAAAGAGTTCTCTATTACCATCTCTGTCACTCTTACGGCATCAACCTTAATATCACTCCTCTAAATGCTCCTAGGGAAATCGAGTCAATTGTCGAGAATGAGAAGTGCCAAGGAGAATTGAAAGAAAGAGAGGTATCTTATAAGGGTGTTGCGACGAGTATACCCGGAATATTCTGTTATACTAATCGTCCTTTTCATCGGCGCTCTTGGAGGTGCCAAGCTTTCACTGGTTAGTAGCCTGAAAAGCATCCCTGCGTGTGAACAATATGCTGAAAAACTTAAGGGAAAAATGAAGAAGGCGGTCGTCCTTGGGTCTCTCCATGTCCTCTGGGTGCACGAGATTTTTCCCGGATCGTCTTATTTATTCCATTATAGAGTGTAACCACCAATCTAACGGTTGTAAGACGTAGTTGTGGCTAAAATTTTACCGCGATTTCGCTGGGATCGGGTGCAGTTTTTCAGATAAGCACCTGCTCCCGCCGAAATCCTGCGGTTTTCCTTATAACAAACTTTTAATTATATGTAATGCATTTATATATTTAAGAATCTTTAAAATACTGTTAAATTGTTGCATGCAAAAATGTAATTTTTGGATTCACCATTATTTTGTATACTCTGCAAATTTGAATTTTTGATTTTTTAAGACAATTAAAAAAGTTGTTATGATAATCTTGCAGGGCCTTTAGAAATGAAACTTTTTCTTCTCTTACCTGTTTTTCATTTCGTCCGTAAATTGACTTAAAAGGTTTCTTTTTTTTATATTTTCTTAGAAGTTTGTAAATGCTTTAACTCTGGCAATTTTTGGTTTGATGAAAAACGTCATCAGGATAAATTTTTCAATTTTTTTAATACTATAAATATCTGTACAGAAAGTTTTTGAATTTAAAAAAAAGTGGTCTCAAAAATATGCAAAATGTGCTCACTTTTTGAATTTTATATCCAAAATGGCGGGCTAACGAACTTGACCTTTAGTTTAGGACACTAAAAAAGTGTACCAGAAGCCAATCTAATAGAAGCATTTTTTCAAAAGCTATCATGCTCACAGATAGACAGGCATGCATACATACAAACAGACCGACACGCAGGCACATTCGTTAAAATCTATTTTTGGGACTCAGGGGGTTATAAAACGTGGACCTTTAAAAAACTTGGGGGTAGGGGGTATCAAATGTACCAAAAAACTCAATTTTTGATTTTTTTGTGCGGTCGAAATTTGAATTGTAATTTTTTGCAAAAATTCAAAAAGTTTTAATGATAATCTTGTACGGCTATAGGAAATTAACATTTTTCTTTACAAGTACTATAAGGGTGTTTGTAAAAAATTTGGCCACTTTGGGGAGTGTAGTTTCTGAGAAAAAAGTTGTTCAAACTGACTGAAAATTTTTTTATCTTATAGGACTAACCATCAGGTAACGGAAAATAAGCGTGGCCGCGAAATTTCAAAAAAATATTATTAAAAAATTATAGCAATGTTGGAAATGGCTCACATATTCTGAGCGTAGTGAAATCATGCAAACTAATTATTTCTCAATCAATTGACATAAAATTCAATACAAATGTAACAAAATACAATGGCATACCACCTTGTCATTCACTTGCTGTTGCTTTTCAGGAAATTTATTAAGAAAAAAATAGGATGTATTATGATTTATTCAAATAAACATCAGCTGATCTCAATAACAACCTTTACTATCCGTTGTCGGGTAAGTAAAAATAACTTTTTTAATCCCGCTAGCACTTTTGCTACACACATGCGTTAGAACGGTTTTTTTCCAATCACAATGCACCGTCGTGTATTTGAGGTCCGAGGAATGCTAGCGCTCCACGTTCCGTCACTGACATGCGACTAACCTCGAAACTCGAGACTGGGACTGACAGGAGATCTCTCACACGAAACATTTAATAATATTTCATGTTTGTGCGTATAAAAAATAAACTTATAAATTTACTAAAAATCAATTCTTGTACACCTTTACTTGCTGAATCCAAATCTGATCTTATTTTTTATATTTCTCAAGAAATTGAGGAGTTTTAGGCAGGAACGACAAGACCCATAATTAAGGTACGCGTCTGAGAGGACAGTTTAACTAATTTTACGAAAAGCCAAATTGACTATTTTATTCTCTACGGGTGAAATTGATTGAAGAACACTCCAAGTAACAAATATCACCCAAATTTACATTGATATTAATATTTTTTCTTATATGAAAACCAATTAGATATGCATGGGACCGACAGCACATGAAAACGAAGCACAACTTTGAAATTTTTTGTAATAATCGATAAAACAATAATCGAAGTTAAAAATGGATTTTCTAAATATTATTATTCATACTAATGAAATGACTTAGGTTGCAGAGAGATTAATTACGGTAATAGTAGTTTAATGTTGCTAAAATCCGAGAAAACTCATACTGGGGAAACAGGACAGACAGGGCATTTATTATAGTTCTTTATTTTTAGCTACAATTAGAAATAATTAAGATTCATCAAAATGAGGGAGGTTTTTCTTCAAGCTGAGCTCCTATTATAAGAATTTTTTGCATTGCCCATTTCTTCTTCATTATTGATTGCAGAGCTTGGACACAAAATGGCCAACTTTTTGAGAATCACCCATAAACAAGTGTGCAGAGAATTTTTGAATCATGAAAAATTGTGGACTCAAAAATTTCAAAAATAGACGCACAGACACACAGATAAACATTTGTAAAAATTAAAATTTTTGGAACCCCACACACGAGACGAAAAACAAATTAAAAGACAAAAGTGGTGATAAGAATGTGCCCACTCAGCGGGCAGATTTTTTTTTACTGTTAATAATGTTTTTCATGATTGAAACCAAAACTAGGCATGCTATAAAAAAGTGGTTGATAACAAATTTGTAAATCTTTTTCGAATGCTCAATGTTTGTGTAGTCAACTTTGACCTTATTTTGCATAGTTTGGTCGAAAAATGTAATTTTTGGATTTTTCATTATTTATTATGCTGTGAAAATTTAAATTTTGGATTTTTAAAGAAAATTCGAAAAGTTGTTATGATAATCTTGTAGGGCATTCAAAAAAAACATTTTCCCATATCGCGCGTTATTTGACTTAAAATGTTCAGTTTCGTGTGTTTTTTGGAATTTCGTAAATGTTATAACTCTGGTAATTTTTGATTTCATGAAAAAAGTCATTAGGATAAATGTTTACAATTTTTGAAATTTATGAATAACCGTACAGAGAATTTTTGCATTTTGAAAGACATAGTGTTAAAAATATTCAAAATGTGCCCACTTTTTGAATTTATATCCAAAAGGGCTGGATAAAGAATTTAAAGTTTAGCTTAGGACACTAAACGATTGTACCAGAGGCCAATTTAATATATTAATTTTTTCAAAAGTTATCGTGTTCACATAGAGACCTGCAGACAGACACATTAGTAAAAACCCGTTTTTCGGATTCAGTGGGTCTCAAAACGTGGACATTTGACAAAACCTGGGGGATTTAAATTTTACACAAATCTAATACCTTCTCGGATTAAAATGTAAAAAGTGTTTCACGACCCCCGCAAGTTCCTACTGGGAGCAACTGCTATCTAAGAATAACTTCGTCCGTCAGTTGATTCGCGGCCAATCACACCTATGGCCACGTCTCACGACCCTGAGATGGCTGGTCACAATGCATATATATATATATATATACACACCTCACTATAAGAAGCCAAAAACAAGAAGAATAAGAAAGATTCGGAGAACTCCTGTTTGCCGTGAAGACCATTGAGGCCTTTTTCAAAAACTCCGATAAACAGAAGTCCTAATGTTGATAGTAAAAAGTCAGAAGAAAATTCAGAGAGAGAAAAATATAATATATTCAAAAAAAATGGTAATCTATCTGTTTCGGCAATTGGTCAAATTATTGTTGACGAGAATCGGGTTGCAAATGTGTCTACTAGTTGCAATGCAAATTTTGGTAGGTATGATGTCAAAAACTAATTTTATCAATGAGAGGAAGAGGATTAAGCATGGGCCAAGCTGGGCTATACAGCCTGCCCTGGCCAGATTTCGCGTTTCATTCGAGTTTGACCCGGGCTAGATCACCAGGCCAGGGCCTAGTTTTTCTACGCCTGGAACCTGCTTTGACCATGCTAACATTTTTGCACTGGAATTTAGTTACATAATAGGTTAAGATCGATATTTAAGTTCAGTATAATCTTTTACGATTTAGGGAAATCGGGTTATTACCGCAAGTACGCTACTAGTAGTTAACCACCTAACCCGTCCAATGGCACTGATTCTTGTGGAACAACTGACACCGTAAATCTAAACGGATTGTTTTGGCTGCGGAGCAATTCAGCTACGGAGACTATTTTCCGGTACTACCAGGCAAGAAAAAAAAAGGTTATGAAAAGAACCGTGCAGTTTCAGTTTGACTTGTTTAAAGTACATAAAAATTTGGATAATGAAGACAATCAATTCCTTTTTAAACATTTCGGTTTAACAATGTATATCTATTTCTCATAGAATTACGCGGGTCCGTAAATTTTACAGAAAAGTTATTAAGGTCATAACCGGAGGGCAATAGCTTGGAGCTTGAAAAATATTGATTATTTCTACATATTTTTTAGGTTATTTCCTAAGGATTATATCCTAGGAGATTTGCAATTTTCGAATTTATGAGTAGCTGCTGTACAAAAGGGAAAAACAGTGATACAAAGATATTCACTCAGGAGAAAAGTCAATTTTACTTTTGAGGTCGAAAGTTTATGGTCTCTGAAAATCGTTTTAAAATCTTCACAATTATAAGTTTAATTCTTTAAATGGTGAAACATCCCGAGATGTTTTTAAGTGACATAAGAAATTGCTTGACTACAGAAGTCTTTATTTGTGATGGATTTCAAAAGCTAACTTAGAAATATGATTTCGAACAAATCCTTTTAACTTGATAAGTGTTTAAATGTTTGCAAAACTCATCTCTATATTGACAAATATGTTTATATATTGAATATGATTTCTTGTAAAAAATCTTTTTCTTAATTTTTACTTTAAATCGTGAATTGTGTAGTATTATTTTCAGTAAAATCTACATTTTTCAGTCCATCTCACCCACACCCGCACCCCACGCACTCAACCTCTTAGTGACCCACTCCCGCAGTTGGGGTAGTGGCCACTATACTTTTCATACATGGTTTGTGCGCCTCTGAGTCTCTAAGGAAGAAAGCAGGATAATTTGCGACGTGCAAAGATTGCTTTCACGCTCTTGGGTTGTAAAAGGCAAGCCGAACACAGATTATTGTACCAAATGAGAACCGTTTAAGCAAAAGCGATGCCTTCAGATTTACTGTGAATACATGAGGAAAATCAGATTATACCAGAGTTTTTTATAGATGTGTGCGTAACTTTTTTAATTATCTTTTGCTTAGCTCAGCCGTATCATCATTTAGTCGAATTCCTTTTGCCGCCCTTTCGAAGTTCGTACACTTGCATTTGCCTGAGGAACGTCTTCTTGGAAAAAGATTGAGCATTTATACTACCTAAATGTGGTGCAATTCGATTAGGGAATTCAATTTCTGCAGCATGGGCTAAACAGCTTTACACGTACCTACTATCGGGTAAGTCAGAAACGAGGAGAATCCGGGATCTGGTAGTAACCTTCAATTACCGAGTCCGAAAGACCTAATTTCGATTTAGGAGGTTTCAACGTGAAACGGAAACACGTCCAGCACCGCCCAGCATCGTAGGGGTTGTACTTATCTCTTTTTGAGTTTGTGTGAATACCAACGACAAAAAAGGAGAGTAGCCTTTCATTCAAAGGATAGAGTGTGGCCTGGCTACGTCGAGAGAAGTAGAAAAGAGTGCAGATACATCAGATGAAAGAAAACTGCTCGATGAGTGTGAACGGAAGGCAATGGAATCCAATTCTTTCGTCGGTTAGTCCTGCCCGTTGCACCTGCAGACATCCAGTTAAATTGGTAAGGTTTACATTTCGAAGAGAAAAATTCTTCCCTCGTTACAGAAAGTTGGATGTGTGTTAAAATCTTTTTACGTAAAGTCAGAACAGTAACATATTCACTTGTTGCAAACACGCAACAGCAAAGTTTAGTATTTTATTTAGGAAATATGGTGAAATGGTCTTCGTGGAATTCATGTGATTCTCCAAACCTCCAAATAATTATTTATTTATTAATATACTAAAAGGAGAAAGGATTTGATCAGAAGCACCTTCACCGTCTAATGTACGGATTAATAACGGCGACCGTTTATCCAAAAAATTGCCTTCAAGTTTTATTCAAAAGTATTTTGTATGATAATATTAATTAATTATTTAATCTGATGTTTATTACACTTATTAAGATTTATCCTAATTGACTTTTTTCAAAAAATTAAAAAATACCAGATTTATAGGATTTACAAAATTCCAAAAAACACACGAAGATGAACATTTTATGTCAAATAACGCACGATATGAAAAAAGTTAAGAGAAGAAAAATGTTGCTTTTTGAATGCGTTATAATATTATCACAACAACTTTTTAAATTATCTTGAAAAATGAAAAATGTAAATTTTGACAGCATACAAAATAATGAAAAATTCAAAAATTACATTTTTCGGCCAAACTATGCAAAATACGGTAAAAGTTGAATTTAAAAAAATTGTACACTTGAAAAAGATCTACAAATTTTTTATTAACCACTTTTTGATAGGATGCGTAGTTTCGGCTTAAGTTTCAAAAAATATAACTTTTCATGCTTTCGATGTTATTTTTTTAAGATTAAACCTAAAAACAGAACTATAAAAAATTATTCATGAGAAATAAATCATTTTTACATTCTCATCATAGAAGGTATTAGATTTGTGTAAAATTTTACCGCCCTAGTTTTTGTCAAAAGGTCCACGTTTTGAGACCCCCTGAATCCGAAAAACGGGTTTTTACGAATGTATGCCTGTAAATATGTCTGTCTGTCTGTTATTTCTGTTCTTATGTAAGTTCGTTAGTCAGACATTTTGGATGAAAATACTAAAAGTGAGCCTATTTTGAAAATTTTTGAGTAAACATTTTTTCATGATTTGCAAATTCTCTGTACAGTTGTTCATAGCACTTAAAAAGAAAAATGTTACTTTTCGATATCCTTACAAGTTTATCATATCAACTTTTTAAAGTTTTCCGAAAAATTGAAAGTTCAAATTTTGACCGTGCAAAAACAAATCAAAAATACATTTTGCGGTCAAACTATCCAAGATAGGAAAAAATATGATAAGACAAACATTGTGCACCGAAAAAATATCTACAAATTCGTTATTAATCACTTGCTTATATGAGACGTAGTTTTTGTTTTATTTATGAAAAAAACATGGACCGTACAAAATAAATTTTTCGACACACGACACAAACTAAGCAAAAATTTATTAATAATATTTTTTTATCGAAGGTAGAGCAAAAAATGGTTATTAATTGTTTTTGTCAAATGTCGGTCAGCACGATCACAGTATTTAAAAAGTCGAACAATTTGTCTGATGACTTCTTTCATAAAATTAAAAATTATTGAAGTTATAGCATTTACAAAATTCCGAAAAAACACATGGAAATAAACCTTTTAAGTCAATTAACGGACGATATGAAAAAATAGAAAGAGAAGAAAAAGTTTTATTTCTGAATGCCCTAGAAGATTATCATAACAACTTTTTTAATTTCCTTGAATAATCAAAAATTCAAATTTTGACAGAATACAAAAAAATGGTAAATTCAAAAGTTACATTTTTTATGCAAAAGTTTCACAGTATTTGAAATATTCTCAAATATAATAATTCATTTACAAAAAATATATATATGTATACATAAATGAATATTTATGTGACGTGCGCCGAAGAAAGGGGGCTTACTCTAAAAAAATTGAAATCAACGTTTTAACACATGTCGATAGTTTTTGAGATGCTCTTTTTAATTGAAACATCGGAAAAAGTATTCGAGCATTATTATTGCTAATAATTGAGTTGTTGGGTACCTATCTCCTTGCGCGAAAATGTAGTGGTAAGTGGAGAGGGCTGATTTCATGAGTCTTCCCTGTCTCCTAAAAGTCCAGGCTATCGGGTCGACTTCAACCGATCGTCCTGAAAAATCTCACTTTCCAGAGTGTGTGTGTGTGATATGCGCCGAAGAAAGATTGCTTACTCTGAAAAGTGAGATTTTTCAGGACGAGCGGTTGAAGTCGACCCGATAGCCTGGACATTTTGGAGAGAGGGAAGACACACGAAATCTTCCCTCTCCACTTACCACTACTTTCTCGCAGAAGAAGATAGGTCGTAGACACAGCTCACGGACGAGGTTCATATGAGACGCGTATATGGCATAATAAGTGGTGGGAGATGTTTCACGGAATCTCGATCTCTCGAGCCAAAGCCCTATTACTCGGGTACCCAACAACTAAATTATTAGAATTAAGAATGCTCGGATATTTTTTCCGACGGTTTGATGAAACAGAGCAGCACAAAATCTATCGAAATGTGTAAAAACATTGATTTCGAATTTTTTAGAGTAATTCCCCTTTCTTCGGCGCACAAACACACACACACACACACAAACGAGTTGTGTTCAAAAAATAAGGTGATTTTATGGTTTTCTCAAAAAATATTCATTTATTCCTCAAGATTTATGTTGTCCGTTTCAAAGTAATCCCCCTCAGATATTATACGCTTGTGCCAACGCTTTTTCCAAACATCGAAGCACTTCTGATAATCATTTTGTGGTATAGCCTTCAGTTCTTTCAGGGATGCAGTTTTTATCTCCTCAATCGTTGAAAATCGATGTCCTTTCATGGGTCTCTTCAGTTTTTGGAAAAGAAAAAAGTCACTGGGGGGCAAAATCCGGTGAATATCATTATTGACTTCATTCAACATCTCCTGAGCGGTGGTCATGCGACGGATCTTTTGATCAAATTTAAGCAGTTTTGGAACAAATTTCGCTGAGACACGTCTCATGTCCAAAACGTCCGAAAAGAGAGCATGGCATGAGCCAACCGATATGCCAACATCTTCAGCAACTTCTCTGATGGTATTTCGGCGATTTTTCAACACCATTTCTTCTACTGCTTGAACGTTTTCATCTGTTGTTGACGTGCTGGGACGTCCAGAGCGAGGTTCGTCTTCGACATCCTCTCGGCCTTCTTGGAATGGCTTGTATCACTTATACACATTTTTCTGACACCATTTTTTTCGAAAGAAGAAAATCGCCGAGCACACCAAACCCTTCTAACCTTTTACGCCTCTGCCAAAAAAACAACACGAGCTATATAGTCAAAACTGTGAACATATGATCGTGACGAGTGTACCAACACAAAAAAACAAAAAATTTAAAACTAGAATGTACGTAGCCCGCGAAAATTGAAAAGTCAACTTACTTTTTGAATACACCTCGTATGTATATATATACATATATATAATTTAGAAGCTAAAAAACGGTAAGTCTGCTCAGTAAACCGTATCTGAAAACTTTAAATCATAAAGAAGACATTCGAAATGAGCAAATTCAGTTTTTAGAAAAACGTCAAAAGTTGCAATAAAACGTTTGAAAACACTTTTTTTTTTAAATGCGCATTTTTCTAAATGGCACAAGGAAAATTTGACCGTTTTAATACTAATGCAAATTTCGAATGATAATAATATACATTTATGGGAATGATATAAAATTTCAGGGATAAAATTAAGGGCGAAGCACGAGATACGTGATGCGAATGCGTTCGTTAAAGCCGAAGGAGCTTTAACAGAAGATAATTCACAATCACCAAATTACTGTTGTCGATGCTTTCACCTTTAGTTTAAAAAAATATATGCATAAAGATAGAGCGCGTAGCGCAAGGTAAATGCATTATCGAGCGCGAAGCGCGAGAACCCACAGCGTTGCAATGAAAAAAAAATTCTCAAAAATTTTGGTTTCAACAATTTTCTATAGAAATTTTATTAATAACAAATGAGAAAGTTTTTATTGAAGCATGTAGCGTTGCAATTAAAAACAAATTTAAAAAAAAATTTGTGTGAATAATTTTACATCGACATTTTTTTAATAACAAATGTGGATGCTTTTATTGAAGCCTTTAGCGTTGCAAGAAAACAAAAATTCTCGAAAATTTTGGTTTCAAATCTTTTCTATCGAAATTTTATAAACAACAAATGATAATTTTTTTATGGAAGCCTGTATCGTTGCAATGAAGACCAAATTTTTTGAAAATTTTGTTGTACAAAATTATTCTATCGTGATTTTGTCAATAACAAATTTGCATATTTTTATTGAAGCCTATAGCGTTGCGATGAAAAAAAATGTCTCGAAAATTTTGGTGTAAAAAAATATCTATTAAAATTTTGTTAATAATAAATGTGGGTGCTTTTATTTAGGGCTATAGAGTTGCAAATGAAACAAAAATTTGTTTCGAAAATTTCGCTGTTCAAAATTTTCTGTCAACATTTTTTTTCATACGAAGGTGGATGTTTCTCTTGTAGGAATGAAATGTCACAATAAAAAACAAAATTTCTAGAAAATTTTGTAGTTAAAAAATTTACATCGAAATTTTGTTAATAGCAAATTTGCATGTGTTTATTGAAGCCGGTAGCGTTCCAATAAACAAAAAATTTTCTAGAAAATATTGGTTTCAAAACTTTTCTATGGTAATCTGGTTAATCAGAAACGGGGATATTTTTATTGAAGCCTATAGAGTTGAAATGAAAAAAATTGTTGTCAGAAATTTTGTATAGAAATGTTGTTAATATCAAATTTGGATATTTCTATTGAAGCCTATAGTGTTGCAATGAAAAAAAATTTCTCGAAAATCTTTGTTTCAAAAGTCTTTTATCGAAATTTAGTTAATAACAAATATGAGTGCTTTTATTGAAGTCTATAGGAAGGAAGAACAAATTTACTAGAAAATTCTGGTGTCACGAATTTTCTATCGAAATTTTCGTAATACCAAATGTGGATGCTTTTATTGAAGCATACGAGCGCAATATACAAAAATCTCTCGATAATTCTGGTTTAAAAAATGTTCTATTGAAATTTTGTTCATAACAAATATGGATGTTTCTATTGAAGCCTATGGCATTGTAATGTAAAGAAAATCTCGTTAAACTTGGTGTCAAAAATTTATATCGAAATTTGGTTAATAATAAATATGAATGCTTTTATTGAAGCCTATAGGAAGGAAGAACCAATTTTCTCGAAAATTTTGGTGTCAGAAATTTTCTATCGAAATCCTTTTCAGACCATATGTGGATGCTTTTATTGAAGCCTATAGCGTTGCAATAAAAAAAAAAAACTCTCGATAATTTTGGTTTCAAAAATTTTCTATCGAAATTTTGTTCATAACAAATGTGGATGTTTCTATTGAACCCTATAGCGTTGCAATGAAGAAAAATTCTCTAAAATTTTTCATCGAAATTTCGTTAATCACAAATGTTGATGTGTTTATTAAAGCCTGTAGCATTACAGTGAAAAAAAATTTCTCGGATATTTTAGTGTCAAAAATTGTCTATCGAAATTTCGTTCATATTAAATATGCATGTTTCTATTAAAGGCTATAACGTTGCAATGAAGAACAAATTTTCTCGACAATTTTCGTGTCAAAAATTTTCTATTAATGTTTTGTTAATAATAAATGTGGATGTTTTTTTAAGCCTATAGCGTTGCAATAAAAAAAATTTTCTTGAAAATTTTAGTCAGAAATTTTCATCGAATTTTTTTTAATAACAGATGTGGATTTTTTTATTGAAGTTTGTAGCATTGCAATGAAAAAAATTTTCTCGAAAATTGTAATGTAACAACTTTCCATTAAAATTTTTTTAATAACAATTGTGGATGTTTTCATAGAAGCCCATATAGTGTTGCAATAAAAAAAAAGATTTTATGGTGTATCCATTCCTTGTAACACCAACTCAGTTTACGCTGTACTTGTTCGTATAAGCGTGCGCAACTTATCTCACATTTTTTGCGCCGTTTAATTTCCTGCTCGCTCTGATATTACTGAATATAATGTTTTTGTAATACGCTTGAAGAGGTTTTGAATGTATTCCCGAGCTATCCGATTTACATTTTATGCGACTTTAACATGCCTTTATTCACTGAAGTAACAATGTTACACTCATTAATCAGTTTACCCCCTTTTCTATCAACACTGATTCCTCAACTTGTCAAAATGCAATCGCTTAAAATATGTTAGATAAAATAGACTTTTTAAATCTTTATTAGCAAAACTGCCCCCTATCTATCCCTACTGATCCCTATCATCTACCGATAATTTAGGTGTATCAGTTCCTAGTACACCCAGTGAAATGGCAAATAACATTGTATCTTACAACTTCAAAAAAGCCAACCTCGCACTTATCAACTCGTATTTAAAAAAGGTTGACTAAATAAATAGTCGCTCTAATGCGATGACCCCTTCCAATAATATTTGTCTCAACTTTAATAAGAAGGAAATTATCGATGATATGGTTGACTTTTTATACATGTTCCTGTACACTGCGATCGATGAGTATGTCCCTAACTATTATTATCATACTTCAAACGAACCTTGCCTGGTTTTCATATGATCTTGAAGATCTCGTGATTGCCGAGAAGATTGCGCACTCATTATACAACAGAACGAGAGATCGAACTCGCCATGAGAATTTCTTAGTCATGAGGGCGAGATATAATATTTTATCGGAGCGTTGCTATAACGAATACATACTCAGGACTGAGAGAAATGTCATAGCCAACCCGAAATATTTTTGGAACTATGTTAACGAAACTATAAATAACTCTGCGAGGCCAGCTGAAATGTTTCTCGATTATTTCAGAGCAGACTCTTGTCCGCAGATCGCCGGATTACTTTCCGAAAATTTTAAATTAGTTCACAATCCTACTAACAGTTGTGCGTACATTCATTCTTATGGCGATGAATTCGATCTAAATATTGTTTATATTTCCAGAAACGAAATCAGGGCTAAACTGCGTAATCTATAACAGAATAAGGGAGCGAGTATCGATGGCATCCCTTCCACTCTTCTAAAGTATTGCTGCTCATCTCTTACTGAACCTCTTTTCTTAATTTACAACTCCTTTCTGGAACTCGGTTTCTTTCCGTATGCCTGGAAAAAGGGAATAATTGTTCCTATCCCAAAAGGTGGTGACAAATCTGACGTTACTAACTAGAGGCTGATTACAGTCCTTTATGCCAAAGCTAAATTGTTTGAAAGTATAATGTATGATAAAGTTTACTTTGCATTTTCTAATTTGTTCTTCGACGAGCAGCATGGATTTAGAAAGGGCAGCTCGGTCACTGCAGATTTATGCATCTACACTAAATACTTACTGAGTGCACTGGAGGGCGGCGGGCAGGTGGATTCTGTCTGCACGGATTTCTCCAAGGCTTTCGACAAAGTGGATCATTGTATCCTAATTTCCAAACTAAGAGCCTATGGTGTGTCTATTAATGCAGTTAATTGGATAAAATCTTATCTGTGTAACAGATCACAAGTTATTAGGATAAATGGTCATATATCTAGCGAAATCTTGGCAACGTCGGGTATCCCCCAAGGGTCACACATGGGTCACATACTCTTTCTAATCCTCAGAAATGATCCAAGGCAATCTATTCAGCATAGTAACTTGCTTTGTTATGCGGATGACCTTAAATTATATCTTAAACATTATTCCTTTATTTGTGCAGCTAAACTTCAAGAAGATCTTGAAAGAATTCATTTGCGATCTTTGGTAAACAATATGCCTTTAAAAAAATACCAAATTATCACATTCAGAAGAAAGAAAAAGCTAATTGGATTCTTTTACAACATCGAGGGACAACTGTTGGATAGAGCTCTCCTTGTGCACGATCTGGGTGTCATCCTTGACTTTGCCCCGACTTTCCTTGATCATTTATCTATGATTGTGAATAAAGCACTTAAAGCTTTAGATTTCATTGTCAGAACCTTGAAGTTTTCTCATAATCTTCTAGATCCATAAACACTATTTCTCGCTAGTCAGATCTCATCTTGAAACGGCATCCATCATCTGGTCACCCTTCTATGCGGCCCATATGATGAGAATTGAACGAGTACAAAACAGATTTCTCAGATTTGCAGTTTGGCAACTTGGTATACATAGGCATAGATTTGACCACGATTACACTGAACTGGAACTACCGTAAATATACTTTGAATGCTATCCCGACTCTTAACAGCAGACTTGCGTTTTCTTTAAAACGTAATTAATGGTTATATCGATTCTCCACAAATTCTAGCCCTGATTTCGTTCTCGGCTCCTACTCTCTCTTTCAGAGGCTCGAACTTTACTTTTAGAGTTCCTTTTCATCGAACAAATTATGGTAGAAATAGTATTCTTAAACGCATTTGTAGGAAAGCTAACCACTTTCTAAGCTTAGCTTTCTTTAACTCATGTTCATCTAGATTTATGAAAAGATTCACAGCGTTACGCAGAAACTAAAACAGTATATAATTACCATACCTTGACCGGCACGTGCGCTCTTTTGTTTAGTACTACACCTTTCATATTTTGTTAACTTTATAATTAGTTTTTTTTCCATATGTAACAAAGGGCGTTGCCCGTTGAATGTTTGAATAAAGAAATAAATAAAAATTTGGATTTTTTTATTGAAGCCTATACAGTTACAATGAAAACAGATTTTTTCTCGAAAATTTTGGTGACAAAAATTTCCTATCGAAATTTGGTGGATACAAAATGTGGATGATTTTCTTGAAGCCTATAGAGTTGCAATAAAAAAAAATTCTCGAAAATTTGCATAAAAAAAATTTGAAATCAAAATGTTGTTAATAACAAATGTGTTTGTTTTCATGTAAACCTATATAGTTGCGTTGAAAAATAATTTTCTCGAAAACTTTGGTGACAAAAATTACCTATCGATATTTTGTTAATAACAAATGTGCATGTATTTATTGAAGCCTCTAGAGTTGCAAAGAAAAAAAATTCTCGATAATTTTCTTTTCGACCATTTTCTATAAATATTTTTGTTAAAAACAAAAATGGTTTTCTTTGTGGAAACCTATTTCCAAATCTACTGATATTCCACTTCATCATTTTTTAGATTGCATTAAATTATGTTTAAATTCCACCTTTTTCAAATTTGTTGATTCTATTTATAAACAGAAAAGCGGCTTAGCTATGGGTTCTCCTCTCTCACCTGTATCAGCTAATTTAGTTATGGAGAAACTCGAGTCGCACTGCCTTAAAAATCTTCCTTTTCTGGTCCCTTTCTTTTTCCGTTATATAGACGATGAAATTACAGTTGTTACAAAAGATAAAATCTATTTACTTCTCAAAAAATTCAATTATTATCATTCAAATATTAAATTCACCATAGAAGTTTAACAAAATTCAAAAATTAGTTTTCAGAACACCCTTGTTATTAGATGTGAACGTTTTGTGTACATTCATTGGTTTTAAAAGAAAATGTGGTCTGGCAGCTACTTAAATTTGAACTATTTCCATCCTAATTGCCATGGAATTGGGCTAGTCACAGGTTCGTTCTACAGTGTTCTTAGAATTTCAGATCCAGAATTTAGATTCAAAAATGTGAATTTAATCAGCTATACCTTAAAAGATAATGGTTTTCCAATATTCTGAATTAACAATTGTTAAAAAAAAGAAACTTTCCGATTATATAATACTGAATTTACTTCTAAATCCAATAATAATAAAAAAGTCTATTATGCTGATTGCACAGTTTCTCTATAGATAAAAGGTGTATCGGAAAAAATAGAACAAGTTTGAAAAAAAATAAAATCAAAACAATTTACAAACCGACTAATATGTGAAGCCTCGGATTTTTCAAGATTTTCACATTATTTTTTTCCCTTCAAATATTTATTGATCATTAACCCAAAAATTCAGGAATTAATTATAGATATAGTTAAATAAGGTTGATAAGAACCTATTAAAAGGCATAGGGCCTTATTTATGTTGAGGGGGGTGTAAGGGATAGGGGGGGGGGGGGGGGGGGGGGGGGGGGGGGGACTTTCTGTAGGTTGCCAGCAGGTTGGATATGGAGTCGCTTGCTGTAATTTGCCAGCAGGCGGTAGAAGCAAGGAAAGGACGTATTCCACTTATTGTTATTTGCCAGTAGGTGGGAGGGGGGTGATACACTTGCTGTAATTTTGCAGCAGTTGGGGAGGGGTATTGAACCGTTTGCTGTAATTTACCAGCAGGCGATGGAAACAAGGAAGGCGAGTGTTTCACTTGCTGTAATTTGCCAGCAGGCGGGGGGAGGGGTATAAAGCCGCTTACTGTATTTTTCCAGCAGGCAATGGAAGTAGCTTGGAAGTAGGCTTACCTTCGAAGATGTCTTCTCCGGGAGTAAAAATCACAGTAGTTGTGGTAAAAATCACTTTATTTTTCACTAGATCTCTTTACAGTTGAATCGTTGTCGCATCTGAGGGTTTTTTGATTACTTACTATCCCGGGCCCCTTTTTAAAGGAAAAGGAGCGCCTTATGAGAAGAGGAACCCTATTTTTTATCATGTTTTTAGATACAGGCCTCTCCCTCCACTCATTGCATTTGCAAGGGCTGGTCGGTGTTCCCTCTTTGTCACTCTTGGCCGAGTCTCCCATTCTCTCTCTCTCTCTCTCTTTCCAGCTTGTTGCGTCAGGGCTAGCCGTAGGGTTGGAAGCGCGGGTGTGAGCGGGGTAACGAAGAGGAGGGAACTAAGTGTCGTTCTGGAAGTGAGAGTGAGAGCCTTGCGTGGGAGTGACAAAGACAGAAATAGCCCCGGTCCTTGAAACTATAATGACCTCTGCTTTTCCCGTTATCCGAGTATTTTGTGTATTGCAACTGCACAGGCCGAAACAATTGTCTCTTAAGGAAATCGATCGAAACTAAAATATTTTATTCTGTAATTTTCGATCGATTTCCTCTATCTATAGCACTTAATGTGCGCACAAAAAGATAGTACAACTATTATTTTTTAGTTTCATCGTTTATGTGTTGGGAGGATTTCTGGTGGTTTGAGTAGAACACTTTCACTATATTTTCCAAGCAACTCGCATCCTGATTAGGTGCAACAAATGAAACAAAAGAATTATTTTCTCAAACAACCTCGGTGCAAATTGGTCCAATCTAACGAAACGCTATTTCAAATACCCTTTAGCAGACAGATTTTTTCGAATTGTACTTCCCACTCTCTCCTTCTCAACAACTCCTTACAGGAAAACTGGTCCCAGGCTCATCCTAAGACGTCGACACTACCCCCGCTCTGACCCAAAAATTGTCCTTTCCCTCATCCAAATTCCTAATTTCTGATCGGAAGCAGGGTTCCGAGTGGAGGAGTTCGGGAACGACCCACAGCGTCTCGGAAGTTCGGACTTGCCGATTTTGCTATCTAACCTCAGTCTATTCTCCGCTTTCGCGTACGCCGCAGTTCTCACCCCTTGAGTATTTCTCTGCCTTGTTAACCGTGCTTCAGATCCATCATCCGTTAATTGATTTTTCCTCATAAAACCGACATAAGTCAAGGAACAAAAGGCCGGCTACGAGCTCTAAGTCCCACCTCTCCGACTATCGTGGTAAAGAGTAAAGGTGAATCATCGTTATCATGATTTGTTCCGCATGCGTGTCTCGTGACAGGATTCTCGCGTTCCAAGGCCAGAGATCGGCATTGAAAGAATGCGAGTGAGGCCCTCCAATTTTGATTTTGATAGCCTAAGTAAACCTCGTAGTTGTTAAATTCTCATAGTTCAATTTGTGTTTTTCAAAGTTTGTTCTATTCTTTTCTTTTTGTTTATCTCTGAAGTGTTTTTCTCAAATGGACACCTTTGACGAATAGATGGAGATTATTGTAAGTTTTTCCCTCAGATTAGGTTTTATTTTCCATTTTTTAAGCTAGTAATCAAATTTCTCTATCACGGGCATTTACCTGCTGCCAAGGTTAAACGTAACTGAGGTATAAATGGTGACAGCGGTGGGATTGCTTATCGTACTTGTTTTTTACTTGTTAAATTGTGCTAAATTTTAATAATAAAAACAAAGAATCCAGAATATATATAAAAAGTTTTCATTCTATCAAATAATTCATCTTTATTTACTTCTAAGAATAGAATTAGTGAAACTAATTGGATATTTTTATTTGTCTGAATTTTCTGCCTCTTTGAAATTATGTATATATATGTTTGCTCTCAACGGTCTTATAAAATTACGCTCCACATTTTGCGATTAAACATTTTATTTCAAGTTGTGCTAATCTGTGTTTTTCATTTATCGACATTTCATCGTATAAATCTGTTGCTATTTTGATAAATTTAACTCCATCGCCTCATAACCGCCTAGTATTTTATTTGACATTTCTGAAACGTATTTAGGTTGAATTTGCGTACAATCACTATGATTTAATTATTTTGTGCATTCACATTATTTCAAATATTTGCGATAAATGTTGATTCTTACATAAAGTCAAGCGATCTTGCCATTCACAAATTTTAACCGTAATAGAAATCAATCTTACTATGAGCCTTTTGTCGTGAATTTCTTTCCATCGGTAAACTTTAAAGTTAAATTTCGTAAATTTGAATTATCCGATCACTAAATCTAATATAGATAATATGAGTATAAACGGCGACAGGGCAGCCAATCCGGCTTTTCCGATGTCAACGTTCGCTGAAGTTTTCACGTCGCAAAACCGCGCTCTTAGGAGTACCCGTTTTCGATGGCCAATCCCGAGATTTAAGAACTTTCGTTCAAGATATCGAGTTCGCAAGGTTAAAGGTCCCAAATACGTAGAAAGTCTAGTTCGTTAAACACGTGCAATCGTGACTAGTTGATTCTTCGCGAGAGTCTGTGGAAGGTAAAACATTCGCCACCATAGCAGAATTAATGAATCATCTCAAAGAAGCGTTTTCCCCGGCTATCTGCCCTTTTGAGGCATATTTCAGCGACTTAGGTCGTTCAAAAATGGAACGCGCAGAGACAGTAGCGGAATTCGGCATCCGTCTTCAGAATCTAGTGTGGCAGGCAAAAGCTGCTCTGCTTACCACTAACCCTATGCTGGACGAAATCGTATCCATAACCAATCTAGGTGGCAACACCGCTTTGCAAACCTTTAAAAAAGGACTACAGCCGGAACTTGAATTACGCGTTACCTTACAAAATCCAGTTACCCTAGATGCCGCAGTAGACCTTGCTAAAGAGTATTCTCAATATCTGAAAGAAGCCGCCGAACATCAAGATGAATAGCATACCTTGCCACAACGCGTTTCGTCTTTTTCAAATCCTGGTAGTCTCACTCCGTTGCAAAATCGCTATCCGTGGCAAACGGATAAACAGCCGTATCTGCTGCGACGCTCCACAGCCTTGAACCAGAAGCAGAACACGGGGTATCAGCGATATCACTCCCAACAGAAGCCCAACACTAAGTCCACGATGGTGGCCAGCGATCGAAGGTTTGACAAAGACTCGCAGAATTCTATCGAAGTCGAAAGCGAACCAGGTGGCCGAGATGATTTTATTTCCCTGCTGCTAGGACCGTGTCTTTGCGTTGCCCAAATTGCCTTTTTGATTTCCCGGCGCTAAGTTAGCGAGTGCTGGCACGTCTATCTACCGAATCAGATATCTCGATTATAGGCGTAGAAGCGTTGCGTCCAGATATAAAGATAGGTCCTACTGAAAGCGTCTCTTTCACTGGAATAAAGACTTCTCAAGTCGAAACTTGGGGTTCCGCTTGCATGCGTATTTTTGACACGACGGCTAGGAATAATCACTACCTCCACATCGCCTTACAGCTCTCCACTAAAAAAAACCTCGATTCTCAAGGAAATCGACGGTGTAGATTAGTAATCCACTATCGCGCACTAAATGCCAAGACCGTGGGAGATGCTAACCTCCTCCTAAATATCACTGAGCTACTGGACCACCTGTGAGTTGCCAAATTTGTCTCGGTTTTCGATCTGACCGCTGATTTTCATCAAAATCCGATGAATGCAGAGGACAGATCGAAAACTACCTTCACGGCTGGAGGTGGACGCTATGAGATTCTCAGAATGCATTTTGGGTTAAAGCGAGCTCCAGCAACGAGCAAAAGCAATCGTTTGATGGATCGCGTGCTGATGGGCTTGCAAGAAGAGGAATTATTCGTCTACCTTGAAGACAGTGATTTATGCCTCTACACAGGAAGAGCACGATGAGAACGTGAACAGACTTTTCAAGAGTCTCTCCGATGCTGGTCTTAGACCTCAACCAAAGAAATGCATTTAGCTCTTCACACAGGTGACCTACCTAGGCCATGTAATTTCAGAGGAAGGAGTTAAACCCAGCCCTAGTAAGATTGAGGATATTAGGCAATTTCCTGTGCCTAAAACCTAGAGAAACGTTAGAGAGTTCTTGGGTCTCATGGGGTATTACAGGAGGTTTATTCCTGACTTCACCAGTCGTACATAGCCTCTGACAGGATTTTTTAAAGAAGGTAAGAAATTTGACTGGGGAGAGCGACAGCAAGCCAGTTTCGAAGATATGCGTGACGCGCTGTGACATGAGCCTGTTTTGCAGTGTCCCAATTTCGACGAGCCTTTTATCCTAACTACCGATGCTTCCGATAGTGCTATCGGGGAAATGCTCAGAGAAGGTAAAATCGCAGATTTTACTGAGAAGGAGTGTCTGGCCATTGTCGATTATATGAAACATTTCCGGCACAATCTTTATGATCAAAATTTCACAGGCGTGACAGACCATCAAGCGTTGACCTGGCTGCACTCAACTAGAGATGTAGCCCGGTAAAATTAATAAAAATGCTGACGCACTTTCCCGTAATGCCGGTTGAAAAATAAGAAAAAAGGGTTCTCATCATGACTTTCAAGCCAAAAAAAAGAGAGCGACCCAGGAAACAGCAGTCTGCAGATTCGGAACCCAGCCCAACATTCATTACCCTGACTAATTATCTAAATAGGGGGGGGGCAAGCGATGCCGGTATAGGAGATAAAGTGCACGAGCGTCGATGGGCCAGCGGGTCTCAGGCCCATGACAAACAGAAACCCAAAAGAAAACAAAGTATTCCTAAGATATGGAAAACGTTTAGCGGGTACTCCTCTTCTGACGATTCAGGACCGGACTATTACATCCCACCGGCGACTGTTAGGAAGCTATTAGTACACTTCTAAGACGAAGTTCTGGTAGTGCATATCTTTCAGAGATAGACCAAATACCTTTATCTGCGGACACGATTCAACGGTTAAGAAAGTTAAACGAAGAAACGCCGTTCTCCCTACCTGAGACACCTGTTCTTATTTTACCAGCCGCAGGTGATGCATCCGACTCAGAGTCAGATTCAGAGCCTATTATAATAAACGAAATCGAAGATTCCATTGGTAATTTTGATGAAGCATGCGTGGCTAACAATCCCGCGCCCCACGCGCCACAACCCACTCCTGAAAAAAATACTAGAAAGGAAACCGTGATATTAGGACTTTATGAAGGCATTCCCCCTGCTCCACAAAAATTACCACCACTTCTGCAGGCTGCGATCCCAGCCGAAATACTTCCGCCGTTAGACGATCTGAAAATTATAAAACAGACGCGAGATACTCTATTCGCCGTTCGCGATAATTATTTTCATTTTATTTCTTCGGATTGCTCAATTCACAGTCCTATTGGCTCATCTCTGACTGATTTAGGATTTATAAATTTGGTGCAATTGCGTGAAAAGAAACAAAAAAAAGGACAGGTCATGGTCTTTTAGACAGGCAATATAAGAACATTTAGCGATGGAACAAGCATAGACTCAGACGATTCGAGTATCTAAAGTCAGTGATCGATTGCAAAACATTCCGGCAAATATTATTCAAGATACGATTCGGAAAATATTTTTTAGACAGAATGTTTTGTTCACAATCTGTACTTTTGAAGTGCAAAAGCCCCTACCGGAACAAAGAAGAAGCATAATAAAAGAATTTCACTCGAGTTTGACTTGTGGTCACAAAGGGGTCACAAAGCCTTACCGCAGAATTCGCGAGCGTTTCCACTGGTGATTTCGATAAGGTATCCTTGTATTTGGCAGGCCCTCTCCAAATAACGCCAAAAGGAAATTAGTATGTACTAACTATGCAAGAGCAGCTCAGAAAATACTGCATAGGCGTGCCAATCCCGAATAAGCGTGCGTCTACAGTCTCTGACGCTTTTGCTGAGCACGGTAAAGAGTTCGTCCACAATTTATTAGCCAACTTCGCGAAATTTATTAAGATAAAAAAATTAACCACGTTTGTTTATCATCCACAAAGCTACGGTGCACTTGAGCGAAGGCACCAGGTACTGACGGATTATCTGAAACATTATATACAAGACTATGAACATTAGGATCATCTAATACCTTTCGCCATGTTTTCATATTATACGGCAGTGCATGAAGGGACAAAATTCACGCTACACGAGCTTGTGTATGGTAAACCGGCACGCATACCATCTCAATTCTCATCAGCGGATCAGATCGAAATTTACGGCTCTTATTTGATCGACCTTGTCACTCACATTGATGAAATACGAGCAATTGCCCCCTTAAATATCAAGGAAGCAAAGTCTCGAGCCAAGAAACATTACGACAAACGCCTCAACGAACAAGCCTTTCAATAGGAGGATAAGAGGACTTGTTATATAAGCCAAAGAACTACAAATTCGGCAGTCAATACGTTGGTCCATTTGAGATTGTTGAATTGCTAGACAAAAATAACGCGATATTACAGTGTGTGTATGGTACCAGAATTCGTAAGCACCTCCACAAACTAGGGCATGCATACGAGTATACATTGACATTTTTTTTAAGATTGAATGAACAAAAAAGAATCAAGCTTTGTGAAAAAAAGAAAATTCACGAGAATATTCTTTAAAACAGACTAAACATTTGGAAATTTAAAAAAAATGCTGAAAACTTTCTCCATTCTAAGAGTCACTGTCTAGATTAAGTAGAATTTATTTAATTAAATATCCTTATGCACCTTTTGTTCTTCAATCCATATGGTGAAATTTATTGGTGTTAATTTAATCACGTTGTGACTATTTTTTATTAAACTTTTACTCAAGCGAACCCGGTTATACATCATAGCCACGGACTAAGTCAAGTGACTGATGAGATTAGAACGTTATAAGTATTATTCAACTAATTTAATACGATGCTTGAAACCTCCTGCGATGATGTTGTAGGTATACAATTACGAGTGGCCACGAGCGTTGGAGGTGACAACAGTCCCTATTGGATGCTTTTTAGAGCTACTGCCTGCCACTCCACGGGTTTTTACTCGCTCACTTTCTGATGGCCAAGAAAGTTTCTTGCAATGCGACAGGTTATTAATAAAATCACCTTCTGAGCTGCTGGGATGAATAGATACATGATTCACATTCCTCCACCTGGTCTTTACTTCATGCCTCAACTCGCTATACTTGTGGATCTTGGCTGTATAGGTTAACTGTAAATTTCGGTCAAGTGGACACGCAATGTCGATGATGTAGACTCTTCCACCTTTTTTTCTCGCATCACGATGTAAGGTCGATTGGCCGGGATGTAATGACCCGTTTGGACAGTAACATCCCAATATAAGATGTAATCTTCGCTTTCGAAAACGGGCATTGGAATTTATCTATAGAAAGACATACATTTTTTAAGAGTCCTAGGTTTACGTCAAGTTGTTGATGTGTAATGCCCGCTACATCATTATGGCTGTGCGTATTTTCTCTCTGAGCCATTACGCGATAGCCATCAGCAATGTGCTCGATGGATTCGTTGGTATCCCTACATAATCAGCACCGGTCAACCACGTCTTGATGTAACACATGTTTGCGATAATTCCTAGTGCTGACGACCTTGTCCTGTATCGTAATGACGAATCTTTCCGTATCTGGATACAAAATATTGGCGTTCTCGCCATGGATGACTTTCTTCCTCCATTGTATCTCAAAACCCTCTGTAGTTTCTGCCCTGATATGCAAGGCCCCATCTTAGGTCAAATTTAAAGGCGTGTAGTCAAGATCCGCTTCACAGATGGTACTGTAAAGCGGAACATTTCGTTTGCTGTTAAAATAGTCTCGCAACTGTATAACTTCTTACTCACGCAGTTCTTTGGTATCTACAAAGCCCCTACTCCCTATATGTCGTGATAGAACTACCTTTTCAATCGCTGAATTTCTCTGGTGCATTCGGTGCATCGTTATTTCTTTGCGAACAATTCTGTTTAACTTTTTTTAATCACGTTATTTAATCACTTTATTAATAATCATGTTATAAGTATTATTATTATTTTTATTATTATCAACATTATATATAATTCTTTTTCTTTTACACTAACTGGAAATTCACCTACTCAAGTACTGACAATTCATTATAGTTATAGTATCTCAGCCTAGAATTATGCGTAGTTAATGCTACAAACGATTATACATCTGTCTACCAAATTAGTTCCAAATCACGTAGCAAATTTATCAAACATATTTCAGTCAAAAGAATTCCAATTTTCCCTAAAAAAACCTGCACACTTTGTAAGCGAGACGCACAAACTGACATAGCGATCCGAGCAGTGCCATCAATCAGCTTTTTCCATTCTAGGACTCATTTTAACTACGGAAAATAGATATGAAACTACTCATGCACAAGCATGTTAAAATATCTCGATGACCAGGACGTCTTTTCTTCCGCCACCTCGTAGCTGCCAGTCGCTGCCAAGCTCGCCGGTAACGAATCATCCTTTACGAATGATGTTCAATCTAAGTAGGGGGGACTGTGACGCCTCGGATTTGTCGGAATTTTCACATTATTTTTTCCCCCCCTTCAAATACTTATTAATCATTAACCCAGAATGCAGTAAGTAATTTTCGATATAGTTAAATAAGGTAGAATCTAGCTGGCAGACAGCAAGGCAATAAATGAAACAAAAGGTTTCTTTTCTCAACAGCCTCGGCGCAAATTGGTCCTATCGAACGGAAGGCCATTTCAAATGACCTTAAGCTGACAAATTTTTTCAAATAGTACTTCCCACTCTCTCCTTCTCAAAAACTCCTTACAGGGTCACTGGTCCCAGGCACTACCCTCGCTCTGACACAAAAATTGTCCTGTCCCTCATTCAAATTCCTGATTTCTGAGCGGAAGCAGGGTTCCGAGTGGAGGAGTTCGGGAACGACCCACATCGTCTCGGAAGTTCGGACTTGCCGATTTTGCTATCTAACCTCAGTCTGTTCTCCGCTTTCGCGTACGCCGCAATTCTCACCCCCTGAGTATTTATCTGCCTTGGTAACCGTGGTTCAGATCAATCATCCGTTGGTTGATTCTTCCTCATAAAACCGACAAAAGTCAGGAAACAACAATATAAGAAATAACAATATTTGTTATATTCTTTTCTCTTTTGTTTATCTGTTAAGTGTTTTTCGCAACGGGACACCTTTGACGTGTAGATGGAGATTATTTTAAGTTTTTCCCCATATTAGGGTTAGTCTATTTTTTATCATATGTGTTAAATTAATTATCAAATTATTATTCTAAATTCAATGTTTTTTATGTTTAATTAATTATATCCCGGTCCGAAATTCGAGGCCGCACGGTTGAATATTTTTGTCTAAATTTTTGCACACCTCATCTAAATAACCATATCTCAAATCAAGCAGAGCCGCTTTTCCGATAAAATGTTTAGATTTTGTTTAATGATCAAAATAGAGAACGATAGCAGTGATACTCAATGAGAGCTGTACATGCATGTCCGTAGCGAGCCTGATCACCCTTTGCAAACTCAAGTCAGCAGACTCTCCGCCGGGGATGGATGACACGGAGCGAATGAATTTCAGGCATTTTTACGAGATTTAGGCCATTTAGGAAAACTAACATTATGAAATCATTGATTAATTCAATTTAAATTAACAGAATTATTTAATTCATATAATTACAGTATATTTAAAAAAAAGATTCATAAAAATCGGTCAATATTTGCATTAATTACGTGGTAGTTTGTAAAAAACGAGTATATTGTTTTGAATTTGTAGGCCGCACGGTTAAATATTTTTGACTCATTTTTTACATACGTAATCTAAATTCTCATATCTTAAGGCACGCAGATAATTGTTTAACGTATGCAGGAATAATGGACGTCTTTAGGGAGTTTAGTCTGGCTTGTTTAAACAATTATTATTTATTTTCACAATTGTTTGCCCCTGTAAGTCGTAGCAATTATAAAAGATTATTTTCTTCGGGATATTTATTACTTTAAAACAAATGGTTTGTTTAAACAATTTTTTCCCGTAAATGGTAAAAAATATTATTTACTGCAATTGATCACACAATCAACGAAAGGTCAAAGTACTTTCTTTTAAGACATTTAGCAATGGAGTACTCGGTTCTTACTTATTAGGCTGAAAGGTTGAATATTTTTAAATCATTTCTTGCATACGTCATCCACATTCTCATATCTTGAAGCACACAGAGCCGTTTTTTTCATTTCAATCATAACATTATAGCTTATAACCTAGATTATACGTGCAACTAGATGAAAATTAAAATCTAGCATATACAGTTGACACTGAGCGTGTTACTACTACTGTTCTTTCCTTCTTGATTATTAAACAAAATAGAAACATTTAATCGAAAGATGACTCTGCTTGATTCGAGATATGGGTATTTTGATGGGGTATGCAAAAAATTAGACAAAAATATTCAACCGTGCGGGCTTCGAATTCAGACGCGATTATCATTCTGATTTCCCTAATTACCACAAAATAACACTTTCAGTATTATGAGATAACGGTCTCTTACCAAAAACTGTCATTATGAAATCGTGGAATAATTTATTTTGGGTGTGCAAAATCAATTAATTTATATATTTCCTAACAACTGAATAAAAGAATCAGAAAAATTGTTTAACGTGTGCAGGAATAACGGACGCCCTCAGGGAATTTTGTCTGACTTTTTTTAAACAATTATTATTTATTTTCACAATTGTTTACACCTATAAGTCGTAGGAATCGTTTCGGTCATCAAATGCAGTTAATAGTATTTTTTACGATGTTTTGTAAACAAATTGTTTGTAAAAAGGATTTTTTGTAATGTACTAAATGTCCCGAGGAAAATAACCTGTCACGATTCCTATGACTTAAAGCGAGAAACGATTGTGTCAATAATTAATAATTGTTTAAACAAGCCCGCCTAAATTCCCTAAAGACTTCCATTATTCCCGCACACGTTAAACAATTTTCCTTATTCTTTCATTTATTTGTTTGAAATTATATAAATAAATTGATTCTGCACAGGAAAAATAAATTAATCCACGATTTTATTATTACAGTTTTTGTAGGATACATGACCTACATAACCATATTTTGAAGCAAGCAAAGCCAATTTTTTAATAAAATGTTTATATTTTGTTTAATAACACAGCCACACCCAAAAAAGTGTGCGAATCTGGTAACAAGACACACGTATTCCTATGGATTTTGGGGCGCTGAATTCAATTTCGGTATCAAAAATCACCCATCATGTCATGGTTGAGCCATAACCTCAAAAAATGACGAAAAATCATGCACTGAGGTAAATAAATTTCAAAATAATGCCAGTGATGCAAATTTTCACTTTAAAAACATGTCGACAACTGTGAAGGATCCACCCTTGTCTGATATCAACTTATTTAACATAACTTTACCCGACAGAACCTGAGCTCACCTAACCTGAGTTAACAGAAATTTATTGAACTAGACGTAAAGCTCTGGAAGCATATTTTCCCAGTAGCAAATATGTGCTACATCGAATGGGTCAACTCGAGCCTAACCTAGAAATAAATCTAACCTAGCCTAACCTAACGTAACCTAACCTCACGAAACACTATTAAGCTGATTGTGTTGTCCCGTTGTGTTTGCGGTACCGTTTGAATCAGCTTGGGCTTAACCTGCAAAGAGGTATAACCTATCCGAACCTAAAAAAACCTGACCTAACCTAAATTAACTGCACGTAACACAATTAAACTCATTGTGTTGTCCTGTTGTGTTTGCGGTACCGTTTCATTCAGCTTTGGCTTAACCTACATAGAGATTTAACCTATCCTAACCTAACAAAACCTGACCTAACCTAACCTAGCCGAAAGAAATTCAACCACACGTGTAGCTATGTAAGCGTACGGTTCTTAGTCTTAAATGTGTGCTATATTTAATAGGTTCACTCGATCTTAACCTACAAATGAATCTAACTCAACAGAACCTAACGAAATTTTGCTTAACGCATCTACCCTGATATCGTTGTTCCATCACTTCTATGTCTTGATGAAAACGTTCCCCTTGTTCTTCGCTGAAATCACCAACATTTTCTGGAAACTTTTCCAGATGCCCAAGCTTTATGTGGAGCTTTATGTGGAGAGGTGGTAGTAAAATTTTTTCTGGATCAACGAGGCTTTGGTTGATGATATTATGAGAGCCAGGTTTGAATAAATCTCTTAAAGGCCAATGTTTTTTGCTGCAATGATTGGCTCGATCTCTGCTATTCCACAGGCATATAAAGCATGGCCTTAATGCTGCGTTTTGACGAATCAGTGAAAAGTCGCCATTCTTCGTCTCTGTACACATTTTTCTTCAAGTGGTTCTTTAGTCCGTTAACGTCAGTGCAGTACACTAAAGACGTCTCTTCGTCTTTAACGAAAAACTTTCTGAATTCTTTGTCCCTGTCGTGATAGAATGGAACTTTTGTCTTTAGCTCTAGAAGATTTCTTCTTTTTAGGAATGAAGCGGCATTTCTATTGATTTCAGTTGCTCTTGTGACTGTGCACACATTAATGTACGAAATGTTATTTTTATTTTTGTCGTTGAAACCTTTGACGGAATTTATGCAAAAGTAGCAGTCCTTCGCAATGACGGGTTTTCTCCATGTGGTTGGTGTAGAATACTTGCGGTACTTTTCGTTGTTTGAATTTTTTAGACGATACAACATAAGTCTGCAGAAATTGCAAATGAGGTGAGGAACCCATTTTCTTTCTTGGTGCAGCAATTTAAGGTCAAAACACTTTTCGTAAAGACTTTTCACTTCCTCGTCAATTGATTTTCGCAAACTGCTCAATTCATATTTACTGCAAATGTGACAGAATGAATCTGAGCTATTCTTGCAGAAATGCCATCGAGAAATGCTCGCGGTTTTTTTTTTGTAGCATGAGACTCTACACCAACCAAGTGATCCATTGATGAAGAGCTAAGGTTGCATGATGACGACGTCGGAGAGCCCGCTTTCCCACCCTGACCAGACGCCGATACTGGGGTTTTTCCCTGCATCGTAATACACTTTTTACCTGTGTCTGCCATGTCGGCATGAACGCCGTTTACCCAGGGACTCAGCCAATGTGGATCCGTTGCTCACCGTCACCACGTGCAAGGGCCCTGGTTACAGACACAGGTGAATAATGCTAGCAAACAGCGGTTACGAAACTCCAGACATTTACTGCTATTAATGTTAAAATATGAAAGTACGCAAGAACAGGGTTGCCAGCGTAATCGGTTAGGTTAGGTCACGTTTTGTTAGGTTAGAACAGGTTAAACCTCTATGTAGGTTACGCAGAAGCTGGATGAAACGGTACCGCAAACACAACGGCACAACACAATCAGTTTAATTGTGTTTCGTGAGGTTAGGTTAGGGTAGGTTAGGCTAGGTTAGATTTATTTCTAGGTTAGGCTGGAGTTGACCCTTTCGATGTAGCACACATTTGCTACTGGGAAAATATGCTTCCAGAGCTTTACGTGTAGTTCAATATATTTCTGTTAATTCAGGTTAAGTGAGGTCAGGTTCTGTTGGGTAAAGTTATGTTAAATAAGTTGATATCAGGCAAGGGTTGATCCTTCACAGTTGTCGACATGTTTTTGAAGTGAAAATTTGTATCACTGGCATTATTTTGAAATTTATTTACCTCAGCGCATGATTTTTCGTCATTTTTTGAGGTTATGGCTCAACCATTACGTGATGGGTGATTTTGATACCGAATTTGAATTCAGCGCCTCAAAATCCAAAGGAATACGTGTGGTCTTGTTACTAGTTCCGCACACTTTTTTTGTGTGGCTGTGTAATCAAAAAGAGAAGAACAGTAGTAGTAACATGCAGTGTTAGTTGTATATGGTATGTATTTTCGGCGCGTATAATCTAGATTATAATCTATATTGTAATGATTTTATTAAAAAATCGGCTCTGCGCGCTTCAAGATATGAGAATTTAGATGACGTATGCAAAAAAATAGTCAAAAATATTCAACCGTGCGGCCTACAAATTCAAAACAGAATACTCGTTTTTTTACAAACTACCTCGTTATTACTGCAAATATCAACCGATTTTCATGCATCTTTCTTTCTATTTATTATAACTATTAAAATAAATTAATTCTGTTAATTAAAATTGAATTAATTAATGATTTCATAGTGTCAGTTTTTCTAATTGGCTGAAATCTCGTTACAATGCCCGGCATTCATGCGTTCCGTGTCATTCATCACCCTGCGGGGCGTCTTCTGACCTGAGTTTCGCGAGGGTGAGCAGGGTCGCTGTGGACATGCATGTACAGCTATCACTGAGTGTTACTGCTATTTTTCTCTATTGTTCTCTACTTCATTT
Source organism: Belonocnema kinseyi (assembly GCF_010883055.1). Classification (NCBI taxonomy): domain Eukaryota; kingdom Metazoa; phylum Arthropoda; class Insecta; order Hymenoptera; family Cynipidae; genus Belonocnema; species Belonocnema kinseyi. Next base: position 49,402,558 of record NC_046661.1, on the reverse strand, counting down.
AATATTATACAAAATATAAACATTATATAAAAAAACTGTCTCTACTTGATTTGAGATATGGTTATTTAAATGAGGATGCAAAAATTTAGACAAAAATATTAATCCGTGCAGCCTCCAAATTCGTACGTGATTAGACTTTCTGATAGAGGGCCTTAATGTCACTCTTTTAACAGCTCAAAAGAGTGAATCACAAACCAACAGTCTTGAGATATTTAAGTTATATAGAAACCCGTGGTCTTGAGCATAAATACTCTATCTCACATCCCGATAAAGTAGTTGATACTCACATCCAGATATAGTAGTTCGCCTAACTCGTCATCAATTGGAATATATATATATATATATATAATGTCGCAACCGCTCTCGCCCTACTCCCCTTAGAAACTGCGTGAGATAGCCGTTCTAGAAAGGCTGAGAACGGGGTGACTGAAATTAAAAGTTTGGTGTATCTGGATATTTTTATTGAAACTTATAGAGTTGCAATGGAAAAAATTCTCGAAAATGTTGGCGATAAAAATTTCTTATAGAAATTTTGTTGATAAAATATGTGGATGTTTTTATTGAAGCTTACAGAGTTGCCATGACAAAAATTTTTTCTCGAAAATTTTGATGACAAAAATTTCCTATCGGAATTTTGTTAATAACAAATTTGGTTGTTTTTATTGTAGCCCATAGCATTGCAATAAAGTGAGGATTTCCATGCCTCCAAATGATATTTAAAGTACTGCAATTTAAGAGGCTGTCTGGGAATTCACGAGATTCAATTAATTCATGGAATTCGTGGAATGAATTAAATTCCATGAATTAAATTCCATGAATTAAAGAAATTTATTAAATTTAATAAATACATGGCATTCAAGGAAATAAAGAAAATCACAGAATTATTGGAATTCGCCAAATACACAGAATTCATTGAATTCATGAAATTAATCGAATTCACGGGATTCATGGAGTTCACAGAATTGATGGAATTCGTTGAGTTTTCGGTATTCACGATATTCCTGGAATTCTTCGTGTTTGAAATTGATATCCATAGATCGGGGAGGGGCGATCAATTAACAAACCGGAGTAATTGGACGACTCGTTTATTCGCAGTAAAGCAGGCGAACACGTTTTACATAAGGATGTCAGATTGAGATGGAGTGTGTTTCAAACTAAGGCAGAGCTCGGTGTCGATCAAGTGGTGGAGCAGATTCGATGGCTACCATTATTCAGGTATGTCAGGATAGGGTTCATGCAGGCGGAACCTGTAAATCCGAATGAGATTTAACGAGCGCTTGCGGCTCGTTAAGTTGCTAGGCAGTCACGCCTCCATAAAGAGATGAGAGCTTAGCGAGCACTGTTAGCTCGCTAAGGTGCTAGGTATGAGAAGCCTCCATAGGTAAATAAGATATTAACCAGCACTGTTAGCTCGATAAGTTGCTAGACGTGTAAAGCCTCCATAGGTAAATAATATATTAACGAGCACTGTGAGCTCGATAAGTTGCTAGGCGTAGAAAGCCTCCATAAAGAAATGCATACTTACTATCTCTGATTGATACGATGCAGTAGATTTTGAAAGGGATTTTGAAAACTAACTGGCTAGGATGGATCTAGTAGGGGTCGCGGTAAGCCGGAGGCAACTGCTCTCTCGTAGATGGGTTTCAGATGGTTGAAATTACGTTGTCCTGTCGATTGTTCAATTCGCCTTGGCAGTATAAGTTCCACTTTTCTACGTCCAATTCCAATAGGGTCTTCCAACACCAACTCCAAATGCACATGACACTTTAACTTAAAAAACGCACAATTTAAACACTAAACAAAGCAAGAAGAGAAAGGAATGGTCACTTAACACTGTGGCCACTATTCAATCCTACGAATGCACAATTAGCTGCGCGAAACGTTACACTTTTCTTACTTCGACTTTTCACGACTTCTTCGACCGAGAGTCAAAACTGAACTGAACAGAAAATGCGAAAACGCGTCAACAGCAGGCACTTGAAAGACCGCAGCAGGTAGCAAACGAACAATAGAACGGTTTAATTGCAAAAAACTAAGAACTAAGGCGTCGTGTAATTCTGTAAAGTAATTTAAAAAAAGATTAAAATAAAAAATTGCCGAAAAATTTTTTAGGTGGTTTTTTTGAAAAAAATAGCATTTGCTACGTATATACACAAGCGATTAATACTCGCCTGCGTTTTCGTACTCGCTTTGCTGGTGCTCCTAGACTACGGTCCATGCTTCAAGTTTCACAATCTTCGACAATCGCGTATTTTACGTACTTGTAACACAAATAGTTATTATAGGAGAAAAAGACTAATAATGGCATGAAGAATCAAGAAAGTTTAGGTTTGGCGACGCCTTTGGTTCGGGTATGGATTCAACAGACAACAGTCAATGTTAATTTCAAGGAAGGTCAAGTTCTAAGTCAATTCACCAAATTCAAGCACAATGTTTCTCGGAGAAGAAATTAAATAAATAAATTACGCGTCAATTCAGCTATAATAAATATATTTCTGACCTTAGGGAGAGAATATCCTACTTGAGAAGTTTAACAAAAATTCAAGAATTTCTCGAATTTTTTAACGCGAATTCATCTTGTTGCATGGCCTAGGAGATCTTTAGTAAATATTTCCAATTTATACCACTTGGTATTCAAACTTTTAACCTTAATTTATGCCCATATGACTTAAAAAATCTAGCCGGGTTTTCCATATGTAACTAAAAATGTTCAAGCCTAAGATGTTAAGTTTAAGTTGGTGATTACTTCTACTCGTGCTGTCGCTTAGGATACTTACAAGAAAAAACTAAAATCGACAAGCCTTAAACTTTGAAATTTTATTTTCAATTTTTGCTCATAAAAATAATAAAATATTCAGCGGTTTCCAACACCAAGAGATAATACTTACATTTCTCCTATGATCTCGTCTCATTCTACCTTACACTGAGAGACCTTTTGTTAGAATTAATGAAATAAATGAATGAGACTTTAGTATAAGATCGCTCGAAAATGGGGAAAAACGAGGTTTCATTATACTTATTCGTATTTCAGTACCGTAGTTTATTATTATCATACGAGTATTTAAAATACGAAGACGACAAAGTACTATTTTAAATACGAAACATTATTAATCTCCATTTCAAGAATTAACACTATGAAAAAATGATATTCTGTTTACTGAGTTTTCGAAGAATACTTTGAATAACGAAAATTGTGAAGATCATAATGTCGAGAACGGATTTTAGAAATTGATATTGTCAATATGCAGTTGACAGAAATCTGATACGCATAGCAAACTATAAAATCATTATTCTTGATTTTTCATATAGTTTCGTTTGGTAATGCTCCCAGATTGTTTCCGCCATTTCCCGATCGAGCCAAAAGGTTGTGATTCGCAACATTTTACATCACGGTTAACTCTTTATATTTTAAATATGTTCATTTACTATGGGATTAAAAACATTAGGAATTATTTTTCACGAAATTTATACACGAAGGTAATATATGATATATCAAACTAGAGAATGTTATTCATGCAAGAATATAATCAGTTCTGTTAAAAATAATTTCTTCGATAGAAATCAAATTGATCGTTAAAAGTGATAAAATGATAAACCTACCTATTGAGAAAATGTCTTATGCAACAAACTACTGGTGAAAAAGGGACCATATATTTGCCATACTGCCCTGAGTTGTCAAACGACGTCGCTGAACCGAGATTTTTGCGAAATATTCCATAATGTAAGTTAGCCGTAGGATAAAGTTGTTAGGGAATGCGTTAATGCTTTAGGTGAGCTGCGTTCGAATCTCGCCGCATGCGTTCCGATTTTGTATAGCGATTAGGCGTGCGATTATGTATTTAGTGTTAGGTCCGAGGAGTCAGAGTGCGATACGGGAATCGAACCTACAACTCGGCGGAGTGGGTTTAAAGCCTACGCGATAGTCCCCATGAACATCGTCCCACTCTACACACACACACACACACACACATCATCGCTGTGACTCGTGGCGGTGGCTTCGATGTCGTGGAGCGGCTGCATTCGGTATTGCATTCGATGTTACTTACATGTTTTCTCTTAATATTAACTTTGCGCATGAAATACTGGAATGGAATCAACATAAATTCCAAGTATTTATCGTAGAATTTGGATTTGAAAAATGCGAAGTTCATAGTGAAATTTGAACTAAAATTAGAAGAAATGCTGAGAAAGTAAAAAAGATATAAACTTGAGTACAGAACATAGAAATTGTACTTTGCACATTTCTACGATAAAAATTGTACCCATGTTGCCAAGTTCATTTTCAAAAAATTCCAAATTACTTGTGAAATTTGTACAACGGTTTAGAAAAACTCTCAATACGAACAAAGAATTAAAAACTGAAAAAAATCAAATAAAAGAGTCGTTTTTTAATTTCAAATCATAAAACTGGTACTCAATTCGTAGAATTTCATTTTAAAAATGCGAAGTCTACAGAGAAATTTGAACTTAACTTTGAAAAAACTCTTAGAAAGTAAGACAGATAGCTTGTTAAAAAACCCAAATCACTGTCATGACATGTGAACAACCTCCTACTGTCCTATGTCCGCTTTTACATTGATAACAGTAGCTCTGAATAGTTTCTGAACTTGCCTTGGCAGGTGCTTATGCGAAAGAGCCTGCGGTTCTTTATAAGCATCTTTCTCTTCATCTCTGAAACCTCTAAATTAACAGAAAAACTAAGAACATATGTGACGTGAGCCGAAGAAAGTGGGCTTACTCTAAAAAATCAAAATTGAGATGTTTATACCTTTTAATAGTGTTTGAGCTGCTGATTTGAAAGAAACCATCGGAAAAAAATCCGAGCGTTATTATTGATAATAGCTGAGTTGATAGGTACCCAAGAAAAAGGGGTTTCGCTCGAGAGCTCGTAATCCCGTGAAACACCTCGCACCACTCACAACTACATCTACGCGTCTCATCTGTAACAACTCCGTGAACCGCTTCTACGACCTATCTCTTTCCGTGAGAATGCAGTGGTAAGTGAAGAGGGAAGATTTCGCGAGTCTTCTCTCTCTCCTAAAAGTACAGGCTACCGAGCCGACTTTGACCGCTCGCTCTGAAAAATCTCACTTTCCAAAGTAAGCCCTCTTTTTTCAGCATAAGTCACATATTTGGAATTAGCATACCCAAAAACATGGGATAATACGCTTTCCTTAGATGCATAAATTAGGCCCAAAATTTTCACCCTCCTTTAGTGTCCTCACATGCTTTCTCTTACCTTACTATTTTGTATATTTAAAAAATTTTCCCCTATTCCACCCCAATACACTTCACTGAAAAAAATGTTTAGGTATATTACCTAGAATTCTTGCTATCCCAACTGGAAAGTTTCGCTGAATTTCGTATTCCTAAATAGTTAGCTATATTGAACAGATTTTCTTGCAGACAAATTATAGGTTCAGTACCTAGCTAATGCTCCGGTATATTTTTAGGTATGATAACGAAAACATATAACAGCCATTTAAATATATATATATATATATATATATATATATTTAAAAATTTGTCATATGGACAACCACAGGATTTCTTCGGGAGCGGTTGCTAATCTGGAAAATTGCACCCGTTCCCAGCGAAAACGCGGTAAAATTTCAGCCAAAACCACGTCTTACGACCGTGAGTTAGGTGGTTACAGTCTGTAAAGGAATCAATACGACAATCCAGCAAAAGCCTCGTGCACCCTAAGAACACGAAGCGACCCAAGGACTACTGCCTTCTGCATTTTTCCCGTAAGTGTTCTAGCATATTGTTGACACGCAGGTAAGCTTTTTAGGCCATCAGCAAGTGAAAGCTTGGCCCCTCCAAGAGCGCCGATGATAAGGGCGATTAGTTTAACAGAATACTCCGGGTACAATCGTTGCAACTCCCTTTTAAGGTCTTGATACATCTCTTTCTTTTCCTTCTCCTTGGTTATGATGCTTTTCTCTGCTGGTGGCGAAAATTCGATAACGAACATGGTTCGCTTCTCGAAGTCAAAAAGAACCATGTCAGGCCTCGAGTGAGCAACGGAAACAATTGTGGAGAATATAAAGTACTTCCCATTCTCGACAATTGACACGATTTCCCTGGGAGCATTTAGAGGAGCGATACTAAGGTTAATGTCGTAAGAGTGACAGCGATGGTAATAAAGCACACTTAGTGCCGCATTGTGCCTTTAAATGTAGGTCGTTCCCGCGTGAGTTGGACAACTAGATAGTATGTGAGCTAAATGCCCTGCAGCTATCATCAGTAATGTCTTGCTCAAAATGTAGCGACGGTATGTTGAGGTGGAAATGACACCGTCTTGGCATGCAAAAATGTTACCCGCCGTAACAGACTTTAATCCGGGCGATTTAAGGAAAGCTAACGTTAGCTCACAAGACATTGACTGATCCTTCACATTTCTGTGAAAGATACCGTGCATCGTTTCATCGAGGAGCTGTTCACGAAAGTTTTTCTCTCGTGCTTTCTTAATCCGGGCTTTCAGGAGTGAGGACTTGAGATAGATAAGATTTGATGCATTTTCCTCAACCCTAATACTGAAGTCAAGTCCGAGTGTTTCAGCAGCCTCCTCCGCTGCTTTGTACAGAAACGCTTCTTTGTCCACTTCTTCGTGATTCATAACCATTTTAAGAAGAGGGTCTCTTCCATTTACCTCTCTATGTAATGTACAGAGAGTATCCTTTATAGATGTCACATCCTGAATGCGGCTCTGTGGCACGCCCAGGTATGTATAAGTCTCTCCAGCGCAAAGGTGTCGTATAGCGCTTCTATGAATGAGCTCAGGATCTTCAGGGATGACATTAAGTTTTCCTCGCTTCAAATAAACCTTCGGGTGATAACTAATTGAAGGCGGTGATTTTAAAGATGCCTTTTCTTTTATAGGCATAAAACTGATGTTAAATTAATAAAAAATTACTTTGTGTTCATGTTTACTCGAAAAAATATAAGTTTCTAATATTACAATACTCGTATAGCCACAGAATCTTAATTTTCTAGGTGAAGCGATATGGTGGCTGCATCTAAATGGATAAGCTGTACGAATAAGTCAATAATAGGAAATATGCTGTTTGATCATGACAGCTAGAATATTTAGCAATTGAGGCAATTGAGGTACCCTCCATCTTTCCCGTCACTTTGTATGCCCCAAAATACTCTTACTACTGTGAAAAACTACAAATTTGCATGAGCTTCATCCGTTTAGGCGACTTGATTTTATATATAAATAGTGTGCCATTTTAATCAATCCACGTAGATAACTTCCGAATTTGACTTTTTCAGAAAATGTGTTCGAAACAAAACTTATTAGGTTTGGAGGGGGACATCTGATGATGACCTTCAAATTGGTATTGAGCTTATTCCTGAAGGTTTCTTTTAAGGTCATTCAAAGATTAGAATGGTTTTTCGATGAGAAATTTTGATTTGGAAACCTTATTTATAAAATAAAATAATTTAACGTTAAAATATGACAACGTCCTTGACCTTAAGATCAATATCCAATGTCATTTAAAGGCTGTATTTTTCAGTTTCAAGTTCACAAACCCGAGGATGCGATTTTTATTTTAATGTTTGTTGTCTCAGGGCTTGTGCGCTTGCGTGTTGTGAACTTGGACATTATGGGCATTATTCTTGAACTGCCCCAACTTTAAAAGTCATGTCTTCCGATTGCATTCAAATTTTCAGAGTTTGTTTGCCTTTATGATAGAAGTATACACATTAATTCATAGACTTATACTACAATCCCTCCTCGAACTACAGGGGGGTGAAATTTGCATCCTCCGGACAAAGCGTTTATTTTCAAATGGTCATCACTTCCTTTGTACAAATAAGAGTTTTCTATAAGTGATTCCTGAAGGGTTTTTCATTCTCTTTTATTCTTTGAAATCTATTGTTTTTAATGTTTACAAACAAATTGCAATTAAAAATTTTTAGAACATTTTCTACTCTTCGAGGAGTTTTATTTTTTAAAAGTATTTTTAAACGAAAGCTGGACTTTTTTCCGCTAAAAATGCTGTTTAGCATTGTGGGACTGAAAATAGTTATGTAGTTCTGCGAAGATATCCGAGCGAAACCCTTCCTCGCGCGCGCGGACAGGTTGGCCAATCTTCCCGGGGACTTGGTTCAATGCATGATTCTCCAGCGAAGCTGCACTAAATTCATCATAATTCATTTATTTCGCCTATTTTTCGCACATTTTTTGCTTCTCTGAAATTAAAGGTTTTTTACTGTCTTCGGAAACAAATCGTGTTCTGTGCGAATAATGTTTTTTTCAGTAGCAATTTTCCTCCCTCGATTGGCCTTTAAATGATTCTTAGCTTATTCGAATAACTACTTCGCAGTTAGGATTGCATTCTGTTCTGAGCACTACAAGCTAGCTTTTGCCGCATGTCTGTTCAAATTTTCACCAATCCCGTCATGTGGACCTTTTCCATATGCAGTTGCCTGTAAATGTATTTCTGCAGAAATGCTAAAATCTTTTCTGTGATTTACAAACATTTATCAAGGCATATTTGCTTTTGAAATGCTGCGCAGCTCCGTCTGTCACATAATATATTTTGTTAACAACGGTGAATTTCTTCTTGAGGTACTCGTTGATGAGCTTTTGAAATCTAAACACAGCTACAGTATCATGACTTAAACAATCTGAGATGACTGCTATGTTAAAATGATTTAGTTCGTTTCCATCTTTGTAATGAATAACTACTGTAAATATAGATGCGTAATTATTATTCCAACGCAAAGATTGTGCAGCATTTTAAATGCTGAACGCATAATTTCCAGCAAAGTCAACCAAAATTAAGTACTCTCCTTCTTTTAGTATAACTTTAACGTGCTTCAGAAACAAACCTTGTTGTTCCACATAAAATTCGTGAGGTTTTAGTTTTTTAAGTTTAGTGCAGAGTGCTTCTACGAAAGCATTAGAGTCTGATATTTCGGTCTACAAAGTGCTTCTTTCAGTTTTCTGTCAAACTTGATATGTCACTGTATCGAAACGATTCACGTCCAATAGTTCAGTCAGGTGCTTTTGAAAATGTTTAATTTTAGGACAAGATTTGCATTCGTAAAAATGACAAGCGTCAGTAGGTTTACTGCACATGATTTTTTTAAGGCAGTCATGATAATCTGACAATTGTCTGTTAGTTCCTTCAGTTAAATGATTAATATCAATCGCATTGAACATTAACTTTACGTTTTCATGATAAACGCAGACATAAACATTGTGAGCTCCACTTGTTCCAGCTAAAACACAGTGCTTTGGTCTTAATTGTGCGAATTTGGAAAATCTAATCATCACATTTTCAGTTAAGGCTACAAAATCTGGCATATAATTCTGAAAGATTGCACAGAATCAGTCTCTTCTGTACTTGCTCACGAGTACCATCTAGTTTTTGAACAGATATGAAATCTTTCTGACCTCGCATCTGTCGACTATCGCATTTCGCATTGACAAGAAAAAAACAGTCTGCTCGTTCATCACTTTCTCTACATCACTACCAGACTCTTCTATAACTGTGGATGCCTGTAAATTTAGAGTTCTACATTTTGTTCTACAAGCACCATATATTTTACTACCTTTTGGCAAACCAGGAAATAGTATTTGCTGATTTTCTGTTAGAAACCTCAGATCAGTTCCTTTTTCATGTTTCTCCTTACGGAAAAGATTTGCACATCTGTTGCGAACACATTGCATCGAAGACATGGTCATTGCTAGATGACCATGCCAGTTCTTTAGGGATCTGAGTTTGCTTCGAAAGCAGCGATTCGCAAAGATACTTGAAAACAAACCTATAACCTGAACTAAATGAACGAAAACCACAGAAAAGAAAAATAAACAATTTATAAATGTATATAACTAAGAAACAAAAACGAAACACAATAAATCACAGAAAACGCACACAGAAAAATTCTAAATACTACACGCTGGCTGCTTTTACCTTTCAGGAGACTAAAATCAGGGAAGAGTAACGCATTGAAACGTTTTGCTTGAGGCCAAAAAACGAGACTAAGTGTTTCTTATAGTTTCTGTAACAATAAAAAGTATGCTTGAATGAATCAAATTTGAACGAAGCAACGTCGTTCAGTTAATCAGCTTTGCCCAGGGAATGCAAATTTCACCCTCTGTAGTTCGAGGAGGGATGGTAGAAAAAGTCTATAAATTAGTGAGTATACTACTATAATATAGGCAAACAAACTCTGAAAATTTGAAGGCAATGGGAAGACATGACTTTTAAAGTTGTGGCAGTGCAGAAATAATGCCCCACATATATATTCTACTATATAAAATCCAAATTAGTGCCATTGAGGCTCCATACTTCCCACGCTGTTGTA
>NC_046661.1:49387258-49392129 GCF_010883055.1 Belonocnema kinseyi | reverse complement strand
TTTCGGTTTTGATTCCTCTAGAATCAAACCGAAGAGCCTATGACAAAGCCACCGAACGCATCCTCGGCTTGCGGATAGAGGGTCCCTGTACCAAAGGTTTCTGCTGAATATGGTTACAAAAATAAATAGGCAGTCGCGGACAATTGTCCAATGGTGGTCGCGAAGGAATTAAACCCCAAACGGAGGTGTGAAAACCGTGCTGAAAGCTGAATGGCACCTGGGTTTTGTGTCTAGAACGGTGACTCTGGGATACCGGGCGGCCTCTCAGAGTACGCAGCCTTATCCTTGCATATGGGGCTCTACAAGGATAGGCGCACCCCATTCCCTACCTTCTCGTGGAAACAACAATGACAACACCAATTATAGTTGTAGTAAGTGCGGTTCAAAACAACAGAACGCGCAGGGCTTCTGACAATGAGTCGACCAAAAATGCAGAACACTCTAGAGCAGGGGGAGCCAATGAAAATGGATTCAATGTGATGTATCGGCGGGATCTCGCGACCTTTAGGAGGACGGAGCGACTGAATCACGATTTGCTAGAGTGCTACGATGCGATTGTGGCCTATGAACGGCGTAACATTGCACGGCTGCATGCTCTGTGGTGCGAGCAACACCCGAAGAAATCGCACTTTTCGCAGCAAAGTCTGTTAAACCATGCTGAACTACTCCGAGAAAGGGACTATGTAAGCGAAACGCATACTCTACCACCGCTAGAACAAGCCGACAAAAGAGAAAGAGAGGCGACACTAAGACAGTTTCTTTTTGACCCATCTCGATTCTTCCAAGACCCTCCAGTTACTGTCAAACACCCACCCAAACCAAGGGAGGTCGAAGTATTTTGGAGAGAAGTCTACGAAGTGCAACATAGACTGACAAAGAATCAGAAAATATAAATAGCTTCAAGGAACTATGTGATGCCCTCATAACTCCTGATAAAGAATGCCGACCCATCACTACCGAGGAGGTAAACAAAGTATTAAGAAGGATGAAGAACTATTCCGCACCGGGACCAGATTGTATTAAAACCTTCTGGTGGAAGAAGTTTCCTTCAACCCATCAGCATTTGTCCCGTATTTTCACCGCATATTTAAAGGCGGAAGAGCCGATTCCGGAGTGGTTGGTGGGAGGGCGCAGAATACTCCTGCCGAAAATAGGCAACTTAGCTGTCCTGAAGAATTACAGGCCAATCACTTGTCTGAACACAAAGTATAAGATATTCGCAGCTATCCTAAATAATAGGATTTCTCGGGCAATTGAACCTGTGTGGCAAGAAATGTATGAACAACGAGGCTCAAAGAAAGGCGTAGCAGAATGTCAGGAGAACCTGCTCATCGATAGAGGTGCCTGCAAAGATGCAGCATTCTACCATCGTGACCTATCGATGGCCTTTTGCCTTAAATTATTGCCACTATCTCTAGCAATTCGCCATTTCGACGGGTGCTTGTGCGGCAAACCTGCAGATAGAAAGTACAAGGTCACTCATGTATTTTACATGGACGATCTTAAGATCTATGCTAAAAACAAAGAGAAACTACATCTAGCTTTAGGGATTGTCGAACTATATACTTAGGAAATTGGTATGGAATTTGGGTTAGACGAATGCGCTAAGGTTTATTTGAATTGAAGAAAACTTAATGAAATCCCTGAAGATCCGGGGCTCGTTGATAGAAGCGCTATACGACACCTTTGCGCTTAAAAGACTTAAACATACCTGGGCGTGCCACAGAGCCGCATTCAGGATTTGACATCTATAAAAGATATTCTCTGAAGCAGATACAAACGTCTCATTCGGTAGATTTAGTCTTCCGAACTGTCGGCGGGGAACAAAGTATCTGCAACGAACATGCTTGCCGTCGCGGTAGTACTCTATTCATTTGAAGGAGTTCCATGGACGAAGAACGAGCTCAGATCCCTTGATATCGGGACAAGAAAGGTTATGCACATAAACAAAAGCATGCATCTTAAGTCTTCCGTTCCGCGACTGTACATCTCACGCCGTCAAGGTGGTCGCGGAATATTGAGTCTTGAATGTCTTCACAACAGGATTTTCTGGGTACAGCACATAGAGTTGCAAATGGAAGAGACCCTCTTCTTCAAATGGCCAGGAATCACAAAGAAGTGGACAAAGGAGCGTTTCTGTACAAAGCAGCGGAGGAAGCTGTCGAAACACTCGGACTCAACTTCAGTATTAGGGGCGATCAAAATGCATCAAATCTTATCTATCTTGAGTTCTCACTCCTGAAAGCCCAGATGAGGAAAGCACAAGAGAAAAACTTTCGTGAACAGCTCCTCGATAAGATGATGCACAGTACCTTCCACAGGAGTGTGAAGGATCAGTCAATCTTCTGTAAGATAACGTTTGCTTTCCTTAAATCGCCCGGTACGGGGGGTTTCAATTTGGCATGTCAAGACGGTGTCATTTTCACCTTAACATACAGTCACCACATTTTGAACCAAGACATTCCTGTTGATAGCTGCAGGGCGTGCCATGCACACCCCGAGAATTTAGCTTAGATACTATGTAGTTGTCCAACTCACGCAGGAACGACCTACATTCAAAAGCAAAATGCGGTGCTGAGAATGCTTTATTAGTATCCCTGTCACTCTTACGGCATTAACCTTAATATTGCTTCTCTAAATGCTCCTAGGGAAATTGAGTCAATTGTCGAAAATGGGAAGTGCCGCATATACTGGAACTGTATATTCTCTAAAATTGTTTCTGTTGCTCACTCGAGGCCTGACATGGGTCTTCTTGACTTCGAGAAGCGAACCATGTTCGTTATCGAATTTTCGGCACCAGCTGACAAAAATATCATGGCCAAGGAGAATGAAAAGAAAGAAAGGTATCGAGACCTTATAAGGGAGTTGCAACGATTGTACCCGGAATATTCTGTTAAACTAATCGTCCTTATCATCAGCGCTCTTGTAGGTACCAAACTTCCACTCGCTAATGGCCTAAATAGCATCTCTGCGTGTCAACAATATGCTAAAATACTTGCGGGAAAAATGCAGAAGGCGGTAGTCCTTGAGTCGCTTCGTGTTCTTGGGGTGCACGAGGCTTTTTCTGGATCGTCGTATTGTAGGTCGTTCCCGCATGAGTTGGACATCTAGATAGTATGTGTACTAAAAGCTCGGGGTGTGCATGTTACACCCTGCAGCTATCATCGAGAATGACGGGTGATTTTAGGAAAGCGAAAGTTAACTCACAGCACATTGACTGATCCTCCACATTTTTATGGATTGGCCTGTAATTACTTGGGCGAGCTAAATTGCATATTTTCGGCAGGAGTATTGTGTGCCGTTCCACAAAACACTCTGAAATTGGCTCTTCCGACTTTAAATATGAGGTGAAAATACGAGCTAAGTGCTGATGGGTTGAAAGACACTTCTTCCACCAGAAGGTCTTGACACCATTTGTTCCCGGAGCGGAATAGTTCTTCATCCCTCTTCATACTTTTTTCACCTCCTCGGTAGTGATGGGTGGGCATTCTTCATCAGGTGATATGGGTGCTTCACACGTCTTCTTAAAGCTATGTATGTTCTCTTAGTCTTTTTTCAGTCTATGCTGCACTTCGTAGAAATCTCTTCAAAATACTTGGACCTCCTCTGCTTTGGGCGGGTGGTCGACAGTTACTGAAGGGTCTTGGAAGAGTCGACATTAGTCAGATAAAAACTGTTGATTTTATCTGGCCCACCTGTCTCTGCATTCTAGACTTTTCTTAGTGTCCGATAGTATCCACATTCTCTCAACAATATGCTGCCTGATGGTTAGCAGCTTGGACTTGTTGAGTTTGTGATAACGGGTCCAGAGTTCGTGCGCAAAATTTCGAACCTTGAAGGTAAAATTCCTGCCTGATGTGATGTAGTCAATCACACACTGAATGCGGGACGCGTACTGTCGATGCCTGCGATGCTAGGGTAGGCGTTTCGCTTACATAGCCTCTTTTTTGTAGTAGTTCTGCATGCTTTCGCTGACGTTGATGTGAAAAGTGCGATAGCTTCGGGTGTTTCTCGCACCACCGAGCATGCAGTCGTGCCATTCAACCCTGTTCAGGGACCACACTCGCATCGTAGCATTCTAGCATGTCGCAATTTAGTCGCTCCATCCACCTAAATGTCTCAAGATTGCATCAATCCATTTCATTGAATTCATGTTCATTGGCTCCCTCAGCTTAAGAGTGGTCGGCAGTGTTTGCTGACCTATTTTCGGGAGACCTGCGCGTTCTGTTGTTCTGTCCATCCTTGTAGAGTCCCGCATGCAAGGATTAAGCTATGTACTCTTGAGATGTCGGCCGGTATCTCAAAGTCATCGGTCTAGACACCTCACCCACACTGAAAATTTTTTGAGCAAGCAGCTGTCTTCTTAGTGGCAACGCAGCGCTACCGTGACGCTTGGTGCAGTGGCCAGATCACATTTAAGTAAGCTATAGTATCAAACGTGCGAGCAGATTCTTTCCCGTGTGTTTGGGAACGCAGCAGTCCCACAAAAGAGAATGAAATGGCCCCACGAGTATAAACTATATGTATAACTTCGCTTGAAACTCGGCGTGAGGATTCCGTGCTGCCGCCTAAAGGGAGCGTTACTGTACCAATACTGTTGGGACTACAGCTGTTCCAATGTAGGAACACAGCGTTCCCAATATGAGAAAGGAAATGTACCAAGTTGCAGGCGAAAAGCGCGCGACGAATTTGGCGTTCCAGCTCTCCCGCCTGGGCGAGCAGCTCGCCCAAAAAATTTTCAGTGCAGGTGCTATTCAGCTTCGGTGGCTTTGTCATAGGCCTTTCGGTTTGATTCTAGAAGAAAAAAAACTGAATCGAATATATAAATCACGTAAATGTTGACTAATCATTGAACATTTCGGGGGGGGGGG
>NC_046661.1:49383730-49387215 GCF_010883055.1 Belonocnema kinseyi | reverse complement strand
CCCCCCCCCCCCCAACTCCCCGACTAAGATCTTGTGTACAATTTATATCATACTTTTATGTATTTTTTGCAGTTTTTCATTCAATGCGCATAATCCTAATACCTTGCACAAATTCTGCATTAGATAAGTCAATAGTTAATGTGACGAAGTTGTGGCGTAATTGCAAACTAAATATTTGTTTGCCTTAGAAACCGGCTTTAATTTCTTAAAAAAGAAGACATAAGTTTATTATTTTTATGCATTTAAATTGTGTTTAAAGTTGTGATGTTTCGTCTCTATGAGATTTTATGCGATTGAAAATTATTCAATTTATCGACATGGCGTAATTCAAAGTTATTTTTATTTTTCTTATTAATCAAAGCAATATTTGAAGTTACGTGATTTTTCAGTTTGAGTGTGCGATGATTGCCTTGCCGCTTGAGAAAAACAGTGTGCGAGCAGCAGTGAATCGCGACAGATCGTAATCCAATCTTTTCGGATCAGTAAAGTTATTAACTGGACAAAGACGTTAATTATTACATCTTACAAAAATGTCTATATAAACGAGTGAGTGAGTGATCTGTGTGGTCCTAAAAAATGATCTTAATCTGCCAAGTATTTTATACTTAAAATAAAACTTGAACTTATTATTATTTCTAACGAATCTTCTCTGTCTATTCATGATCTGGCAAAATTAATACTTATAAAAATAAACATTAAACAAAATGGTCCTTCGAGTGGGATAGAAGATCGTGAAAAAAAACATTAAAAAGTGTAAAATTGGTATAGAAAAGTACAAAGTAAGAAATTATGTTAAGTGAAAGCACTGGATCGGTCTTTCATTATTCTTCACCTGAAGGAAGAAATAACAGGTTTGCCAGCTGATATTTATATGATTGTCAACACACTTAATTTTAGGCTTCATCGATTTCTAACCTTTTCCAGTGGTAAGATGTCAACTTTAATTTACCCATGATGTAAGAGGCTCGTTATGGCAAAATAAATAATAATAATTTAGACCGTAGTAGTTCAGTGAAGATTTACTGACATTTTATTAATAATTATGTTATCGCACACTCAAATTTGCTCGCATTGTCAGAGCACTGAAACCAATTTTAAGGAAATTTGAAAAGCCAATCTAACAGTGGCTACTGTCAAATCCCGGATACAACTTCTTGACTAATGCTGGAAGAGTTGTGAAACCCTACATCTGAAGATTAAAGCTGGAACTACGTCGGCTGAGCGTGAGAAATTGGAATATTTCACAAAGTCTGAGTATCTCGCTATTGAAGATGCTTATCTCAATGCGCGAGATTTTTTATGTAATTAATTGATTACACGATTTGAAATTGTCCTTAAAGGGCGAAGCTGAAGGTTTTTTAAGACACGTTTCAATAACTGATGTTAACTGTATCTCCACTTGGGAGTCACTAAAGTCCAGATTTGACAACAAAAGTGCTTTAATCTCCACTCATTTACAAGCCTTAATCAATCTTACTAATCTGTCGAATAATATTCTGGAAGACTTAAAAAACTTACGCGATAAAACAAATGAGTCATTGGCAGCTCTCAAAAATCTTAAACGCTTAACAGAACATTGTAGTGATGTACTTGTTTCTATAATGGTTAAAAAGTTTGATTCTGGTACTCTCAAGGATTGTGAGATGCATATTGGTTCTGTCACTGATTACCCTACTTATCAACAACTTGAATCATTTTTGGAGACTCGCATACGTATTTTGGAGGCTATTAAAGCTTCAAGATCTCTTTCGAGTTCTCAAGAAAAGAGTAGTACTTCAAAACAATCGGGAGTTTGGAGCCGCAATGCAACTTCTAGCTCAAAGTGTCTCCTTTGTAAGGATAATCACTCTTTATTTAAATGCAACAAATTCAAAGCTTTGTCTGTGGACCGGCGTAGGGAAGTTGCTACGAATAATCAGTGCTGTTATAATTGTCTCACGCATGGACATCGACCACATAATTGTGTTAGTAAATTCAAATGTTTCAAGTGCGGTAGGAGACATAATTCCCTGTTGCATTCAGATGATTATAATGATTATAATTCAAATCCCATCTTACCGCCAACTAACTCTGCATCGGTTAATTCTCAATTGGCAGTTTCAGTTTTTCTCGCGTCACAATCAAATGATCCCGGCCATTCCACCCTGCCGGTGAGGGTGAATCATGTTTGGCTAAAGAAGCAGACGATAAAGTTTCATTTCATTTTCTAAATAATCATCTAAATTTATCGCGCTCAACCTTACTCGCTACGGCTGTTATTTCCTTCCAAGCTGAAAATGGAAAAAGTCACTGATTTAAAGTTATGCTAGACCAAGGTTCTGAATATCGTTTTATTACCGAGAGAGCAATTAAAATATTAAGTACACGCTACAAAAAGGTTAAATCAGTAGTATGTGGGGTTGGGGAAGTTAATATTGGTTCAAAATTCAAGAAATTTAAATAAGACCAAAATCCAAATTAAAAATCCTATTTAACGTCCAATAATCAAATTGTGAAAAATCCTGTTAAATAAAACAAGAATCCAATGAACAAATTTGGAATACAGCGAATAAACAAAAACCAAAAAACCTATTGTAATCGGAAAAAAAAACAAAAAACAAATAAAATTTTCGGACAAAAATAAAAAAGAGGAAAGAAAAATGAGAAGGCAGTCAATCAGAACCCCTTCCTTCTCTTTATCTTTCTTTCGTCTTATTTATTTTTATTATCATTAAATTAAAATAAAATAAAAATAAAAAACATAAATAAATAAATTTGCATTACCAACTTTTCAGTACTCGTACAGTACCCTCCTCAAGGCAAGAAAAATTTAAGTGGTAGAAATTGACAGCACCCACGAACAGGTGCTCGCTCTTTGCTACCTGAGAATCGTATGAGGGTCAGTAGGCCAATCTGTTTTAAACACAATATAAATATCTGTCACAATTACATCAGAAATAGAGAAAGTAAAAGAAAAGCAGAATTCGTGAAACAGCCACGTTAAGTGTAATTAATCATATAAGCATAACTTTTGTTCAGCCCATCCAAATCGGTTTTCAAATTAATAGATAACTTTTTTGTTTTTTAATATAAAGCATTTGCATGAATTCACTCTTTCTCTCATTACATTCACTGTGCAAAATTTGAACATTATCCCAGTCAAACTCATGGTCAACATCAACAAATGCCTTTGTATGTCTGGCAAGGATACTCTTATAACAGCGTCCTAAACGAACATCACTTTTGTGCTCCTCTATCCTAGTATTAAGAAATCTACCAGTCTGTCCCACGTAATTCATCTTACAGATCCTGCAAGTGATCTTATAGATAACGCCACCCTTTTCAAAATTATCCAAAGGATCTTTTCAAAAATTTATCACCGGATCCATTTTAAATAAAATGCGGAAAGTACCAGGTGTATACATATGAAACCGGTATTGCCATTTAGCGGCCAGTAGGCACACTTGTAGGCACTGTCGGAACTTACCATTTGTGCTAATTGGCGT
>NC_046661.1:49355279-49383630 GCF_010883055.1 Belonocnema kinseyi | reverse complement strand
GCGCATACTTTGAATAAAATATTTGTTATCATTCTCTTGAAATAAATGTGTTTTTTTCTTGAAAAAATACCGGTTTCATATGTATACACCTGGTAGTATGTTTTTTAAATTTGATTAACATAAGTTCAATAGTTTTAGAAATTTGACCAAAAAATGGAAGAGCAAAAGTATTAAACGAACTATATTCCTTTAACTCTTTCTGATTATACAAAAGCAAATTATTCTCCTTGTTTTTGATTTGTTGAAGTCTAATTGCAATATGTTTCTTAATTCACTTTTTTGGATAATAATTTAGAGAAAGGATATTCCTAACAAAATTTAAATTTCTTGTGTGAAATGAATAATGGGACAAAACCCCGAGCTCTGTCAAATAAGTTTTTAATTACTGCAATTTTGTTTTGAAAGGGATGAGCAGAAAGGTAATTTAAAATTCTACCTGAATATGTACTTTTTCTGTACCAATTGGTAATAATATGACCATCCCAACCCTTAATTACTTTTATGTCCAAAAACTGATTTTATAATCCTGTTCTATTTCATGAGTAAATTGAAGTTTTGGATGAAAACTGTTAAAAGTATCAATGACGACCTGTAACTTTTCTAGAGGAACACATAATAAGGTATCGTCGACAAACCGAAAATAAAAAGGCAAAACAAAATGTAATTTTCCAAAAACAAAAACCTCCAAATATTCCATCACCAGTTCTGCCAAAATCAGAGAAATGACTGAACCTATGGGAGTACCAGACTTCTGTCTATAGAAAGATCCATTAAATTTAAAATAAGTGGACTCCATAATAAAAACTGTCCCTTCAATAAAATCTATTTGACATAATCGAGTACGGGTTTTTACATTAGCCCATCTATTTAAAATTGTCTTTTTAACTAATTCAAGGGGTATACTCGGAATTCTCTCTCAGCGTTGAAATAACTATTCTTAAGGGATAGCCATTTCTCTGAATCTTTCTCAAACCGTAACATCTTGCAAGAACTGTGTCTTCAGTGTTAATATCTGTCATCTTATATCCTTTTTCAGAAGTACTTTCTTTCTCCAATTGTCAAGCATCTCAAAAGTGTCTCTTTTTAATTTTTTAACGGATTTTGATGTAATAATTCAAAATTATAATTATCAGAAAGCGAATTCTCCATATCCCTGATATAATTCGATTTTTTCCATGCAAACAGTAATACTGCCTTCATCAGCATTCATGAAAACCATATCAGTTTCTAAGTAACTCTTTTGTCATCATGAAACCTTTAGAAATTATACGGTCAATATAACTGATATGCAAACTATTTTTTTCAACAAAGTTCTTTGAGAAGTGTGAATCCTTGTTTCGGAAATCCTGCTGATTCATAATAGGAACTTTTTGTATATTTGATTCAACATCTTTTACTATTTCCATCATTTTTTTCTTTAGTTTTTATCAAACGGTTACTAAAACCTTGATCTGATCTGAGAATATCTGTGACTGAATCAGGAACTTGAATATCTGTCAAATTAACAAACCAAGGATCTTTACCTCCTTCTTCAAAAATGCTATGTATATTTAAATTTTGTTTTTGAACACTAGTTTGCTGATGAATTAAATTTTAAAGTTTGTTATCCTGTTTTATATCGCTGCTTCAAAATCTTTGATTGAGGAGAACCTGATGCCTTAAAAGATTAATAATTTCATATTGTTGTAAACAAACTTCTAATTCATTTCTTATTCTTGAAATTCTTGACTTCAAAAAATTAACATGATTTGAAACATCTTTGATAAATAAATTAAGTCGTGAAAATCTAAAATTTTTTCAAGTGTGGTTGGCTGCCTTTTCATTTTTCTTTCGTCTTTTTTATTTTTGTCCGAAAAATTTATTTGTTTTTTGTTTTCAGATTACAATAGGATTTTTGGTTTTTGTTTATTCGCTGTGGTCCAAATTTGGTCGTTGAATTTTTCTTTCATTTAACAGGATTTTGCATTTATATTGGTTTTTCATCAAAGGTAGCAGAATTTAATTTAATTACTACACAAAAGAACTGCCCTAAAGTCCACATGCAAGCTTTATTATTATTACACCTTACATCATATACTCCTCCTGTAAGATCTAACGTGGGGATTTAAGATCAATTAAAAGAGTTAGGGTTAGCAGATCCAAATCCCTTTAGCTCTCATCAAGCTGATTTGATTTTACGAGCCGATAAATATGGCTCATGTTTACTTCCTGATCTCCAACAGGGTATATTGGGTTCTCTTACTGCGCAAAGTCCCGTTTTTGGTTGGATATTATCTGGGCCGGTTTCAGTCACAAATAAAATACAAATTAACATTCCAGTTACAGCACATCAGGCTATTTCAGCAGAAGTTTTGCATGAAGACTTAACCAGGTTCTGGGAGTTGGAGGAAGTTCCCTTTAAAAATCCTTTGACAGATTACGAGATGTTTTGTGATAAGCATTTAGCCACGAATTACCAACGAACAAAAGACGGAAGTTACATGATACGCTTACCTTTCAAAGACGGTCCTCCCATAAAAATAGGTGCATCCCCGGAGAGAGCTAAGATCGCTTTTAATAAAGTAATTCGTCGTTTATCGGAGAAATCGGAATTATTGTTACAATACTCCAGTGTCTTATCAAAATACGAAAGCCTTGGACAAATGGAACTTCTTCAAGAAAAGGAATTGGATAGTTTTCCACAAACTGTGTATTTGCCTCATCATCCTATCTTAAGAGAAAGTAGTTCCACTACTAAGTTGAGGGTTGTTTTCAACGCTTCCAGTTTAACTTCCAATAATTTTTCTTTGAATTCTCATCTTCACATTGGTCCCAAGATTCTAAATGATTTGGTTTCAGTCATTATGAATTGGGGATCACATCGCTTTGTTTATATGGCTGACATTGAAAAAATTTTTAGACAAATTCTAGTTGACCCTCGGGATTGCGACTGTCAAAGAATTGTCTGGATTTCTCCTGATAAAAGGCTCGTCGCTTATATACTTATAACCGTTACTTACGGTACTGTCTGTGCTTATTATTTGGCTAACAAAGTGGTTAAGCAGTTAGCTTATGATGAAGGAAATAGATAATGTTTAGATAACGTTTGGATAACGTTTAGATAATGTTTTGTTTGGTGCAGATAGTCAGGCTGAGGCTAAACAGGCGCGAGCTCAAGTAACACTGTTATTAGAAGCTGGCGGTTTCCATTTTCGAAAATGGGCCGTTAATGAACCTGAACTATTGGTAGATTGTCCCTCGGGAGAACACGAACGTGCTATCGAATTTCCGTTAGCGGAGGATGCTCAGCTGAAGATTTATTTTGGGATCCGAAGTCCGATTCATTCCTTTTTAAAGTGACTTCTTCTTTAGTCGAATATACAACAAAACGGATTGTTCTTTTATTAATAGCTAAGTTGTATGATCCTATGACTTGCATAACTCTAGTCATAATAGTGGGAAAAATTTTAATGCAAAAACTTTGGCTGCGAAAACTCGACTGGGATGACATACTACCTGATGATCTTAAAATTCAATGGTTAAATTATCATGGCTCTCTGGAAAAATTGGAAGCACTTAAAGTCCCCAGATGGACACGGCAACTGCAGACAAACTCTGAATTCGAGCTTCATGGCTTTTCTGACGTTTCGTCAAAAGCTTATTCAGCTTCCGTTTACATTAGAATTCTTAGTGAAGATTTAAAACAGGCTTATGTTTGCCTACTAAATGGCTAAATCTAAAGTAGCTTCTGTTAAATATGTATCAATTACTCGTTTGCAGTTATGTGGAGCTGCGTTGCGAACTAAGACACTTAAGTTTGTCATGGGAACTATGTCGTTGGATAAAATACCTGTTTACTGTCACACTGATTCCGTAATAGTTTTGGCTTGGCTAGGAAAATATCCTTCCAATTGGCCTGTGTTTGTTGCCAATAGAGTTTTCCTAATTCATGAGCTGGTACGTCGCGCGAAATGGTGATACATTTTTACTAAAGATAATCCAGCCGACTGCGTTACACGGGCACAAACGCCTGAAAAATTGATAAGGCATTCCTCATGGTGGCAAGGTACACCTTGGTTAACTTTGAATTCCTCAAAATGGCCTGAATATCGCCACGCAGCCCCTGCGTAATAGAATTTAGAACAGCGGCCACTAGAGAGTCATCATGTTTTGAGTGTGATCAAAAGTCCATTTAACTTGATGCTTAAATTCTCCTCTTGGCCAAGATTGCTTCGCGTAACTGCCTATTGTAAAATGTTTATTGATGCCTTTGCGTTCAAACACTCAAAACTTAATAAGCCTAAACCTAAATTTTCAACCATGTCTCTTAATGCGATTGAAATCTAACTAGCTGTACATAAGGACATAAGCACGATGATTATGTGCGCGCGAGAATAGCAAGGTTGCATTGATTTTCTTTTTTTCAATTACCAGATATTGCACAAATAACCTCAAAAGTGGTATATATAATGTTTTTCAGATCGCTGATTACGAATTCGTAGTCAGGATTGAACAGTTGAGAACGCCGGATCTATTATGGCAATCATTACCCGTTAATATTCTCATAAATACATGATAAATCCTGCAAACATCTGAAAAATGATGGTATATTATTTTCTGAGAACACTGAGTGCTAATACGAAGTTAATAATTGATCCTCAATAATAACAGATGTAATATGGTGTCCGCTATGTCTGTGATATCACCCCAAATACCTGAAATCCCTTAAAACTGCCAGAAATGTATTGATCCAGAGTTTTTTAAGTGGATAATTACGAATATGCCATAAACAATAGGAAACCTAAAATGGAAAGTTCAATAAATAATCATTTAAAAGGCTTTTGAACATTTTATAAAGGCGTGTTTATCATATTTTAAATATTTCATAACAATTTCACAAAGATTTTCAAACTTTTAAAAGATGTCAAGGAATTCAAAGATTTTGAAAATATTATAGTTCACCACACTTCAAAGATTTTAAAACATTTGGAAGATTTGAAAAGTTTCAAAACATTTTAGAAGATTTTTTTTACTAATTACTTTAATTACTAATAGAATTTGGTTATACGTATATTTTGCGCACGTCTTCTGAGTCTCGAAGTCTTTGACCAATCAGTGCAAGATCTCGAGCACGGGAGATTTGGAAACCGAATTAAAATCGCCTATATAAATTTTTCATTTTTGCAACAGACATAGTTAAAAAATGTTAATTAATTATCTAAAATGCAGTTAGCGGTGCTGATTGGGATGCTGAAATTGAGAAAAAGTCGTAACGGGCAGTAATGGCTCTCTTCGAAACACGGACCTCAGATATACGCCTGTCGTGATTTGAGAAAACACGTCTTACGGCAAAAGAATTTCGCAGCTCAAAATAAATCCAGTTACGACGTTTCTCGAATTGCAGACCTTTTTTCTCAGAGTTTGAAGATTACGAAAAACTCCGTAAGGGCGTACGGTTCTCTTCGAAATCACGAAGTCTCGAGATCACCGCCCGACAATTCAGTAAAGCACGTAACTGCCCGTTGCGGCAGTCCCAGTGGAAGGTCATAGAGATTTTATTAGATTTCTAACTTGTAGGAACCTTCAGCCTACCTGTTCCTTCAATGAATGGGAATCATGCCCAGGAATTAAAGAATTAACTGATTACATAAATCAAGGTCCCCAAGAACAAAAAATATCTCCAGTAATCTATAGTGTATAGCAGTCCACTGATAGGAGCAATCTTAAAAAGGAATGACTTTCTGTAGAGAATTTTGTTGAAGAACTGTGTGCGACTCTGCCCTCATAGCAGAAATTAGGAAGCTTTATCTGAATTTTAAAATTCTATGTACGGATATTCATAGCATTAAAAAATACGACCAATTTATTCATCAAAATACATCAAAAATCAAGCAAAATAGCTTTCTGGAAAAACGACACAAGCTACAATACCATGTTAATTATTACAATTTTTTTTCTGAATTATATCTAAGAATTTTCTTAGAGCCACTTCTTAGTAAGATGCGCATTTTGGGTTTGAGTAGTCAAAAATAACATTGAAAATTAATGAACTAAATTGATGAAATATTCACATTTTGAGAGCTTCTAGGTGTCTTTAGATTTTGAGTCTTTTAGCACAAGAACGTACGAAAGAATTAAGCAATTGGATGAACCTTTTATATATTTTCTAAGCGCCCTAAACTTAAGGTAAATATCGTTAGTCAGCCACTATTGAGAAAAATTAAAAAAGTTAGAGTATTTTCAGTTATTGAGGCTATTTTTTTCAAGATTAGAAAACTCTGTGGACGGAAACTTAGAGTACATAAACAGACGAACAATTTATGCCCACAAAGTCTTTCGCTACAACACTTTATTCCGAATCATCATCAGCCGCTGGTCAATTTTAAGTGTTTCGTAGATATCGCGATTTCTGTGCACCCCGTTCCAACAACCTTAAGTTAAATATTTGATCATTACATAACCTTCCTGGCATAAATCCACTTGCGATTTCTTATATTTTTTCTCCTGATACTTTCATTACTCTATGTATAAGTATTTTAAGTATATTTTACCGACGGTACGTTATAAGTTGATTCCTCTGTAATTACTGCAGTTGCTTTTATGTCCTTTTCTTTTGTATACTAGTACAATAATAGCTTTTTTTCTAGTTGCCTAGGACTTCTTCTATCTCGATACATAAATTTATCGAATGGGACAATGTATGTGGTATGTATTCGTCACCATATGTAAGCATTTCACCGTTAATACTGTGTACACCAGCAGCTTTGCCATTTTTTAAGTTCTTAATTAAATCCCTAACATCAGTGACACATACGGTCTCAATTGAGTTTTCTAACGCATCGTGTTCTACAACGCAAGTGTGGTGCCGTATAGCTTCATCCCTATATAATTTCCTAGAATAGTCTCGAAAAGCATATAGCATCCCGTCTGTATCATTTAGCATTTAACTTTTGCCATTTCTCATGTTAACACACTCTGTACTTTTACTTCCCTTCATATTTTTATAAAGCAGTTTTTTGCTTCCGTCAAGGTCATTTTGTATTTTATTTTCTTCCGCTGTTTTGGTTTCATTTTGACTTTCATTAGCTAGTCGTTTAAGTTTCCTCTTTTCATCTCTGCAATCATTTTTAAGTCTTAAATTACTATCGCTGAGACCTGTGAGGTTCAAAGTTCTCTGGTACGCTTCTTTCTATCATTCTACCATGCATCAACTGACTTTCTTCCTACAACAGCAGTACCACACCCTTCAGTCGCACTCTTAACTGCTACATCTACTACAGTTAAATTAATAGACTTTTTTCAACATATTTAAACTCTTGAAATGATTTTTAAGTCAATATCTCAATTTGACATTACGTAAAGTCCCCTTCAAGCAGAACCGCATTTCAATCGAAAAGTATATCGGTTTCGTATAAAGATTGACAAGAAAATGATTCATAATACGCATTAACTTGGGTCCAGTAACCTATTCAGTGTATATTATGTCCAAAAGGAGTAATGTGATTTGAGTAAAACTGCTAAGATTTCAATAAATATAAATTAATATCAATATGAATATGAAAATAAATTCTGATATGAACATTTAATATACAATTCCAATAGGACTACACTTTACCCAAGACATTAAACGAGCCCGTTCGATTTTGAGTTTGGGGAGATTAAGAAATAATATCTCATATAAGAGCTATAGTAATTCTTAAAATTAATTCAAAATTCGACACTAAAGATAAACAAACAAGTGAAAATTGTACATAGTTAAAGTCTTAGCATTACACATTGTGCATTTTGAAAGTGGGAACATTTAAAACTGAACAAGTTCAAGTATAATATATTTTATACATTGTAAAATTAAAAAGCTAAAAAAACGAATATTTTCGATTTAAAGCTGTTAAAGCTGGACAATTTAAGTTTCAAGGAATTATTAATGTTTAAATGATAAAAAAGTTATTAATATGTATAGTATTATCATATTAAGCAGTAATCTCACATAAGTGACATTCAGATTCATTGAATATATTGCTCTAAACAATCAAATACAATTTTTCCATTTAAACAAATTCATTGTCACTTTCGGAATACAAAATTTAAAAATGTTAAATTGTGAGCCCCTAAACTTCAATTATTTTAAAAACGCCGAATATTATGTGACATATAACTGGAAATAATCCAAATTAATTAATTCGCACTGGAAGCATCAAAGTTTATACAATTCGAAACTTAAATCTTTTTCGCCAAGAAGAATTCATTTTCAAATCTACCATCACTTTTGAAAATTCATTCATTTCAATCTAAAGTGAAACAGTAATAACTTGAACATCAATTATGAATCATTCGAAAGCAGGGGAAACATCATGTTGCTTTAAGTAAAAATGCATTTTATATGCACGCACGTTTATAAATAAATTTCACAAATAAATCACTTCTCTAAGCTAGAACCAATCGATAGTCTTTGCGAAACATCCTTCCATCGGGTTTAGTATTTAAAATTATTTTATAAAACGAACATGTTTCTTACTTAATAAAAAGTATTCATAATTAAAGTGTGCTAACATGTTGCGACAAAATCAAAATATCTTTTCATCTTATTTCATGCAATATGACCATTCCAAAAACACAGCACTTCAAACAAAACTTTCTTATATTCCCACGTAGAAAAAGGATATTTCAGAATATCTCATTCGCGTGATGTATCCAGGGGTTCTTTTAACGATATCTATATGGGTTTTTTTATCGAGACGAAAATTCAAAATCCTTGGGATATTCAGAGGATACTCTTAGGCGTTTTTAGGACTTTTTTGGGATATTCAAAAGTCCCTCATGAGATATTGCAATTTCTTAGGTATTTCTTATATAGCATCCAGATCTTTTGGAATATCACAGAATCACTATTGAACATCTCTATGATATCTTTGAACACAAATCGTATACTTCGCCACAACTTTTTATCATGTGCATTTCATATCACACACAGAAAAATTTGTTCGATCAAAAAACTATTTTCTTGGATATACATAGAAATTTGGTTGAATCATACAACTTTAGGTTATTTAACCAATTATGTGATTAACCCAACCACTTTTTTTAAACAGAATCAGCAAAATACTACATGATTAAAGCAACAAAAATTTTGTCAATAGATTTAGGGCAGCCAGTTTTATTTGTATAATATATTGGGCATTAAATTTGATTAATTTATACTTCTTCTTACGTATTCAGCTCGACCGCACGATTCAGCGCTTACTCTAAGGTTTACAATATTCGACCATCTTAGACATACTCCTGCTCTTGCTGGTGTAGGTATTTCTTTTTACGAACAATTTTTTAATTGTCCTTTGATAAACGTGCAGCAAAATGATGAATTTACACGTCCAAATGAATTTGTAATACGTAATACGTAATAGGGAGAACATTCTACGTCTCTCAGAAGTCCCTTGGGTTTATCTTTATTTTCTTCCAGTCATTCCTAATCCTGAATATCCTGGACATTCACCAACAATAGCAATATTAAATATAATGTTCAACCATCTTAAACGGGCACCTTGTGAAAAAATTGTGGGTATTTTTTCATAACAACCACATTTTAATGGTCGATTGGTAAATGTGCGTCAGTCAACACCGAGTTGTAAGGGGTCAGGTCCTTCATCCTTTCGTTCATAAACAAAGAGATATGCGAGAAGAGAGCGCGAATAAATCATATTCACATATTAATCAGCTGAAAAAAATCACAATTTATTTTATTAAATAAAATTAATATATGGCTTTGATCTGAATCCGAGACTTCACTTACTTTATTCTACAAGGATGCATATTCTTGCCTGAAAAAACATGCGTTCTTTCAATTATTTTTCAATTTATTATACTCTAATTTTATTGACGGATTGAAAAAGTTAGTTTGCAAATTTTCAACTGCTTTTTTTGATCCCAGATGTGTCATCAGACGATGCCAAAGGTTTTTCGTACGCTAAGTAGTTGAATTCATTTCCCAAACTGCTCCATGTCATCAGCGTTTTGTGATATGATATTGACATATGCATTTTGATATAGTGCAATTTTCAAATATGATTTAAGAAAGCTCTATTTCTCGAAAGTTTGGGTTGAGAAATGGCTGTATCAAAATTTAACGTTCATTTATAACGATTATATGACAGGAGATTTCTGTCCAAGGATTTTCTGTTTTATTTTAAGGTGCAAATATGAGTCGTTAAACAAACTATTTCAGATAAAAAAAGTATATGAACTTGACACTATTAATTAAATTAAAGTTAATAGTTATTGCAAAAATACTATCTACATTATTTAACAAGTTATGTCTCTAAAATA
Source organism: Belonocnema kinseyi (assembly GCF_010883055.1). Lineage (NCBI taxonomy): Eukaryota > Metazoa > Arthropoda > Insecta > Hymenoptera > Cynipidae > Belonocnema > Belonocnema kinseyi. Next base: position 49,373,331 of record NC_046661.1, on the reverse strand, counting down.
GTGCCTCTAAGTTACTCTGGTATTAAAAACTAACAAAGAACGTAAAAAAGGCATTAATGTGCATCCATGCACTTGTAGCAAATTACAATACCTAATCACAATGCTTTAATTTTGGATTTGCGAATAATAATATTATAGATAATGAAAACAAAAATGATGAGATATATCTAAAAAAACGTCATTACAATCCAGTCTGGTATATAAAAAAGGTTCACAAATTATATTCTTGCAAGTGTATGCAATTATTGCGTAATAAAAATGACTTTAGTCTCTTATCTAAAGTAGACGTGTACGCAATGTACACATAAATTCATTAAATCTATTCATATTCTGACGTCTTCCAAAAATTTGTGAGATAATTTATGATTTGAAGGAGACATGAGGCAGTCACTTGTACATACATTGAGACATCTTGCAAAGCTGTTATAATAGTAATACTGTATTCACTAAATTATCGAAACATTAGTTGGCTTTATTTAAACGCAATGAAGACGGTGATCGGTATTTTTGTCCTCACCTGCATAGTGTTTTTTGATTCTGTTGGTAACTATGATAATATATCTCCATTTTAAACTGCTTTTTTTAAATGTAATATTTTGAATCAGACATCCTGTATTTTTTTGGTTTTACTTGTCTTTGATACTCCAAAGAGTTGTCTTTGGGATAGAATTTTAAGAAGTTGGCTTTCTAAATATTGATATTAGGAAGACAGGAATCTTCTCAGCTTGCCAGTGTCGAAGATGAATTCGCCTTTACAGGGTCCATCGCTTCGAATAAGTGTTCCATTCAAAGGTTCGTGCTATAGTGTGGGACTGCGTTACCATTCCAAACTTGACTTGTGCAGTGTACGAAAGAAAAGAATTAGAAGTAATGGAATTAATTATCGGATCATTATAAATTAAGGAAACCATGTTTTTCTGACAAGTATTTTCGCTGTTAGTCAAAATAAAGTTTTGTGGCTGAAATCTATATGAGTATTAGTCGTAAAAAATTATACAGCTTCGAATAAATCCGACGACTTTTTACAGAGAACCAAATAATTGATCACTTATTTCTCTCGATACATTTCCAAGGTTAATTTGTATAAAAATTCTTAATGATTTGATTAATTAATTTGGTGAAAGTAACTTATTACTCCGTCACGTTACGTACATAATTTAATTTCGGTTCATTTGGTTCTTTTCGATAGCTTCGAAGGGAAAACCTCCAAGTTGATGCGTGAAAACCGTGCCGAAAGATGAATGGGACATAGATAAGGTATCTTAAAATGTTGACTCTGAGAAACGCGGCGACCTCATAGAGTACTCAGCCTTATCTTCACATGCTGTACTCTGCAAATATGGGCGAAAACTTTCCCAAACTTCTGGGCCGGCGCGGCGCGGCGGAACGTTCAGACCATTGAGTGGACGATACGACTCAAGGATCATTTCTTGGACTTGTAAGATGCCAGTATTATCCCTGGTTTTAGCGGCTTTATGACACGCATGGACACTTTGTGGTGCTAGAAATACCAGAAGCTTCAGACTTTGAACTCAAAGCCCTCCCTCAACCGCTGCAATAACAAGCTGCAGATAAACAAGAGGAAGTGCCATTAGGAGCAATCACGGAAAGCAGTTATCCCAAAAATGAAAGCGATTTCTGGACTAGAAGGAACATCAAGATTAAGATTTTCCTACTAAGCCCAAAAATCTGGCTGAAATCGATGCTCTTCTTCGTAATTTCTCCCTGAGGAGTTTAACGTGTGGGCAATTAATTTCCAGTTTATGGTGCGGCGAGGGCTTTGACTGATTCAAATCGTAGGGTAAAAACGACGATGAATCAAAACACCAAAAGGTGCTTACATCAACTGATCAAAAAGATATGATGGACAGGGTAGAAAGCGATTTTCAGTGTGTGCCTTACCACAATAAATCTGGTAGACCGTTCAAAGAATTGGTTTGAAAGTTTGCCCGGGAAATGGGGATCCACCATTACATAGTGAACAAGCCAAAGTTTCTGACAATCAAGCAGCACATTACTGAAAAAAACATGTTTGTTAGCTGACGCAAGGAGGCGAATACAGGAGAGCGAGGGTCGGTTCAGGGAGAGTCAATAGTTTTACCTGAACCATTGCTCCTTTCCAGAGATATCCCTCTTTCTTTTAAAAATCCTTACGAGTTTCGGTGTGAAATTGTTTCGTGGAAAGTTTCTTCATAATATCACGCTTAGATCACGCTGTTGATAAGATCCAGTGCCACGAGTTTGATACACATTCTAACATCATATTGTTCTTGACTTCGTCGGAATTCCACTTGACTGTACGAGTCATAAGTGAGAAGTTTTTGATTTACCAGTAATTGATGGTTTAGATCACCTTTACAGCCTTTTCGATGTCGTGAAGACGTCGCCAAATTTTGTTTCCACTGGAGATTCTTAATAATATTATCATAGTTGAAAGATAGTGGTTAGATTTTCAAAATGCAAATATATATATGGGGCATTACTATTGAAGTTATTCGAACGAACATTGGCAAAATGTAGTCCTATTAGGGGGCCAATTATTGGGAAAAGTTTTGCCATTAAAAATATTGTTTACTGAGGGGGAGGGCGTGAAACGTTTGTATTTTTTACAAATTTAGTGAATTGTTAATTCTTTTAATATTATTCATAAAAAACTTTCTTCTATGAGTAGAAATTCGAAAAAATAACGCACGCGACGAACGTCATATTTTTAGCTTCGTAAAAATTTCCAATCAAGAGGTAAACATTTCTTATGATTACGTAAAATATCACGTAATACTTACCCCTATTCTTGGCTGATATTAAAATAGTAGGATTTTCTTTTGAATTTTTAAATTAAAAAAATAATTTTTTAGGCCTAATTTAAGGGTGGAATGTGGAATAATGCATAAAAAAACGATTTTTTAAGAATTTTTTGTAGAGATCTGGTAAAAGTAAATGTATTTAAATATTCTGCATGTTACAAAGTATTATTTCAAAAATAATTAGTAATTTTTCATAGAAAAATATCGTGAAATAAGCCAGTTACAGAGCAATTTCGAGTACGACTCTTAAAAAATATGATTTGTGCTTCCAGCTATATGTCAACGTATATTTATCGAAATCAAAAATGTTGCAAATCTTAGTTAAAATATAAGTTTTTCCTCCCCCCAACGATTATTTTCAGGAATTTCCTTTTAATTTTCGTGATGATTTGAAATAAAATATGCGATTTGTGCGACAAATTTCATCATTTTTTAAAGTGAAAAACAACGTTAACATACAAATATTTTAACAAAAATATCGCTGGGGTGGATTTCTATATGCAGAAAAAGTTTACCATGTTTGAGAAGGATCGATTTAGTAGTTTTTGTAAAATCGCTAGCACGGAGTTTTAAAAAGTGGTTTCGAGAAAAACTAGTTTAAATTTTTTTCCATTACACTGTGCACACTTCACGAACGTAGAAAGTGTGGTGAAAACTAATAAAAATCAATTATTTTATAGTATTTTTCATTGTCTTCTGGCACGTTCCTATATTTTCAAGCGAAGCTGCAGTCTATGAGGAGGGTCGGCTTTAAATCTATAATTTCAAGAGTTCTGCTCCGATTGACTTAAAATTTTGACAATATATTTTTGAAATATTTTACAACAAGAAAGCAAAACAAAAAATGTATTTTTTTTCGCAAGTGCTTATCCCCCATTCCCCGTTAATAGACTTTAGGATGTGTTAAATTTAAGATTTTAAAGCTTTGAAGCGGTTGTTATTTAAATAATATAGAATTAACTTCTGCACAGGTATTAAAAAAACATTTTTACTGTGCGTTGCATTATTACATAACGGAATAGTACATTAATTTTCATCACATCCTTTATTTAATTTTTATTACATTATTGCATTGCTAATGTTGTTGTCCATAAGATTATTTATATGGCCAGTTAGAGGGCTGCTTTTAATATTATTTCAGTGACCAGTCGAAAATGGGTACATTCCCGCTCCCACGAGACGTTTGAAAGAGGTAGTTGTTTGATTAACTTTATTTCTGTAAGCAGTCAAAGGGGTCTCTTCCCACCCCGACGGGACGTTGGAAAGGGATAGGGCTTTGATCAGCATAATTTCTGTAAACAGTTGAAAGTCAGTTGAAAGTTGAAAGAAGGTGACTTCCAGCCCTAAGGAAACGTTGCAAAGAATAGGGGTTTTATTAACATTACCGCTCTAACCTTACGATGGGGTGCCTGCCGGCACCCTGGGAATGTTGGGAAGGTGTAGGGGTTTGACCAGAATAATTTCTCGAAACAGTCAAAGGTGTGACTTCCCGCCCTAGAGAGACGTTTGAAAGAGGTGGGGGTTTTATTAGCATTCGACTGGTCACAGACATAAGTGTGTAACCAGTCAAAGACGTGCCTTCCCCCTCCTGTCAGAGGTTGGAAAGATGTAGGGGTTTGACCAGCATAATTTCTGTGACCAGTCGAAGGGTTAACTTCCCGCCCTATGAATGCGTTTGAATGTGGTAGGCGTTTTATTATCATTATACCTGTGACCAGTCCCGATGGGACTTTGGAAAGGTGTAGGGGTTATTTCTGTGACCAGTCGAAGGGGTGCCTTCTCAGCCCGACAGGACGTTGGAAAGAGTTAGGGGATGTATTAAAATTACTTCTGTGACCAGTCGATGAGGTGCCTTCTTGCCCCAACGGGACGTTGTAAAGGGGTAGGCTTTTGATATATTAAAAATTTTTTAAATTAATTTTATTTTCATTTTAAAAAAATATTACAGTAGACTCTACGACACTTCTCGTTTTCGGGGCTGTAGGGGAAGTGAACACGAAGTATCAGAATACCCTCTCTCCTGCGATACGCGAAAGGCACGTGACGCGCACGCGAATTCAAACGCTCTCAAGCGCCGTACAGCTTTGTCAAGTATGTTCGTTGAAAGTAAACATTCCCTTCAGTGGCGCCGAAGCGAAAACCTTTGGGGGGGGGGGGCAATTCATTTAATTATGCATTTCGCGAAATTCATCATTAAAACTTTTTAATTTCTATCCAGTTGGATCTTGAAAAAGATAATTGTTCACATTAAAACGCAAATTTCTGAAATTTCAAGAATAATTACCGATTGTAATTTTGAAATTTGTTGAGTAATTTTTCGAAAACGAGACAATATGAAAATTTGAGGATTCCAAATGAGTAATTTTATGAAGTTAAGCTACTGAAAATTTCGTTTTCAAATTTTCCAGCAGTGAGCCATTCACTTCTTTTTACGTATTTTTGTTGGCGGCTCCATTGAAATTCTATTTTAAAAAATGTCACAATATAGGTTAAGGTATTTGGAAAACAGTTTGACAACAAAAGGAATGTTTTCTTGTTTGAAGTGCATATTTTTGGGTGAAATGAGGCAAAGAGTGGGGGCGAGCGAACGAAGGGGAAATCGGAAAACGAGGAGTGCCTTACAGAGAAGTGTCGTAGAGTATACTGTAGTTAACTTAATTAATTATTTTTAAATCCGTAATTTTTATACCCGTAATTAAGTTTATAAAATATAAATTAAAGTTTAAAATGACCCTCATAATTTGACCAGCGTAATTTCTGTAACAGTCAATAAAATACCTTCCCCCCCCCCCCCAAGGAGATCTTATAAATAAGTAGGGGTTTCATTAACATTATTTTTGTGACCAGTCGAAGAGGTGCATTTTCGTCCCAATAGGTCGTTAAAAAGTAATAGGGGTTTTATTAACATTATTCCTGTGACCAAAACAAGGGGTGCCTTCTTGCCGGACAGGTTGTTTGAAAGGGGTAGTCGTTTGACTTACATTGTTTCGGTGAATAATTAAACGGGTGCCTTCACGTCCCCACGGGACGTTGAAAAGGAGTAGGGGTTTAGCATAAATTATTTCTGTAATCAGTAGAAGAGCTGTCTTCTTTCACCCCCCCCCCCCATCGGACGTAAGAAAGGGGAAAGAGTTCAACCAACATTATTTTTATGGTCAGTAAAAGCCGCGCCTTCTCACACCACGGGATGTTTGAAAGGGTAGGTTTGACCAACCTTATTTCTGTGACCATTCGAGGGTAGGAGTTTTACTAACATAATTTTTATGATGAGTCAAAGAGGTGCCTTCCCCTCCCAATAGGATCAATCAGAGAGGGGAGCCTTTTTACCCCTACTAGAGGATAGGAAGTTTACACAAAAATTATTTCTGTGATCAGTAAAAGGGTTGTCTTCTCGCCCTCACAGGACGTTGGAAAGGGATAGGGTTTTTTTAAAAATTATTTCTGTGACTTTTCAGAGCGAGATGCTTTTACGCCCCCACAGGACAGTGTCAGCGGGTAGGAGTTTGTCAATAATTATTTCTCACCCACACGGGACGTAAGAAGGACGTATGGGTTTGACAATAATGATCACTGTGACTAATAATGACTAATAATGACTAATAATTCTCGCCCCTACGGGATGCTGGAAAGAGGTAGGAATTTGACCAACCTTATTTCTGTAACCAGAAAAAGGGGAGATTTTTCGCCCTTACAAGACATTAAAAAGGGCTAGGGGTTTGGCCGAATTTATTTTTGTGGCTAATGAGATTTTGGCTAATGTCTTTATGATACGATGGAAAGGGGTAGAGGTTTGACAAAAATGGTTTCAGTGAAAGGTAACACGGGTGCCCTTTCGCCCTCATGAGATTATGGAAAAAGGTACGGCTTTGACTCCTATACAAAAATAACTCTTAAATTATATGATTTTGCACTAAAATGTCTGACAGCTCCTTCGGTATACTGAAAACATGTGTTTTCACCGATTACGACAAAGAAATTTTTTGACGGCACCGGCAGCGAGATTTCTTGTCGGCTTCCGCGGAGCATTTTTTGCCGGTAACGGCAATCTATCCTCTCCGAAAAGTAGAATCTTAATGCAATAGAATACTATTCAATAAAATAATTGAAAATTTTAAAAATTCTTAAACAGTAATTTACCATTTAAACCCCTTTTACTCACACAGTTCATTCAAAAAGTTTCGGAACAGATTTTTTCTGAGCATTCTTAAGGCGATACGGTTTAGTGTCTACATGGAATACTGACTCTAGTTCATTTTGTGCCTAACGCACTTTAGTTTATCGCAATAACTTCGGTCGGTTGTGTGGAGTGAACATTTTAAATTATGAAGATTTTTTAGTTTATCGCAATTTGAGTAATGGAAGAAAGAGCTGTAATTTAATTTCGCTTTGAACTAGACTTCTCTTGGGTCAGAGAATGGGGTACGAACATGGCGCACAGTTTTCTTTGGCCGTGAACGTAATGCACTTTCATATGAACACTACCTACACTGATTTGAAGTTCTTGTGATAACATTAGAATATTCAGGTAACGATTGCTTGCAAGGAGTGCACGTACATGGACGACGTTCCAGTCCTGAAACATTTTGAATAAACAGTGTGTAAGGTTTTTTCCTGGCGAAATCATTATTCTAATCTTAAAAATTATATTTTGTCGAGAAAAAGAACATTATAAGCAGTTATAACTCATAGAAGGCCAAAATAATGATTGTATTCATAAGAATTAATAATTAAAATGATAATTATTACAATAAATGTTGCCAAATAAAAAATTTTTGGGCAATCATATTATTTCTGATATGAAAAGAAATTACTCCGCAGAAAATATAAATGTGGTATGTTTAAAAATATGAAATTTCAAAACTATTTGTTGATAACATAACAAATTTCGCTTAATGACACTTTCTATTGCCGAGATATTATTCTTGAGAAAAAAGGAAATGATTAACAGAAATATTCAGTGAAAATAGTAAGATCATTATGTATGTAGAGGGAAACAAATTTACTTGAGAACTGGGTGCCCTAAAACTAAGTTTATAATTTTTTCAATGTTAAATAAAACTTATGAAATTATTTTTATAAAAAATATGGAGCAATATTAAGGATTTAGCGAAAAAACATATACACCTATGCATATATCATAGGTGTCCCTATACAGTTTTTAAATTATTACAAAGATTTTAAATTGCGATGAACAACATCGTAGATAAAATATAACTTCATAAAAGGACGTTATTGTCACTGTTTTCTTTGCAATCTAAAGTGTACAATGTATTTATACAACAGACGCCGTCCATAAATTAAGCCAATGATACATTCGAACTGAACCTAGGAAATACATGGGGTTCCTTAGAATATGATAATTTTTGAAAAAGTACTACTGCACTGGCATTACTACTGCTTTTACATGCCTTAGGGAATGCTCACGAAGGGTGCGCAGCTAGGGTTGCCTGGCTGTCAATATATGCCAGTCCACCACTGAGTATAAATTATCTAAGCTGGAGACAATCGATGCTCTTCATGAAAAATACTGTCAGCGGAATTAGTACATGAACCTTATTTATAAAGCAAACATGTTTCTCATTATATAACAAATCATTTTCTATTAGAGTGTTATAAAAGAATCAAAATATCTTTTTATCTTATTCATGCAGTATCCCTACTTATTAAACACAGCAATGCGAATAAAAATTTCCTATATTTCCGCGCAGAAACATGATATTGTTTTTATACATGTTTTCCCATCGAGACGAAAATTCCGATATCCCGGGGACATTCGCAGGATATCCTGATATTTTTTAAAGACTTTTTTGTACATTTAAAAGTCCTGAATAAGATATTACTTATTCGGAGATATCTTGAATTGTAACCATATATTCTGGAGGAACTTCTTGCTATAATTGTTCTCATGAGAAGCGCACCTAGGACGTCTTGAGATACAAATTAGATATTTCGTCACAGCTTGATTCATGCACATAAAATATCAAAACATGTCAAATGCATTATGAGAGCCAATTGTCATACTATATATTATTTGGTTATAATATTAACTATATTACTATTGAGATTAATTAACTTATATCTTTTCTTACAAAATCTGCCTCACCGCAAAGTTCGTCGTCTGTTTCAAAGTCAGAAGTATTCAACAGTCTTAAACAAGCTCCTCCTCTTCCTACTGTAGGTATTTCTTTTTATCAGGTTTGCTTTAATTGTCAATTAATAAACGTGCATCTAACTGAGGAATTCACTCGTCCAAAGCAATTTATGAAGAATGGTTTGGTCATTGGACTTAATGTGAATGATATACTTACTCCAGTATTTGACAATAAACGTCAAATGATTGTAGTACGCGATGGGCAGAATATTCTACTGCGCCCAGAAGATACATGGATTTTTCCTTTTTTTCGCCCAGTAGATAATAATCCTGAATATCCTAATTATTCTCCATCGAAACAAATATTAGATGAAATGTTCAATCGTCTTAAAGAATGTCGTTCTGAACGTAATTTTGGCATTGCTTTCTTCCAAAAAAATTGTAATGGTCCCTTGGTAAAAGTGCTTTATAATTGGGCATTTCTTCGTCAACATCAAGTTGTATGGAATGGTTTGGTCATTGGATTGAATGTAGATGATAAACTTGTTCCAATATTTGATGCTGAACAAAAAATGATTGTAGTACGTGATTTCGAGAATGTCCGACTATACCCACAAGATGCTGGTATCTTGCCGTATCATCGTCCGCTTAATCGACGTCTTAATTCTGAAAGTTCTTCACCTTCTCGTTCCTAATCAAGGAGATATGTAATAATGCGATGAACTGATTTTGAGATATTTTAAAGTTACAGTGTAGACTCAGTGTATATTATTAGAATAAATATATAAATGGTTTTGATGTATCAAAGAGCTTATTCACTTTAGACAACTTAGATGAAAACATGCCTGCTTTTAATTCGTGTCCTATTCACTATACTACAATTTTATTAGAGTATTCGAAAAATTGAACTGGGAAAATAGAAAATTTTTTCAGTCTAGATACCGCAAAAGGTGATAACGAAGGTTTTTTGTGCGCTGAATAGTCGAAACAGTTGACCAAAGTATTATTTTGCTTCAATTTACTTCCGAAATAAGACGTTTTTCCATGTAAACGCGTTATTTTCAAGAGTGTATTTAGTATTTACTTTAGTAAAATCAGTAGATTATCAGTCTTTCTTGCGCCTTAAGAAGCGTGAAGTTACAGGAATTAGATTAAGCAAGATGCTCATATGTGGAAAACAAATGACGGTTATCCACATGTGAATGTCTCGCTTACTTTAATTCCCTTACATCCATGCTTCTTAAGGAGCACGAAAAACAGATAACATGCGTTCCGCCGGGCCTGAATTCCAATTATTTACTATATCCTGAATCCATTGATCTTTCGAATTACAACATTAATAATATTTTCCTCTTTTTTGATAAAGAAACCAGAATAAAATCTTGTATTTATTTCTCAATTTTAATTCCATATTTATTAAGCAATAAACCTTGATTAATCAAAATGTTGCAGCTATTTCGATCTAAAATTTCCACTTAACATGATTCGCTTTAGAAGTTCAATAAAAATTAAGGAGCTCTACTTAAGGGCGTACAAGCATCAGTATGCAAAACAGAATGACAAGAGTGAGTTTCCAAAAGTAAACCGCGGAATGAAGCTATTTTTTGAAATGCTATTCTGAACACAAAGTTTTATTCAGAGTTAAGAAATAATAATTAGAATAATAAAAAAGTTACTGATGGCGTTAATAATAGTCCAAGTTCTCAAAATACATTGTCCCCGAGGAAGTTGTGTCCGTAACTGAAAGATTGAGCCAAAATAGGCTGTTGTGAGCCTATTTTTTTATCTCGCTAGCGGCCTAGAGAAAAAAATAAAAATCGATTACAGGTTTAAAATTACTCGCAATTAAAAACTAAAATGAGCATCGCTTTTCTTATTTTACACATTTCAAAAAATTATCCCTATTTAGGGGTTGAGAAAACCCAAAACAAATTGAAAAATAGGAAATACCACTAATTATCAAGGTAGCTAAATTTCACTTCTGAACGCCCTGCAGTTATCGGTTTTCGAAAAGCATTTCATTCAGCCGAAATCACATTTTGTATATACGTAGTTATCGATTGTTGATTGAGATTTACTGTGCATGTCAAATAAAGATCCACCACCTTAATACTTATTTTAAATAAACGGAGCTAAGGAAATCATTTTTTTTGGAAATGATTAACGATTTATATTCAAACGATTTTTATTGATCATCATTCAGTAAGAGGATTAAATAATTTCACAATGTGCTGAGTAGTTGAAATTTTATCACAGATAACTGATCTCGAAATTTATATCAAGTTGATCATGGATAGAGGTATAAAGACGGTGAATTATTTTGATGCATTCGCCGTATCAACTTAACGCCTGGTAGTTTTGTGTGTATTTCTCATATAACTGTTTTTTTATTTATTGTGTGTTAGTATTGTTGCCTTGCTAAAGACATTTCTGCTCGAGTTTTTTGGTTCTTTGTCGTACTATATATGAGTTTAAAAAAACTAGGTCATATAACAAAGTAAGTCAACATATGATCACATTTTAAAACATATATTTAAGAAATGCAGATGTCTGTTGATCCAACGCTATCTCGGCCAAATAAAATTCTCCTTCATTTGAATTTTTTTGGAAAGGTGGCGAGTGCCCCCATACCCTCGTCAAATAAAACTGTTTAAAATATTTTAAACTTAATATACCTTCAATATATGAATTTACTATAATCTGAAAAAATTTGCAAGGCATATCAAATATAGTACTTATGTGTATTAGTATTAATCCGTTTCTATCACATTCAATATAAATTGTGTATTAAGGATAGTAAATTTATATGGAATTTAATATACGCGCGTGTATAAAATTAAATCTACATGTGTGCAAATTTATTTGAATATATTCTGTTTGAAATCAACGAACAGGCTTGCTAACTTTCTTCTGTGGTACTGGAACGTTACCTTACGCTTTGGAAATAAACTTTCAACACATTTCCTGGTACATTCGAAATGTTATTTTTTACACTGTATAATACAAAATATATGTTTATATAATTTCTGTACCTAGATTTAGAACTTACGTTTGAGGTGAAAAGTTTTTTCCGTTTGCCATTTTATTGTTTCGGGTGACGTTTTTCCATTAATTTGAATTTGTTATTTCTATTCCAATTTTTAACGATTAAAACGAAAACTACGCATTTGGTAAAAAAGTGGTAGATCTATTTTTGACAAACAATTTTCCTTTTGGCATTTTATTACATCTTTTGACGTTTCTCCAATAATCTACATTCTTTATTTCTGATGCTACTTTTCGCCATTTAAAGATATGTCTTATCCAAAAATAATGTGGACGAAATTTATATAATTTTTAAAGATAAATCATGTCCCTTATTAACATTTATTCCCATTTCGCCTAAGTTAGCAAAAAAATTTAATTTTTAATCTTTCATAATATTATTGATAATTAAAACAAAAACTATCTGCATCTTACTAAAATATTGTTTTAAACAAAGTATACATTTTTGAGATAAACCATTCTTTCAATAATCGGATTTTGCCTGGATTATCATGACAATAGATTTTTTATTTGCTTCCATAATATGTTTCACGTTTGAAACTAAAACTGTATGTTTTATAAAAAATAGTTCTAAAAAATTTTTAGGTCTATTTGACTTGCACCATTTTTCAATATAAGATGTTTTTCTTCTATCGTATGATTTGAAAAAAATTGAATTTGCAATTTTAAAAAAAGCATTTTTAATATATAAAACAAAAGTTGTTTAAAAATGGCCAGGCTACGAAATCGTCCTTTCTAAAAAGGCCTAGAAAAATTGTGCCGAAGGGCAATCCAATGCGATAATACATAAAAGACAATAAAAATAACTTATATTGAAATCGATGTTTTAGAAACAGACAAAGAATCGGAGAGAAAACATTATGAATCAATGGTGTACCTATAATAAATTACTGTACTAAGTACTGATTTACGAAACGTAAGGTGTTTGCGCTTTTCATTGATTTTAACAAAGCGTTTCCTTTAGTTAATCAGTCGCTTCTTTGGCAAAAATTGCTCAGGAAGGCAGTGAGTTCAAAAATCTTAAGAATTATGAAAAGTTTATATGATAGCGTTTTCGTTACTATTAGGACTAGGCCCAGCCCTATCACGTCAGTTAATGTTACTCTAGGGGTCCTGCTGGGCGAGATTTTCAGTCCTCTTCTTTTTTCCTTGTTAATCGCAGACTTAGGGCCGGTTCCACCAACCTCGGTTAAAAATGTGATCCTCGGTTAAAGCTAGTTACGCGTTTCTCTACTTTTTAATAGCCGGTTAAATCGCATTAACTACCGTCAAATATATCCGGTCAAGATTGGTCGGTTAGGGCGATTTAATCGTCCTTTAACCTAAAAAGTGCAGTGTCGTTGTGAAATATGGAATTTTTAGAACAAGTTCTGAGGTCCTCTGATGACAAAGTGGAAGAAGAAATTTTTGAATTTATCCGCAGAAAACCGTGAATTTTCAAAGAAAAAGTGAATTTTTTTTATAATTTCGAGGACGTTGATATTCATACGAGATTTTGCTTAAGAAAAGCTTGTGTAAATGATCTGCTGAATCAAATCGAAGGAACCTCAGGAAGAAAATTAGGCGATCTCACTTCGTTTTCTTCCATCTTATCACAGATAACAAGAACAAAACAGAAATATAACAGGAACAAAAAACACATGCATATTCCCTTTTTTTAGGTTAACGTGGACACGATCGTGGAGTGAACCTTATTTGGATTTGGCGCGCACGGCCATATTGCTTTGCTTTTCAGTCGTCCGACAAGTAGCCAATCACGCCAATGGTTACAAGTAAAATAGGCGTTATTTCGAAACTACTATCTGGTTAGATAACCGGGACCTCCAAAAACGTAGTGAAACGCGCGACAGGATAATCGACGCTTAACAATGGCATTACATTTAACCCGCTGTCAGTTAACCAATGATTTAACTGAGGTTAGTGGAACCGGCCCTTAGAGGAATACTTAAGAAACCGCGACGCGATAACAATGAGGGGGTTGATTATGGAGTTTTGTTTATTCTGGAAGTGGCGCATATGATCGCATTCGAAACCTCATACGAAAGTCACTTCATGAATGCGGATTAAGAATTTGTTATTTTGTTGGTCATCATTCGTAAAATTTTATTACCGCCATATCTTAGGCAATTGTCCAAATTTTCAAACAAAAATTATTTCGCATATGAGCGGATTTAAGGACGAATGAATCCATGTCCTCAACTTTATATTGCACATCACTGTTGAGGATTTAACACCTGTGTTACACAGGCCCCCTTCCAAAATATTATATCTTTGTTAATTAGCTAGCGCAAAATTTTTTGACGGTGTCGCATTTAAGCGCATTGAAAGTTATGAAAGCAAGGTATGATGAATTAAAAAAATTTAATTAGTTTAGAAAAATGACACTAGCCCCCCCCCCTATTTTGATCGCCCATAACTCGGTTATCGATGTTGCGCAAAAATATTTTATGGCGCATATGAGCGCATTTGAAGATCTTCAAGATCAAGTGATTTAAATTTTTATTTTTCAAATAGGGAATATAGCGTTACGCTCCCCCCTCCGTGTAACACCTAATATAACTCCTAAAGTTTTGTGGCGCAAACATTTTTGTCGGCGACGCATTCGAGCGCATTTGGAGCGCAATTCAGTATGCTATTTAAAACTTAAAAAATAAGAGTAGAGGGGCTGGTGTAACTGACCTAGAAATCAAAGAGATCATGAAGTGAACCTTTCTTCGATCGTATTTGTATATTTGAAAATATGAGATGCAACGAAGTCTTCTACTAATTTTTTGGACTTACGATCAATTTTAGATAAAAAATAATAAAAAAGAATAAAATGTGTCTAATGTTGTCTATTTAATCAAATGTGAAGGATGCAATAGAGTTTATATAAGTGAAACTGGTCGTCGGCTCAAAACTAGCATATACGAACATAAAAGAGATTGTAGAATTGGAAACTTAAACACAGGTCTCTCACAACATTCTTGGAATTTTCATCATTGTTTTGATTTCGAATTTAAAAATATTAAAATTCTTGCTAAGAAAAATAACGCTTAAAAAAGAAAAATTCTGGAATCAATTTTCATGAATAAATATATACAAGTATCTATTTATTCAAGAACAGAATTCTTAAAGTGAATCAATTTCATAATAGCATTATCAATTAATTTGAATTGACCGAGTATTTGGTGCGCTTTTCGTTTGGAATTGATTTTGTGCATCTATAACTACAACTTTCTTTGCTCTTATATTCATTCACTTGTTGTTTACGTCACACCAATTTGTCAGGTGTTTTCACAGCATGTTTAATTGCTAAAATGTGAACTCTTTTGAGCATTTTGGGAAATTTGTTTGATTTCTAAAGTGTCGCAATACTTTTTACTGTACACAATGAACCTATTTACTACGAAGTTTAGAATTTTAAGTTTCTCTTTGAACTATAGTATAATTGACTCCGAAAATTACCTCCAAGGTAAAATTTTGTTTCATAGTTCCCATTTTTCCTTCCGTGTGTAACTTATTTATTTTTCCCATTTTTTATTTTTAATCATTATTGATACTCTTATAACAGATGTTTGTTCTGACGAAGGCCAACAGATGAGGCCGAAACGTCAATAAAAAGGGAATTTGAACTCGATTTCTTTTTTATTATTTGTTATCCGAAATTGATCGTAAGACCGAAAAATTAGTGGGAAAGTTAATTTTTTTCATAGTTTTGAATATACAAAAAACAATCAAAGAAAGGTTCACTTCATGATCTCTTTGATTTCTGGAGGTTCTATTTATTCATTCAACCTTATCTTACTTTGCGTCTCCCTTTTTATGTCACAGGCACAATTGCTCAGCGCAGACTTCTGGGTTCAATTAGAGGTTGCATTCGCATCCGTGAGTTTAAGTTTATGTATGAGCCATCGACAAAACTGTCGGATATGAAATCTTCGAAGAAGAGAGAATTCGTTTCATATCTTCGATATTTGTTCTAAGTATGCGGATTTTAGATATTCCATTTTTAAGCAGCTTGAAACTTTCACATAGAGTGGACAATACTGGTTATACTTTCTTAACTCTAACTTTCTGCAAGAACTTCGTAAACTCGCCTTATTTATGTTTAAAATGTTGCGTCTTAGAACATTTTTAATGGAGTTTTAGGTCTGAAAATGTCACTGTATGTATAATAATATTGTTTTAATGCTTATTACATTCTCATAATTTCTGATTGAGAAAATATTAAAATGGTCCGAAATTTTACACTACAGGTTTTCAACGGACCTCTACGTTTCGAGACACCCAGAATCCCAAAAACCAAGTTTTTATGATGGCCTCTATCTGTCTGTCGACCCGGTAGTTTGTCTGTCTGTAAATACTATTAATCACAAAACAATGAACAGTCCAAATCGAGCTTCAGCACACTTTTTTTAAGTCCCCAAAAGAAAGGACGAGTTCATTAACCAGCCCTTTTGGATAAAAATTCAAAAAGTTAGAGCATTTTCAAAAATTTTGGAACCATTTTTTCTTATTAAAAATTCTTATGTGCGGCTATTCGTAGTACTCAGATAGTGAAACAATTCATCCCAATAAATTTTTTCGATTAAAAAAATTATCAGAGTTGTAGCATTTATGTAATTTTAAAAATCAATCAAAAATTAAAATTTCAAGCCAAACAAAGCACGATTTGAAAAAAAGTCAGGAGAAAAAAGAATTAATTTTGTAAAACCCAACAAGATTATTATTACACATTTTTGGATTTTCTTGAAAAATCGACAATTTAAATTTTGATTTTACGAAAAACAATGGAAAGTCGAAAATTCCCTTTTGTGCTCAAAATATGCAAGGTACGAAGGAAGATGCCTAAACAAAAATCGTTATTTCCAAATAGATTTACAAGTTTGTTGATAATCACTTCTTGATTTTTGTTTTATTTATCAAAAATAAAATTGAAAAATTTAATTTTTCGAATAACGAAACAAGTTAAGGAAAAAAAAAATTTAACAAAAATTGTGCACCTAAAACATATTTACAAATTTTTTATTAGCCACTTTTTATTAGGAGGCGTAGGTTTGGGTTTATTTATAAAAGTGACATTTAAAATAAAAATGACACATTTGCGGAAAACGACAAATGGTACGAAAATGAATTTATAGACAACAGCCGAAAATAAAGTTTTTACGATGGCATCTACCTGTCTGTTTGTCTGTCGGTCCTTCCGGCTGTGCGTAAACACGATAACTCTCGAAAAAATGAACGGATTAAATCCATCTTTGGCACACTTTTTTTAGATCCTAAAAGAAACGACGAGTTCGTTAACCAGACATTTTTTATAAAAATTCAAAAAGTGAGCGCATTTTGAAAATTTTTGAAACCACTTTTGTTCTGAATTTGAAAATTCTATGTCCTTCGATTGACTATGTAATACAACGTTTCGTTTAGCGAGGAAATTTTGAGCAGGCAAATACTTCTCGCGGCAGAAATGCGGAGATGGGTGTAATGAAGTTTTTTGAAAAGTTTCAGATCAAAATATTTGATAGTTTAGGAGTAGTTATAATTTTAGTGAACGTCAGCGCTGGAGTCTTTGAGCGTACTATGTACTCTGAGACTTTCCACTGAGTCACGTTCTCTCGCTAGTGAGTTGTTGCTTAAAATATTATATCATGTAATTTTTTTGTGAATAACAGTTAAACGAAAATAATTTAACAGAATATTTATGAATTTCATTTAATTTCCAATGTATTTTTCTGTTTTCTTTAGATTTAAATGTAGGATTCTCTTATGTACACCTAATATTTACACCTATATTCGACTTAACCCGTAAGCGACCATGAACATGCATTTTGAAAACAAACATATGCACACTTTTCTTGCAATTTGGCTAAATCTATTTCAAAAATAAAACAGATCAATTAGTCTTTAACTGATCACTGGATGTTGCACATCAGAGTGTTTTTATAATTAACTCGGAAAACTCCTACGTCCCTTAAAATATAGGGAACATTGAATTTGATTCGTAAGTTAATATATAATTAAAAATTTATCATAAGGACAATCGCAGGATTTCGCCGGGAGCGGGTGCTAATCTGAAAAATTGCACCCGCTTCCAGCGAAATCGCGGTAAAATTTCAGCCATAACCACGTC
>NC_046661.1:49345719-49355179 GCF_010883055.1 Belonocnema kinseyi | reverse complement strand
TCAGGCCTCGAGTGAGCAACAGGAACAATTGTCGAGAATATAAAGTTCCAGTATATACGGCACTTCCCATTCTCGACAATTGACTCAATTTCCCTAGGAGCAATTAGAGGAGCGATATTAAGGTGAATGCCGTAGGAGTAACAGAGATTAAATGTGAAATGAAAGTGATTAATGAAATAAGTAAATGTCATCGAGTTAGCTAGAAACTCCAGCTGGAGGAAGAAAAAGAACCAAAAATGAAAAAAATTGGGCTAGGAATATTAGAAAAGCAAAAAAACAAGGTATTTATGCATACTTCATTTAAATAGATAAAAATTGCAATTGCCATTGCAAGTATACCTTGCGTTCTTTTGTATATTTACGGTGAAGAATATATGTCAGCATCTCAAAACCTGTCAAATCTAAAAAATTTCAACCTGTTGAATTTTTCTGCAAGAATAAAAAATGTTTTGAAAGAATTGGAATTGCTGAACAAGAAAAATTACATTAAAATTTCTGGGGACTGGCAGATTATCACAAGCAAGATATCTTTTTAGCTAGTTTTATGAATGTTAAAGATCCTTCTACTATAAAATGTGATGTTAGCAAACCTAGGCTGGCGACTTTGAACTCTTATTTTGGTTCAATCGATCACGAAAAAAAACCTATTTGTAAAAGTTTTCATTGTAAGGTTTTAAACTAGGGAGAAAATAGAATTAGGACTGTTTAAAATAAAATGTTAGAAAAGATAAGTTTAAATGATGAGAGAGGAAATCGGGATGGGAATTATTCAAAATTAATAGATGAAGTGAAAAAAGGTGATTAAAACACACTGTTACAGTAAACCACACCGAAAAGCACATTATAGCAGGTCCTCTTTAAATTATTTTGAAAATCCTGTGTTAGATTTGAAAACTAGGTTTTATTCTTTTACTGAATACTATGAAAGTGTAACAGAATTTGATATGTGTCCTTTAGAAGAATCGGCTTATTGTAAATACTTTAATCATAACTTACCGCTCACATTCAAGAGGCCTCACACTAATATGTGTGACGTTTGCGAATTAAGTATTAATAATAATTCAGATTTCCCCAAAATAATTCAGCATAAAATGCAGACAGAACAGTATCGGACTTTAAAAAAAAAATTGCTATCTGAAGAAGTTCTATTACGTGCTGAATTCGATTATGCGCAAAAGTTAGTATTGCCGAAACTTCCTGTTTCTAATCAATTTTATCAGAGGAAAATCTGGTTATATCTCTGTAATGTCCATTTCTATAATACCGAAAGTTGTTACATTTTTTCATACCTCCAAGGATATGCAAAAAAAGGAGCAAATACTATTTGCAGTTTCGTCGATTATGTCATCAAAGCTGTACTCGATAAGTCACGACAGTTGAAAATAATCCTTTTTTCGGATACTGTAGGCGGTTAAAATCGAAATTATACTGCTTTTACGTACTTGATTTTGCTTTCAATGAAATTCAACATTGAAATTTGGCACGTCTTTCCTATTCATGGACATTCGTACTGTGAATGTGACCGAAATTTCGGACTTTATGCTGAAAAATTGAAAAAAAAATGGAACGCGTAGAAACTGCATATAAGTATGTTTATATGATAAAAAATGCGCGGAATCCCCATTTATTCTAATTGAGAATACGAAAGATATTCTCCAAGATTGTGACAAAGTTTTACAGTGCCACATGCAAAAACCGAAGGGGATGGGAATCTCTGAAGCTCGTATAATAAAGTATTATTCAACAAAAGTAGAAGTTTGTGATAATTATTTAGAAGAAAACGTGCAAACCTTTCACCTCAATCCAGGAGATTAAACTAGAAGAGCTTGAAAGAGTTTGTCCTCCTGAAGTTGGCATCACAGCGGCAGAGATCAAGAATACAAAAACTTTAATGCCGCATTTAAGCGAAAAAGGTAAAAACTTTTTCAAAGATTATTTTGCGCATATTCAAATTAAAAAAGCTAAAAAGAGGATTCTTAAAGCTGCTTCCTGCAAGAAAGATTTTTTGTCAAATGACGAGAATGAATCTAACGACGATTAGATTAATAGGGATATAACATGGAGCTTAAAACTTAAGATTTATGTCGAATCTGTTGTAAAATACATTTTTCTAAATGTTTGTAAACACGATGTAAATACACATGTGTATTGTAGATTGTAGAATGTGTATAATTAATAAGTTTCTTTAATTAAAAAATTATTAATTTTAGTTTGATATTGCTATTTTTTTTAATAGCCTAAAACAATAAATTATTTAAGCCGAATATAGGTGTAAACATTAGGTTACATAAGAGAATCCTACACTTAAATCTAAAGAAAACGGAAAAATACATTGAAAATTAAAGAAAGTTCATGAATATTCTGTTAACTTATTTTCGTTTGACTGTTATTCACTGAAAAATTGCATAATATAATATGTTAAGCAACATCTCACTAGCGAGAGCACGTGACACAGTGGAAAGTCTCAGAGTACATAGTACGTTCAAAGACTCCAGCGCTGACGTTCACTAAAATTATAACTATTCCTAATCTATGAAATATTTTGATCTGAAGCTTTTCAAAAAACTTCATTACGTCTTTCTCCGCATTGTTGCTGCAACAAGTATTTACCTGCTCAAAATTCCCTCGCTAAACGAAACGCTGGAAGTTACGAATGTTCGATTCGCGCCGAGCATCAGAAAAAAATTAATAACAATTTTCGAAAACAAGGGTTATGAATTCCCATTACAGTGTCAATCGAAAAACATCCTAAAGCACATTCCCTGATATTTTCATTTTAAATTTTCCAAAACTGAAGCACTGAGTACGAGTTGAAGTGAAAAACGCATTAAAATCGACTTTTTCAAAAAAGTTAGTTTTTTGGCTTTGTTTCGAAAACTACAACAGCTACAACTTTCTGTCTAGATGAAAGAAGATGCGCAATAAAATTTCACGTCCGGATATCTCCTTTAAAAGTTTTAAATTGAAAATTTTTTTTGAAGCCTCCAGGGGACTTCCTTTTGGCTCGGTAAAATTGTTTGTGCAGTGTTTGGGCTTCATAACCGGTAGGCTGTGTGTTCGCTTCTCAGCACCTGCACTTTTGAAAATTATTTGTTTAGTTATTGAAACATTTATAAATGTAATTTTACCAATCACTGTTACTTTAGTAACAGTAAGAAAATAAGTTTTATTGACTTCTCACAGAATAGTGATTGGTCACATCTTAAACCCCCTATTCAGCTCCCCTTCACAAAATTTTGTTTAAGCAACTTGTCACAGAAAAGTGACTGTTCAAATCACCTACCCTTTTCTAGCGCCACCTTTAAAAAAATACGTTTCAGCAACGGGTCGCAGAAGAGTGATTGGTCACACCTTGAACCCATTTTCCAGCTCCCCCTTTAAAAAAATAGGTTTGATCAACTGGTCACAGAAGAGTAATTAGTCACATCTCGAACCCCTTTTCTAGGTCCCTCTTTAAAAAAGTATGTTACAGCAATTGGTCACGGAAGTGTGATTAATCACATCCTGAACCCCTTTTCCAGCTCCCCCTATACAAAAATGAGTTTTAGCAATTGGTACCAGAAGAGTGATTGGTCCAATCTAGAGCCCCTTTTCCAGCTTCTTCTTTAAAAAAACACATTTTAGCAGCTGTTCACAGAAGAAAGATTAGTCAATCTCGAACCCCTTTTTCAGCTCCCATTTTAAAGAAATAAGTTTTAGCGACTTGTCACAGAAGAGTGATTGGTCACATCTCGAATCCTTTTTCCAGATCTCTCTAAAAAAAATGTTTTAGTTACTGGACACTGAAGCATGGGAGGAAACTTTATTTTTTTTTATTGACTTAGAAATAAAGTTATTTTTATCATAAGTGTATATGTGCTGACGTCACAGCATGAAATACCCATGTGACACCGATAAAAGTTGACACCCTTCAGTAACTTTGCCTCAGAGCTTTCGGATTTACTGACAGTAAACATAATCGCCACTGTCTCAAGATTTTAATAGATTTTATAAAATGATTTTACACGATGTTTTGAGTCAGAGTAAGTATTTTTTCGCTGACAATTTTTGGACGAATAGCTATCCGATTGGTGTGGGCTATTCGTCTAGAATTCTGGACGCCTAGACACACCCCAAAAAATAATAAAAAATGAAAAAATCCATTTTGTGGTTAAACCTTGTAGGATACGAAAAAAGATGCATTAACAAAAATTTTATCCCAAGAAAGATCTACAATTTTTCTTAAGATTCACTTCTTCATAGGATGCGTACTTTTTGTTTTAAACGTGAGAAATAACATTGAAAATGAAAAAAGAAATGAAAATGTGTGAAAAACGACCAAAGTTACGAGAAAAAAAGTATCAGGATGAGAATGTGTACCTCAGAGCCTACAGAGCTTTGAGAAAGTTAATCTTTGACTATACTTAATTAAGTAGAAAATTCAAAATATAAAGACGCATAAAAATACTTGCGATCTAAAATAGATCTTTTTAAGAAAGTTCCATTTAAGCATTCCAAATACAGACGCGCGCCCTGGGCGCGCTCGAACTTCCAAACGAATCGTTTAATTTCCTTCCGAATGCATTTTTTAACTGAAAAATTGACTATATACCATTTTTAGTTAAAAAGTTAAGTATTTTATTTTTAAATCCATCATTTTTTAAAAAAAATTTAACTATTTTGGTATAAAGAAGCATTATTTGAAATAATTCTTTTCTTTTGGGTAAGTATTCATATTTTTATTCATTGTTATTCATAAAGCAGTTTCTCAATGATATCCACATGCCGTTCGGACTAGATAAATGCAGAACAGTTTACTTAACCAGAGGAGAGTTAGGGACCGTAGGGTTAATGAACAAGTTCGAAAATTACATCAAGGCAATAGCTACGAGCGAGTTATATAATTATCTGGGTATTCTTGAATCTAAGAGTATTAAGCATACGATAGTTAAGACAAGCATAAACAGGGCCGGGGCTACATAAGTATGCTTGAGGTAAGTTCTTAACGCAATAAGTTCATCATACAAATCCACGCCTATTATATCTGAGCGATTTTCGTCTTCTTTTGTAAGATTTTCTTGTAAATTCTTGCACTTTTCAAGAATGTCTAACTTATTCATATTTAGAAGGGTAGTTAAACACAAAAACGAAAATATTTTCGAATTGTCTAATAAACTAACCCGCTCTTGCAAGGATATGATTATTACGTTCGTCGCATACCTATCACATTTCTAAACTTGATGTACACTTTTAAAGCTGTTGCTAAATGTGTAGCTTCCCGAATAAAAATGCTTCGACTTGAGTTCGACTTGAATTGGCCCAAATCAAGACATGCTGAAGTCGAAAAGGTCGACTTAAACATGTCTCAGTTTTGAAACGGAGCCAGACTTCAATTTATGTCTTGGAGACAAGTTTTTATGCCTTGAAGACATAAATTTATCTCTTGAGTCGTATTTTTATGACTTTAACACGTGTGGTTTATAACTTCGAGCGTATACCTGCCATAAAAAAGGTTACTTCTAACAGTGATAAAAGCTAATCTTTGTCAATGCTTAAACAATCTTATACATTTTTATACAATATACATATTAAATCAACTTATTTATGGATTGTTATTTGAATTATACTTGTTTGACGATGATTCCGTATTTTATTTTTTTGAAGAAAATTTTTAAGGGTTATACTCGTTCAGACCCACGGATTCTGAATTTTTAAATTAAAAATAACTAATTTAATAATTACAAATTTTTCATTTATCAATGTCTCAATGTCATCAATGTCATCAATGTCTTGGAGACGAATTCAAGACATAACCAATTCGAACTCAAGTCAAAGCATTTTTACTCGTGTTCAGTCAGATATTCTTTCAAAGCTTCGTCAGTTCTTTTTTCAGTAAAAAACATACTTAATTCTTCAAAAAATTTATATCACTGTTTTCCTCTGAGATTTTAATTACACTATCATGAAATTTATCAATGTGGTGTCGCAAAGATCCTGCAGAGTAACTCCTGCTAGACCATCACTTCCCTGATAGTGGTTTTAGTGTTAATTATGGAAGATAAATAATTATAACATATCCCATCTCTTTGTAGACGCCGAAAGAAAGTTATATAATTCGTGTACATTGCCATAGAAATCTACCGTTTCTAAATAGGCCTTGGCAACATAAATTACAGCTAAGTTTAAGCTATGCGGATTACAAGAGACGAAAAAAGCTGTCGGATTTATTTGCAAAATTGTGCTTTGTACTCCTTCGAATTGATCACGCTTGTTAGAACCGTTGTCGTACCATTGTCCCCAAATATCGTCTACATATAAGTCGAGACCTTTGAGTATTTCCATCTAATCAACCTAGTTCTACTCTCAATTTCATAAATTCACAGCAATAATTTGTACAGGATATACTTTATGCTGGAATGTTTTAGGTGCATTTTTAGAGGAAATGTGTTCCAGGCGAAAATTCAGGGAAAATCGAGGCAAAATCGCAGAAGACAAAGGCACGAGCAAAGTCCCACTAAGAAACTTTATTGCGTTAACAGATTAGTCGCCTGTAAATGACCAAACCCTGGTTGGTGCCGTTTATATTCAGTGCAGCCCCCCCCCCCCACTAAGAGCCAAGCTTGGCCGCCCGTGTGACCCGCAAACATTGCATCCTATTTCGCGCCGGCCCTGAGCATATCGGCTGCCATCACTACGAGACTCATATTGATTATGATGAGTTTTCTCACCTCGGCAAAAAAAAGGGTTGTCAACACCTATGTCGTCCTTGTCCTCACGTATTTCTTGGGGCTCATCAAATGGTCTAACAGCGACCTTGCAAAGTTTAATAGAATCGTTCGCGTAGAAATGACGAAGCACCGAATGCACCACATTAATGTAGAGATTGAAAGTGTCGTTCTACCATGCCAGATAGGGGGTAGCGGCGCGTTGCAGACGTCAAAAGACTGTGTCAGTCAGTGGTTATACAGTTGCGAGACTGTTTTATTAGTAAGCGAAATATTGGGCTTTGCAACACCATCTGTAAAGTGGATCTTGACCACACGTCCTTTAATTTGTTGTCATATGAGGCCTTCAATATTAGGGCAGAAGCTATAAAGGAATTAGAATTACAAAGGAGACAGAAAGCTATTCACGGCAAGAACCTCAAAACGTTAGATCAACATGAAGTGGATTATAAGGCATCCAATATTTGTCTAAAAAAGGGTGTTCTGCATCCAGAAACGGAAGGATTCGTCATTCCGATACAGGACAAGGTTGGCAGCATAAGAAATTATCGCAGACACGTGTTACATCAAGACTTTTTTGACCGGTGCCGATTATGTGGAGATACCACCGAATCCATCGAGCACATTAGTGATGGCTGTGGCGTAATGACTCAGAGAGAACATACGCACAGACATACTGACGTGACAGGCATTATACATCAACAAGTTGCCCTAAACCTGGGGCTGTTAACAGAATGGATGCCTTTCTATAGACACATTCCAATGCACGTTTTATAAAACAAAGAATACATTCTATATTGGGATATTACTATCCAAGTGAATCATAACCTCCGACTCAGCTGACCTGACATCGCGATGCGAGAAAAAATGTGTAAAAGTCTACAGCATCGAAATTGCTTGTCCATTTAACCAAAACTGCAGGTAACCTATGCAACCAAGATTCATATGGTAAGTATAGCGAGCTAAGGCATGATAGTAAAGACCATATGGAAAAATGTGAATTGTGCATCTATTCATCCTATTGTGCTTTCGGCTACAGGCAATGTTCATGCAAGATGCATTAAACATCTCGAACATTTGGAAATGAGTAGCGTATTGGCAGCAGCTTAGATGGCGGTTTTATTGACAACTGCCGCATCGTAAGAAAGTTTTTTTGGTCATTAGCGAGCAAGCGACTAAAAAATTTGTGGAGGGACATTGGATAGCTCCAAACTATACCATGCTCGTAATAGTATACCTACAACATAATTGCAGGAGGTTTCAAGCATCGTATTAAATGAACTTTTAGCATTTTCATCTCATCAGCCGCTTGACTTAGTCCGTGGCTATGATGTAAAATTGGGTTCACCCGAGTAAAAGTTTGAAAAAAAATAATAATAGGTGATGGTAGCTCTAAAAAAGCCTCCAGAGGTGACTGTTGTTACCTTCATTGCTCGCGGCCGCTGTTTAAGTATGGCAGCGTTGATGGACAAGCTCGAAACTACGCCTTGCTCTTAATTGTATACCTACAGCATAATCGCAAGTGATTACAAGCATCGTATTTAATTGCCCTATAGTATCCTCATCTTATCAATCACTTGAGTCAATCCATGGCCTTTAATAAAAAAAACCGGTTTCACCCGAATAAAAGTTTGAAACAAAAGAATAATAAGCTCTTATCACCTCCAGCGCTCTCGGCCGCTGTTCAAGTATAACAGCGGTAAAAGACTAAAACTAAACTATAATGTGTTTATTAACTTATAACAATCTAATCTCATCAGTCACTTGACTTAATCCGTGGCTATAATAAAAAACCGTGTTCCCCCGAGAGAAAGTTTAAAAATAATAATACACATTTGTGTCCACAACGTTCATTGACTGCCTAGGCCTTGTACTGATACGCCCACTGTGAGCAAATTTTCCAACTTTCCTTAAAATAGTACAATTTGTCAACTAAAAATCAATATAATCGAATGAAATACCGACTCAAATATTTCGCAGCATATTGAGTATTGCAGCATGACCTCATTATAATGGGCGAATGGGTGCACGTGTCGGAAGGATAGCACAGTTGTTGACAACCATTCATATAAGTTTAATATCTTTGACATAGGTATGTAGACTTCTGTTTTGGATTAAGTAATCTAAAATTACAATTAAGTAATAAAGGTCTAAATTTTCAAATGTATCATGCTACGATAGGTGGAAATGTCAGCCGCCAGGAAGGTTACATGATCTTTGGTACCTACATGGCTCTGCATTGCAACTGCACACCACTTTTAGGAGGAAAATTTCTAAAAACGCAAAGGTAAGTTATAAAGGCCTCAACAGTAATGTTTCTCCAGTGTAGAATTACTTTCTCAGTCATGTTCCATTCTTTTGTCGGCTAGAGATCTTTCATTGTCACGAAATAAAATATCCAAAATTTGACGTTTTTGTGTCAGATCGGGTACTTTCATTTCAAATTTTGGATAGCTGATTGTATTGCGAGAAAATACATTCTACACTTGAAGAACTTTACTATTATGACATCTCAGAGTTACCTTTATGTTACGAATATTTTCTCTAGAAGTTATCTGCATTCCCATGATGTCATACTACGAGGGTAGTTCAATAAGTCCTTAGAATGAAGTATAAAAACAATTTTTTTTGGGTAAACTTTTTTTTTATTTTTTAACATAATCTCCTTGGAGCTCTATACACTTGGTCAATCGCTTTTAAAGTTTTTTTAATCCTTCAGAAAAGTGCGTTTTCGGAAGTTCCTCAAAATAAGCACT
>NC_046661.1:49339305-49345619 GCF_010883055.1 Belonocnema kinseyi | reverse complement strand
TTTTTCAGGAGTTTTAAATGCCTCAAAATCTTCAAGATTTTTTTACAATTTTATAAATCTTTTTAAATTTTTGAAATATTTTCGACACAGTAAACTTCCCGAAATAACAAAATGCTGAAACCTGAAAATTATAAAAGTCCCGAAATATAAAAGACGAATTGGAAAATTCACGAAAAATAAAATAAATAAAATTCCAGATAATACGATATTAGCGAATTTTAAAAATCCCCAAAGAAAATGCCTGACTCATAAAATATCCGAAGTAGAAAATTCCTGAATTTATACAATTTAAAAAATTGTTTATTAAATATTATTTATTTATTGAAAATACAATAATCGAATATATATTTCTGGATGAAAAAAATTGTTTGAAAATGTGCATAGTATTCGAAAAAAACATTAAAGAGTTCTGAAAAATCGAATTTTTTGTTAATAAAAAAAATAATAAAAATAAATTTTGACATAAATCGTAGTTGAATTAAATCATGCAAAGTTTGCTTTAAATTTGAAATTATTCAATATATTCTGATGACTACAAATTTAAAATGTCTCAACTATTAAGGGCTTAAATATTTTTGAAATTGCTGTTCTGGAGCCTAAATAGCACTTATTCTTTTATTAAAAAATCACAACCAAAATTGTTTAAAAAAGTTTTTAAAAGAGTTTTAAAAACCTTAAAAAAGGTCAGAGGTTCTAATAGTTCAATATATGTGATAGAATCTCTTTAAATATGAAATTTGTCTATACTTTTTCATGTTTGAGCTACAATTATTCCATTTTAGAGTTATAAATTACAGTCGTGAAAAACCAATAAAATTTTTTAATTAATTTATATATAAAACAAAAAACCTTTGTATAATTCAATCTAAACGCATCAACAAAAATTTAATTTTAAATGCGTTGAATTCAAGGTATAGTTTAAAAAGAAAACTGAAATCAAAGGATCGACTTTCAAAAGAAGCGAAAGAAAGTGACTCGCTGGATTGCAAATGAACATGGAAAATGGTGTATTTTCGCATTTTTAAATTTTAAATTCAAACTTTTTCGCCTTTTAACAATTTTTGAAAATTTCGAAAAATTCTGAAAAATCAAACAATAAGGCTGTATTCTGAAAATGAAGAAATTTTAACGTTAAAATTCAAGTTCCTAAACTGAAGGCCTAAAAATTTGCAAATTTTACAATTAGTGTTATGTAAATTGTATTGGTACCTTAAAAGAGTATAAATAGTTCTTAAATTAGTTTTTAAATTTTCTGCGGTTTACCTTTTTTACATACCTAGATGTCAAAAAAGCCTACCCAATTTTTTCAAATTTTAATCACTTATTTTCTAAGAGAAAATGACCATTGTTTACCGGTCACTGAAATGGATTAGAAAAAAATTGCCAAGACCCAAGAATAAAAATTGGATGTACAGCGAATTTAAAAATTTTTAATTGAGATTATCTTTAACTTCGTGATATCAAACATTTCCATACACAATTCACAACTCGGTAAAACTCTCTGTCCCAAAAAATACAATTCCAAAACTAATAAAATTCCTGAACAGTTTATAATATTAACGAATTTGAAAATTACCAAATAATAAGACTCCCCAAATAAAATTGTTTCTTAATCAATATTAATTATTTATTAAAACTACGATAATAAAATATTGTTATCAAAAAAATGTTTCTTTAATATTTAAAGCGTTAAAAAATTATTGTTTGAATTTGAAATTAAAATTATACAAAAAATTTTACCGACAAATTAACATATAAAATCACGTGTTTTTTAATTAATATTTCGATTTTTCAGAAGAACTTTTGTGATTAATAAATACTATATACATTTTCAACAAAAATATCTTATCCAGAAATATATTTTGTTTAAATTATTATTATAAATTTAAACAATAATGTTTAAATACTTCAAACATTGAAAAAGTTGTTTCTTTGGTATAAATATTTGATTATTTCAATTTGAAAAAAAAAATTGTCAAATAAAAATGCTTTCAGCATTTGTTTATCGTGAAATGTGTTTCTATAATACTTTTAAAAAAAAAATTAAAAATATGATTTTTCGAGAACATTTTTTTTATAATTAAAAAAAGACTGTGCCGAAAACTTGGATCAAGCTTCAGATCTGAAAAATTTCAGCGATACATACATGTCAAACTTTTCTAACCTCAAAAAATTTTTCTACTGCTTTACCGTCAAATTTTACGAAGAATGAGAAAATAATAATTCGACTTCGTAGTATGATGAGGGCAGCACCTCGATAGGGCAG
This sequence comes from Belonocnema kinseyi, assembly GCF_010883055.1. Lineage (NCBI taxonomy): Eukaryota > Metazoa > Arthropoda > Insecta > Hymenoptera > Cynipidae > Belonocnema > Belonocnema kinseyi. The sequence continues at coordinate 49,343,353 of NC_046661.1, read as the reverse complement.
AAAATGTGATGTCCCATATATATATAATTCCCCACTCCGACGCCCCGTACCGCATCTACGTTTATAATATCTTTGTTTAAGTATAACAGTAGTAGAAGACGAACTTAAAACTACACCGTGCTTCTAATTTTAAAGATACACCATCATCGCAAAATATTTATAAGGACAACCGCGCAATTTCGCCGGGAGGGGCTGCTAATCTGAATAACTGAACTCGCTCCCTCCTAAATCGCGGTGAAGTTTCACACACGATTTTTTTTGTACTAGGGCACGATAGCTAAGACGTTAAACAAATACAAATGTCTCCTGTGGGCTTTTGGAGCAATGCAGTTTGCAACGAGAAACATTTGGTAAGCGCATTCCCGCCCATTGCCACGGGTTTTTACGGGCACTCTCGAAGTTCAAACTTTAGAAAAATATTCCAGAAAACAGCTTTTTATTGGATAATAAAACGTTGTCTCTACCGAGGCTTTAATTAAATATGTATTCTGTTACTTTAATTAAAATTTATAGTTATTGCAGGAATAATAACTAAGTTAAATCGAATGTTATGTCTCTGATAATGTAACTAAAACTTACTCTGGTTTCATAAATGGATGAAAAATCGGTACAAGGAGGCTAATGAAAAGTAGTGTAATGGTAGTAAGTTACTATGTCTACCGAACACTGCCTTTGCTGTTTAGTGGAAAATTAGAATTGTAGATCGTCCAGTGAATCGTATACACATATTTTATAATACAATCTAGTGTGATATCTAAAAAATATGGTCGGGAAATGATGACCTTATGAAGTTTTATTCAATTAACACGAATTTTGGTTAGTGCCAACTTCGAACAACTTTTAAGGTGAAAGAGCGAATTACAGCTCTGAAATCTCCACCGAAAAACTAATGATTTCAATACTCCTACCTCCATAATTTTGGAAAATGTTGTACAGCTGAATCACTCCATTTGAGCATCAATCTCTAAAAGTAATGAGTGTGAAGAGAACTCGAACGCAGTCATTCATTTTGTGTCCACATTTAAGTCGAAGATACTGGTATTTTAATCATAAAAGTTTTAGCGTTTTAAATCAGCGATCTTCAAATTAGTGGTCTGCCGGTACTTATAAAACAAGCATTGACCAAGTTTGGCAAAGTTGCTAATTTTAGATTAAATACGCAGCGGCATAATACCTACAGGAACTTTACCTGAGTAACATTGACATATTTCGGACTGTGGAAATTGAAATATAATTAAAATACATGTATTTCACCATTTTCGGAAATTTTTTCAGCCACCCTAAAATCACTTTTTTTTAAATTACCATCTCAAATTCTAGTACCTTCGAGTTTGCGTTAACAAGGGTTTACTAAACTGTATCTACGAAATTAGCCAAACAACAGTTTAGTCTACTTAAAGACAATCAGGACCGTATTCGGTATTTTTTCTTGATTATAAAGGAGCTGCTTCATTTTAATGTCAAATAATGATATAGTAATGTTTTTAATTAATTTTTTTAATTTAGCATTTAAACCCGAACACTCTATATTTTTTATGTTTGCTTCATTTTTGCTACTTAAAGACTTGTAGAGTTTTTTCCTTGAAGTAGAATTTTAAAATTAGCCAGCTCCCTAAATTTTAACTTATTTTAACTTATTTTATATACTCAAGAACGTTATTTGTTATTTTTTAACAATCATTAGCTATTTCTTATTAAACCTTTAATACAAATTCGAAAAATACTCAAAGTAATAAGGTAATAGAACAATTCTGTTCGAAAAACGTAAACCTACGAGATCTGTATTGAACGTATGCCAAGTGATGAGAATGTAAAAACGAAAAATTAAGCATATACAAAAGTCTTATTTTGAGCTGAGATTTTTGTGTTTTTGAGTAAAACAGGTAAAATATTTTCGCTTTTTACCGCTGAAGAAAAAGAGAAAACTCTCTCTAACTTTCAGAGTTCTCAAGAAATAGGCGAAAAGAGTGACCTAAAAAATCGCTACTTTTAATACCTGCGCCTATTAAATTCAAAGCAGGATTCACATGCGAGGAGAAAATATTTGGGGTAACCTTGATCGAATAAGATGTATAAAATGTACAACAAGATAGTATGTGGCCTAGGTACTTAGGGTACGCATGGAGCGCCAAAATGAAACCACCCGTACCCGAGTTTAATCTAGATGATTTAAAGGAAGCAAATATTAGCTCAAACGACATACACTGAGCTTTTACTTTCCTGTGAAAAATTTCCTGTTTCCTCTTATCGTGAAGCAGTTTTAGGGATTTTTTCTCCTGTGCTCTATTCATTTGAGCCTTGAGAAGTTATTACTCGAGATGGATAATGTTTCATTCATTTTGTTAACCCATCATATTAAAGTACAGGCTAAGTGTTTCTTCTATATTAGGTACAGAATAGCGATCATCTTGATGTCACGAAATGTAAAATCGTGGGCGAAGTAACTTAAGGTGCAAGCTTTTGTTGATGTGCATAACTTGTTGTGACCCGATGTGGAGGATCTGAGTTCGTCCTGCGTCAATGGAACAATTCAAAATGAATGGAGTGGCATCGGAATGGCAAGCATGTTCGTTGCAGATACTTCATTTATCGACCACAATTGGGAAAACAGAATCTGTCGGACAAGACGTTTGTGTTTGCATCGAAAAGTATCCTGAATAGATGTTGAGTCCTGGATGCGGCTGCCTGGCACGCGCAGTTATTGGTATGTCCCCAGCGAAAAATTGTCGTATAGCGCTTCCATCGACGATCCCTGAGTCCTCGTAAATGCCAACAAGTCGAAATAAATGCTCAAAATACATCTTGTTTTATTTTCATACCCTAAACTCCATTCCACTCTGCCAAGTGTAAATCTTGACAATCCCTAGATCTTCATTTATTTTTTGTGCATTTCTAGCATAAATTTTGAAATAATCGATTTACACGTAAAATAATGAAATATTTAGGTTAATCGCAAAATTATCCTTAGGAATATTTGTAATATGATGCTGTCAGTTGCCACTCAATGTTTGTAAGGGGAGATTAGAGTCTTGTGACTTTCGAGAAATCGATTTTTTTTCTTCAAATTTTCTTATAGTGCAATCTTGCAAAAATGTTGTGTAATAATTTTAAGTCATTCAGAGCAAAACTCTTCAAGCTGTTTAACTTTTAAGTCTCCGCCCCATCCACCCGAGAATCTTCCTTAAATTTTAATGCAAGAAATATTCTTCACGGAGCTGGAAAATATAATTCAGTGTAATTAAAAAAAACTTTTCTTTATTTTTTTAGTGTTTAAAACTTTTAACGCGTTTACTCGAAAATACCATTTTCAAAGTAGGTGGTAACCCTCCCTCTAAAATTACTTCAGTGATTCTTTTTAAATTTTGTACACACTTTTTACATATAAAATACCTCCCGCTACGTCGTTTTTTACATTGAAGAGATTTTAAAGCTATAAGATAACGAAATTTTCATGAAAAATCGCTGTTTTTGCTTCAAATGACCACCAAAAATTAAAAATTACGGAAACGACGTATTGGATAAGAAAAATCTATATTTTAACGAAATTTCTTTACTTTTTGATGTCCGGTAATTCTACGATGACCTACAGTTGGCACGGCAAATCAACTTTTTGAAAAGCCGACCTCGATAACGCTCCGTTGCCGGTTTATTTTCAAATATTTTTCAATAGTCCAGGCGCTAGGTAGTTTTACCTTGCATTAAATCCTGAAAAGTTAGTTAGTGTCAAGTTTCGTTCATTGTGGTATTCTAAAAAAACATTGTAAATTTGCAAAAAAATAAAATGGCGGCTTGCTCCGCCATCTTGAAAACAAGATACAAAAATTAAGTTTTTTGGAAATAATTGTTTTTTGCTTAATCGGAAACCAAAAATAGTCATTTTCAAAATTGATTCTATAGAGGACTAAATTCTTCACAAATTTCGTATAAAAGAATATTCCATTAAGTGAATATTTTTAGAATCATGCCAGGGTCAAATGAGGTGCATTTCCAAGAATCACATTTCCATACAGAACTAGTTATGACCAGTTCCTATTGTAAACACAATAAT